>NW_020664481.1:4366020-4490363 GCF_002925995.2 Terrapene triunguis | reverse complement strand
TTTGTTCTAGAACAAAACTCTGATTTAGAGACAGTCATTTTCTAACCGTTCTCTTAGGCATCAGATCTCCGTCCAATCCACTGAAATAAAGTAATCTTTTCCCACAGTAGAAGGTAGACAATCTGGCCACTGTCTCTCCCAGTTGCTTTCTCTCTAATTTGTCCCTTACATATACAGAACCTCAAAGACATAGCGATACCCAATCATTGCTAGTGAACAATACAGAAATAAGGATACCACATAAGTATGGTACTACGAACACTAGTTTAAGAGTTTTATAGCAAAAAAATAATTGAGTATGAAAATTAAAGGGAAAACACAAGAAACATTGAAGGAGATGGGGGGTGCAGTGGTCACCGTTAGAATGTCTCTATTTACTGACAGTAGTCATGCTGTGGTGTCTGAGATGCACCAGTGTTTCCCTGCTCTGATAATAGGAAATGACTGCAGAGTCTCAGATCACAAGCAGTGCTACGATAACAATGATACTGTAGCCAAATCCTGTTTACTTTTTACATTTAATAGAAAAAGCTTGCTAGAGTCCACTGAAGGGAAGGCACATATCACAGGGGAAGTTTTAGCTTTTTCCTTTTAAATGAGGGAGTTTAGTTAATGCTCATGAAACTGAGGAACCAATAGCACTAATTAGAACCTGGGATAAGGTGAGCAGACATTATGCTAACTTCCCCAAAGCTCTGTCAATGCACCTCAATTCTAACCTGATGCCCCTTTGTATTTCATTTCTGGCTTCTCTTGATATAGAAGCGCCAATGGTATTAAACTGACTCATGGGTTTTGTAATGTGGATAAGTGTGGACAGATTTTGAACCTAACTCTTCAGTGCTGGCTGGCTAATAAGCTGCAGTGCCGAGCCACTTAAAGAGCATTAGCTAAAGAATTAGGGATCTGATGGAGTCCTCATCTTGGCTGACTCTAGGGCAGAATATTTCATCCCTCCTCTGTGGAAAACATCACCTGTAAAGCCCAGACTACAATTCTGTCCCTGACAATGCCTTTGGCAATATCCCTGTCCTAAGAACAGGGAAGGCCAAAGCATCTCAAAGTGCGGTTCTGCTCTACAAAGTGATTCTGTTAAAAAAAAGCATGTGAGATTTCATGTTTATTGTCTCTCAGTGATTTCCCCCTTAAATCTGCTCAGTTCACATGTAAAAATACATTTCACTTAACTAGCTACCCTGAATACTCATTGAGGGTCTGGGCTATGCACAGTTATTGTACTGGTTTAATTCTATCAGTCTGACACTGATGGAGTTAACCTTCCCTAGTATGATGGGGCAGCTCCTACAGCAGTCAAGAAAGGGTTAAAGAGCTCCTCTGGGCACAACCCACCACACGCATGAGACTTGTCAAGCCTGGAGTAGGGTAGGACCTTAAAAGGGAGGATACTGGCTCAGTCTGGGTAGGAATCTGGTGTGAGCAGAGCTAGAGCTCCCCAGAAGACAGGGGTTGTTTCCTGGGAAAACTGCGTGAGCACACTGGCCTCCTGGGCCCCCTGAGGAAGTAGAGGGACTGGCTTTTCTATACTTTTCTATACATTCTCCTTTGCCCTCTTAAAAGGTCCTATGACTGAAAAATCCCGGAAATCTGAGCGCTTTCTGGGTAACAGTCAGCTGGCTGCCTAAGGAAACTGAATGGGCTCTTAATTAACACTGTGTTATTCATGTCACTCACCTCCCAAGTTTGACGCAGATCTACAATATCAAAAATGATTTTTCCATTTTCATCCTTTGGTAATGGATCTGTCCCGGGCTAAAAACAAAAGGGAAATCCCCCTTGGTCATGATGCTTTTTACACAAGTTGATTTTAACTATTTTGTGGCCAAGGAAGGAGTTGTAAGGAGGAGGAGTGGGGGAGGGAAGGTGTTGAACTCTAAAGCTGGATAAAAGCAATAGAATGGTTTTATCTAAAATGTGGAAATGGCAGAAGTGCTAACTGACCTTTTTGTTTCAGTTTTCACCGAAAAGGTTAGTACTGATTGGATCTCTACCCATGAAAATGAGGTAGGATCAGGGGTGCCGGAACAGGAGGGGCCAGGTGGCCATGCCCCCCCCCCCCACCATTTTTTACCAGTCATAAGGGCGAGTGACAGGAGGCAGAAAAGAACGAGCAGGGAATGGTGTCTAGGGGGGAATACGAGCAATGGGAGCTGGGGAAGAGGTGGCAATGTGGGAGCGGGGTCTTTGGGGGAATAGGCAGTTTGAGGGCGGTGGATCAGGGAGAAGGGGTGGCATCAGGGCGGGGGCTTGGAGAAAAGGGGTGGTGTGGGGCCTCGGTTCGGGCGCCTGTGCCCTCCCATCCTTTTAGGGTACTTCCGCCACTCCTGCATAGGATATGAGACTAAAATAGGGAAAGAACAAGTTAAAAATTACTTAGACAAGTTAGATGTCTTTGAGTCACCAGGGCCTGATGACTGAGGAGATATCTGAACAATTAGTGATTGTCTTTGAAAAGTCATGGAAGATGGGAGAGATTCCAGAGGACTAGAAAAGGGCAAATATAGTGCCAATCTATAAACGGGGAAATAAGGACAAATCAGGGAACTTCCTAACTATCAGGGTGGTTAAGTACTGGAATAAATTGCCTAGGGAGATTGTGGAATCTTCATCATTGGAGTTTTTTAGGAGCAGGTTAGACAAACACCTGCCAGGAATGGTCTAAATCAGTGGTTCTCAGCCTATTTACTATTGTGGGCCATATCCAATACTACCTGTATGGCCCTGAGGATGTCACATGGGCCGCAGCTCTGTGTTGATTGGGCTGCAAGTGGCACGTGGGCCGCAGGTTGGGAACCACTGGTCTAGATAATGCTTGGTCTTGCCACAAGTGCAGGGGACTGGACTAGATGACCTCTTAAGGTCCGTTCCAGTCCTATGATTCTACCTTGAACTGAAATGAATGCCTAGAAATAATTTTGTGTCAATAAGAGGATATGTGTTGATACTGGAAAATTAATTAACTCAGCTAAGCACTACTATAAACAGTATAAAATTCTGTTTATACTCAGTGAAAACAAAGCATGCATGTCAAAAGCAATTAGTGCCTAGAGATATTATAGATAAAACATATGTGGTGTCACAGAAAACTGATAGCTTCTCTGACAAAAAGAAAGAAGTTTGAATTAATGAACACATGATTAATAAGCTAAAGAAGTTATAGTTGATTACAACTGATCACAGTAACCCAAGGTTAGTTTTATAGATTATTGGTGAATTTCCAGAGTAACTAGAGATAGCTTTTGATCATTAAGTGTATATTTGAATTTAGAGAGTTCCCAAGATAGTTTGTACATTTGCCAGTCCACACATATATATGTATATTTTAGTGGCATAGTGTGAACCAGGTAGCATATGATGTTTTAATAGCAAGGATTAAAAGCATAACCTACGTGCTTAATATAGATTGATTGTCAAGGACAGACAATATGAGTTTCCCCCCAAAAATATTTCATTATAGACTGTGCTTCATGCATTAGTTTTTCTTTTGTCTTTTGCCTTCCCCTCGAACACCCATCATAGGCTACTTCTGTAGGCTGGACGTAGGACTAGATGGACTACGGGTCTTTTTCAGAACAGCTCTGCTCTGGCCCATGGATATACTACCAAACATTTGTTTTCCTGTGTATATTTTTTAAAGAAATGTTTACCTTTAGAGACATGGGGTTGTGGATAATGAAGAGATCAAGATAGTCAAACTTAAGTTTCTTCAGTGATTGTTCCAGGCAGCTTCGGACAAGTTCAGGACGGTGAAAGGTACTCCAAAGCTGTAATGATTCAAACACAACTGTTCTTTCTGAAAAAGTCCTCTCTTGTCTCTTCTTTCTGTAAAAACCACTTTTCTAAAATGTCTTAGTTGTGTCATACCGCTGGCTTTACCTTTTTAACAGAAGGGTTGTGTTGTGAGGTGGTTGTGTGCAAAGATGCACATGAGAGTAAGAAGTGAATGTTTCCTGAAGAAGCAGGGCGAGCGGCTGAAATGCAGCCAGGATGTCAGAAGTGGTCCGTACAGGAACTCTATGTGAGGCCACTCTCAAGGTTAAAATCTTTTGGGCTAAATTTGTTGTCCTGGGTTATTGGGAGTCACTCTGTTGTCTGACTTCAGGAGTCGGCCCTGAATGAAGTAGCCGTTTTAGCTTTGCTTTCACACAGGTAGAGATGAGCCTTGTGCTCAAACCTGTAACTTGTTATAGAATGCAGTTTCCCAATTCTGTGAATAATACTCCCCTAAATGCAATCTTTTTAAAATTGTCCTTGACATTGACAACATTCTTCATAAATTAGACAAAATAATTAGCTCAGGAAGCAGTACGATAAAAATACCGATGTTAAAACAAAACCCACTTACCTTTCCTGTGTAAAATATGTCCTCTCTTTTGACTGTTCTGTCTGCAATCTTCTCGTGAATGGCTCGCCCAACCTCCTCCTCAGTCCCATATATAAAGGCTCCATCAATATGGCGGAAGCCAACTTCAATAGCCACCTTTGTAGCCTCCTCACATTTACTTTTTTGAACCTACCGGTTAAGAAGGTGTAGTGTCAATCTCTCTGGATTAGGGATATGGTATGCCAGTCACCTAGAGCTTTGATCACCATCAGAAAGACCTGATGTGGAGTTTTTAAGATTCTGATACCTTCACATTTAGAATCTTTGAATTTACCTTAAAGGAAATTCAAAGATTCTGGGCCTGATCCTCTGTTGCCCAGCATCTTGTGTCATCATCTACACCACAGCAAAGTAAATGGAATGTAGGTGTAAAAAGCTACTATTCAGACATGACATAGGTTTTTTACTCCCACTGTGCACAGAAGTAAATAACTCCTTGAAATGCAGAGCAACAGCATATCAGGCCCATTATTTCAGCTTTCTTTTTACAAGATTTAAAGATCAATCAGTACTGGACCCTGAGACCAGGAGTGAGGAGCTGTAAGAACCAGATATCAACATACACTGTGGATTAAAACCCCCAGTCTAGCTGACCTGAGCTACAACCTATTTATTTTTAAAAAAATCTTATGATTTATACGCCAAACTCATGATTTTGTCAAAACTGAATTATGGTTTTGAATTCTTGAGTTTGGCAGGACTGCATTCCTTTCATGAGTAGTTGTAACAAAAGCAGCTATTAAAACTGTTTGGTGAGAACTATGATTTCATGAACCCTTGTTGCTTCTTGGGTAATGACTCAGCTTTCTTCCATCTAGTTACATCTTGACTCTATTAAGATTAATAATTGAAAAATATCTGACAACAGCCATGCTTCCTAGAGGACAAATCTCTGTTGAGGCATGTGTGATTCTCATTACACAAAGGCCCCTTTACACTACTCTGGCAGTGCGATGCAGCCTTAAATTATCCCCACTTTAGAGTGGTGTCTTAGTATAACTGAGAAACTGGCCTGAGTGAACGGATGCAGTTGACACAGACTGCAGTGTGTAGGAAAGTCATATTTTAGGAGGTGGTCTTTTCTGGGAGGAGTAGAGAGATCATATCAGTCTGGCTAATACTGTGCAAAGATTGGAAGGACTCACTGAGACATAGGCCTCTATGTCATTTAGGTGCTTTTGAAAATTTTATCCTTATGAACTAAACCCAGTGAGGTAATTCAGGTATGATCACAATTTTACAAAACTGGGGAAACTAAAACACAAAGAGGCAAGTAAGATGCCCAAAGGTTACATAAGTGACTCAGAGGCAGAATCAGATCTTCTGACTCCAAGCCCCCTGCTCTGGCCACTAGACCCGTCCCCTCCACACTGGGATCAGCAGATAGCAGGACTGTTGAGAAGGGAGAAAATGGAAATATACTCATTTTCCTTCCCTCAGTGTAATTCAGTGAGCAGCACTACAAGGGCTAAAAATAACTAACTTCTCTTTAAAGAAGCTCAGGTTGGGACCAAAATGCATTGGCAGAGACATGCGGGCCAAAAGCTGGGAAAGGGAGTGCTGTATGTCAGGGCAAAGGTGCAAAGGTAGTTAGATAGTGGCTCTGGACTAGAGTAGCTGGGTGCTGGAGGTCAAAGAGAGGTGGATTGACAGACGCATGTGGGGCTCTAGGTGGTAGATCTGCTGTAGATCAGGTGTTTTGGCAGCTCTGGGTCATGGAATTGTGCATCAACACCACATTCACTCAAATAATAAAAACCAACAACCTTTTCTTACAGACGATGATATTCTTACATTTATATACTAGTATAATCTTTTACTCTAAACCCCAAAGCACTTTTCAGACATTGTCAATAGTTTTATAAACTAATATACAGGGATCTCATCTTGCAGCCCTTTCTGAAGTGCTACAGGCAATGGTTATAGCAATGCCCAGCAATGTTAATCAACAGGTTAAGGACAAAGAAATCCATGAAAGATTTACTTACTTCATCAGGAGAATAGGTACCAAATCCTAGTGCAGGAATTTTGTTCCCATCGTTCATCTTAATACAGTGGTCTTTGTCAAGCTCCATCTCTTTACAGTATTTCCTCGATTCTTTACTGAACGCTGAAACTTTGCAGCACTGCTGTATGAGCCAGCAAGAGCTTCAAAAAGAAAACAACTGTACGAAGTTCTATTTTATATGCATTTTTCCAG
This sequence comes from Terrapene triunguis, assembly GCF_002925995.2. Classification (NCBI taxonomy): domain Eukaryota; kingdom Metazoa; phylum Chordata; order Testudines; family Emydidae; genus Terrapene; species Terrapene triunguis. The sequence continues at coordinate 4,483,761 of NW_020664481.1, read as the reverse complement.
GGCGTGGATGAGGAGTTGCAGCCAAGTTACAGGCAGCAGGCATAAGGGAGGGAGGAACAAAAGTGCAAATTCAACATGACAAAGCAAAATCAGAAAACACACTATCATTATTAAACAATGGGTTTGTTGCTGGCACAGAGGTGCCCGAGGCAAAGCAAGAGGGGTTCGTTGCCCGGCGTGCTTCGCGCCAATAAACACACCGGGGTGGAGAAGCAAACAAAGTTTATTTGAGATCTCAAAGCGGTGCAAGGAGACTGGCACGTCTCAAATCAAGCACAGTAACAGAAACAGTTTTTTTTCCTTTATACCTTTACAGTCAAGCCTCACCCCCCCCTTCCCCCGCTACCCCTCCCTTCCCTCCCCCCATTCCTCTCTCTCTCTACCCCTCCCATCCCTGGTAACAATTACTAAGCAAATAGCAATTACATTTAAGCAGTTAGTTTATGTTGACATTTCACTTGCACCTGGCTTTTGAGGTCGATTAGAGTTTAAACATGGAAGGAGTTTGGTTCAGGCCTAGTGCAGGAAGGCTTCATTGACACTTGTGATTTTCCACCCTCCTGAGTCACCTGGGGTGATGGTGATGCCTGGTGACGTCAACAACTCCCTCCTTTGAGAATACTCAACAAGCTTTTGGCTGAGTTTTCTCATATTCTGTGGACAAGATATGATTGAGTGCTATGAAGCTGGGGTCCTCAATGAGAGGGTATGCCGGGACTTGGGAGCATACCCAGCAGTTAGAGAGGTTGAATTCTTGGGCAAAGCAAACCTTCAAGGACTCATATGTGTTTGTTTCCAAGTTAGTAGGGATTTCTTCCCATCCCGCATGTGGTCGGGGGGAAACAGGAGGAAACGAGAGGAGTGTTCCTATGGCAAAGAGTACCACTGTGGCAGACCCTGGACCTGGACTCATGCTGGGCAGGTGACCCTAGGGCCTGACAATTACAATTCCCCAAATACCCACAAAATAACAATTACCAATAGCAGGCAGACTAAAAGCAAAAGGGACCAGGCCACCAGGTTAGGCCGGCCCTGTGAAAACAAACACAACCAACGCTCAGAGTTCTCGCGGGGAGTGCGCTGTGACTGTCCAAAGAGATCACAGGGCATTCCCAGCAGGCCTTATTGTCTTTTGAATAACAGCTTAAGTCCCAGGTCGTCGCTGGCAGTCTTCTCTGCAGGCTGGACGGTCCACCGTTCAGGAGCAGGCACTGCTTTCAGGCGAGAGTGATGAATCCAGTTCTTGTGTCCTTTGACCTTTGCTGCTGTATGGGAGACCAGCAGGACGGTGTGGGGTCCCTTCCACTTCTCTTGGAGAGGCTCGTCCTTCCAGGTCCGAACGAGTACGGAGTCACCTGGCTGCAAGGAGTGGATCGGGGCATCCAGCGGGAGAGGCTGCAAATCTTTGGTGTACCTGTGGAGAGAACAAAGAACAGCAGACAGAGAGCACATGTACTGAGATAAGAAACCACAGCCTACCTCCCACTCCCCTGCCAGAACCGGTGTACCGTTCATAGGCCATGCCCTTCCAAACATAATCTCGAAGGGACTGAGCCCTAACCTGCCCTTTGGGAGAGCGCGAATGCGGAGCAAAACAAGGGGTAGAGCATCAGGCCACTTAAGGGAAGCCTCTTGGCAGACCTTTGAGAGGTGCCGCTTAAGTGTCTGATTTGTGCGTTCCACTACCCCACTGGCCTGCGGTCGCCATGGAGTGTGGAGCTTCCAGGGGATTTGCAGGGCATCCGATATTTTCTGAACAACTTGGGATGTGAAGTGTGTTCCGTTGTCAGATTCCATCCACAGGGGGAGTCCAAAGCGAGGAATGATTTCCTTGACAAACTTAAGAGCCACCGTTTTGGCAGTGTTGTTACGACATGGGAAGGCTTCAGGCCATCCGCTGAATCGATCCACTAAAACGAGAAGGTATCTGAATCCTTGGGTCCGGGGGAACTCAGTAAAATCTATTTGCCAAACTAGTCCTGGGCCTGGGGTAGGTTCCAGAGTGGCTGGTGGCACTGACACTCCAGGTCGAGGGTTGTTCTTTTGGCAGACTAAACATTCAGCCTGCACCTGGGAGGCCAGAGGCCTAAGTCCAGAGGTTAGAAAGTATTTATTCATAAGCTGGGAAAGAGCCTCTCTTCCTGCGTGGGTAGACTGATGTAGTTTCTGTAGTACTGGCCGTATTAGATTCCTTGGTAGGAGGATTTTTCCTTCCGTGGAGTGGAGCCATCCCTCCTTTTCCCAGAGCCTAAGTGTGTTGGCTAGGTTCCTTTCTTCGTGAGAGTACTGAGGGGTCGGGAGCTCCCCCACTGATGGGATGAGGGCATGCATATGGGCATCTTTAGCTTCCTGTGGTTCCAGGGTAGCAGCTCGCTTGGCCTCTCTGTCCGCCCTGGCATTACCCTTAGCCACATTTTGATCTTCTCTTTGATGAGCCTTGCAGTGTATCACTGCTACTTCTGAGGGGAGCTGTACCGCTTCTAAAAGCCGGAGAATTTTAGGCCCATGTTTAACCGGAGAACCTTGGGCTGTCAACATTCCTCTTTCCTTCCACAGACCGGCATGGGCGTGTAGTATTCCAAAGGCATATCTGGAATCAGTAAAAATGTTAACCTTTTTTCCTTTTGACAGTTCAAGTGCACGGGTTAAGGCTACCAATTCAGCCAGCTGAGCTGATGTCCCAGCAGGTAAACCCTCTGCTTCCACAGTCTTATGGAGAGATACAATAGCATAGCCTGCCCTCCTCTATCCGTTTACAACTGTACTGCTGCCGTCAGTATACCACTCATAATCACCATTAGGGAGGGGTTGATCTTTTAAGTCTGGGCAGCTGGAGTATTGGACATCTATGATTTCCAGACAGTCATGTTCCTGCTCCTCTGTCTCCGGTAACAGGGTGGCTGGGTTAAGGGAGGGACAGGTTTGTAGGGTAACTTTAGGATTTTCTAACAGTTTTGCTTGATACCGAGCAACCCGAGCCTGTGTAAGCCAGAGACCACCCTTAGTATCCAGCAAGGCTTGAACCATATGGGGAGTATACACTTGCACAACTCCTCCCAGTGTCAATTTCTCAGCCTCCCCAAGCACTAGGGCAGTTGCTGCGACCGCCCTCAAACAGGCTGGCCATCCCTTTGAAACTTGATCCAGTTGTTTAGAGAAATACGCCACAGGACGCTTCCAGGCACCTAATAGCTGGGTAAGCACTCCCAGGGCCACCCCTCTCCGTTCATGCACATACAGTTGGAATGGCTTAACTAGGTCCGGCAGGCTTAGAGCTGGAGCTTCCATTAGTTTCCTTTTTAAGATTTTAAATGCCCTGTCCGCTTCTGGGGACCAGTGAAAGGGGTCATGATCCGCTCCCTTAACGCATTCATACAAGGGTTTAGCCCACAGTCCAAACTCTGGGATCCATATTCTGCAGAAGCCTGCCATGCCCAGAAACGCCCTGAGTTGTTTATGATTGCTTGGAATAGGAATTTGACAGATAGCTTCCTTTCTTTCACTTGAAAGCTGACGTTCCCCCTGCCTGATGTAAAATCCTAAATGCCGTACTTCTGGGAGAGCAATCTGAGCCTTACTCTGTGCTACTCGATATCCTCTGAGTCCAACAAAGTTCAGGAGGCTTACAGTGGCTTTAAGACAAGGGATTAGACCCACAGCAGCAATCAACAAGTCATCCACATATTGCAGGAGGAGGACCCTGTCTTCATTGTCCCACTCCTCCAAGTCTCTGGCCAAAGCCTGGCCGAACTAAGTGGGGGAATTTTTAAATCCCTGGGCCAGCACGGTCCAGCAAAGCTGCTTTTTAACCCTTCTGTTGTCCTCATTATGCCTTGCAGTATTTTGCTGATCTCAGTTGCTTGGGCACATTCAGGCCCCCCTTCCTTTTGGTTGTCAGCAAAGTCTTGGCAGTGAACACTGACCTTGGACTGAGGCCAGCTGACTGAGCTTGCTAGCTGTATTTTCCTCTCAGTTAACTCATTTCGTGCTTTTTCCTCTTCTCCCTTTCTCGGCTTCTTCTAACTTCCAAAAGAACCTTCCACTCTTCACTCATACACCTTTTCCAGTAACATAACTTCTGTACAGAGCTTTGAAGCAACAAACCAGGATGAGCACACTCACTTCTGAGGATTCCTCTCTGTACAACCTCTGGTGTCCAATAGCTTTCCCTTTTAAACCTTAAATGCCTTCTCTGTCTTCCTTCTCCTTAGCCTTAGCTGTAACCTGATTCCGCTCCACTTCAGACAACAGGGTTCTCATAAGGACATTACAATCATCCCAGTCAGGTTTACAGCTAGCCAGACACCCTTCAAAGGCTGAGATAAACTTGCTTGGGTTCGTAGAGAATTCCCCTGCCTGTGCCTTAAAAGCTGCCAGGTCCACTGCGTTAAAAGGCACATGGGTGTAAACCTGCATAGTAGTGGCCGGGCGATTGTCTGATCCAGGGCGGGCTATCCGAGTCTCAGTAAGTAATGGATAGAATCCCACCGAGGGGGCAATCTCTGGGACCTGAGAGACCCTGTCTTTATATGGTGGGGGTGTTGGAGCCGAAGGGGACACCGACTCTGCCATCACAACCGGAGGAGGGTTCTGGGGACTAACTGTAGTTACTACCGAACCTGACGGAGTCAAATTACACCTTTGCAAAAGATCTGACCTATCTCTTAACAACATAAACAACTGTACATACATATGTTCATTCCATTTACCCGTACGCTGACAAAACAAAAGCAATTGAAGGATCGTATTATAATTGAGTGATCCCTCCGGTGGCCACCTTTCCTGGTCCTCTAGCTGATATTGAGGCCAGTCTACTGTACAGAATCTTTTCAGTTTACTTTTAATCAACGGATCCGATCCAAACACTTTCCAGTTCACCAGAATGCATTCCAAGGGTGTACACCTTGCCCTGCCTGCCGTACTCTGTCCCTGCCCCATATTAGGGAGACTCTGGGCGTCCCCAAGTCAAAACAGGTAGACACTGGGCGTCCCCAGGTCAAGACAGATAAAGTCCCCACTGGACTGTTCCTACCTTATCCAAGGGTCCGGTTCTGCACCGTCGCCCTCTCCACGGGACCGGTTCCCCACCGTCGCCCACGGCCACAGCTGCTTCTCCACTACTCAAGCGCGTTGCACCGTTGTGCCCTCCGGGGTCGACCAAACCACGTCTCCGCTGAGGCCCCCGATGAAGTCACCGGTGCGCGCTGGGCGTCGGTCGTCGCCGTAGTCCGTCGGCCTCCAGGAGGGATCCGGGCAAGGCTAAATTTCAGCCTCGAGCCCCACGTTGGGCGCCAAAAACTGTTGCTGGCACAAGGTGCCCGAGGCAAAGCAACAGGGGTTCGTTGCCCGGCGTGCTTCGCGCCAATAAACACACCAGGTGGAGAAGCAAACAAAGTTTATTTGAGATCTCAAAGCGGTGCAAGGAGACTGGCACGTCTCAAATCAAGCACAGTAACAGAAACAGTTTTTTTTCCTTTATACCTTTACAGTCAAGCCTCACCCCCCTCTTCCCCCGCTACCCCTCCCTTCCCTCCCCCCATTCCTCTCTCTCTCTACCCCTCCCATCCCTGGTAACAATTACTAAGCAAATAGCAATTACATTTAAGCAGTTAGTTTATGTTGGCAGCTATAAGTTCAGCTCGTTAGTAACTTCTTGAACTACTATCTTGTCCCGTTCCTTTGATTTCCTTCGGCCAGAGATATGCAGGCCTCATTATACTGCAAAGGGGGGTTTACCACTGATATCAAGCTGCTTACACATTTCACTTGCACCTGGCTTTTGAGGTCGATTAGAGTTTAAACATGGAAGGAGTTTGGTTCAGGCCTAGTGCAGGAAGGCTTCATTGACACTTGTGATTTTCCACCCTCCTGAGTCACCTGGGGTGATGGTGATGCCTGGTGACGTCAACACAGGAAACTGAAAGAAGGCTGTGGAATTCTGAGCTAGGACCGGCTCTCGCTGCTCAACAACTTGGTAACGCTTGTCAGAGAGCAGTAGCCAGAGAAGAGCTTTAAATACATAAATAGATAAAGATTGCAGGTTAATGCTAAGCCTGCACTCTTTTTTATTAAACTACAGTTTCCCAGTGTTTTAAATAAACAGTTTTAATGAGGTCTCTGAGAAAGGATTACCTTTTTTTCTCAACTATTACCAAACTCCTCAGCATCCTCCTTCACTGTCCTTTAATTGTCCCGTTATAGTCCAAAGCATATTAGATACGTGAAAGGACACTTCCTTTATGCGACATTATAGCTGGCATAATGCCATTATTGCTGAATTCCTCTGGGCAAATGTGTTTATGTTTAGGGGATATTTGAAAGGTTTAAAAACAATATTCTCCTGGGAGCCATATTAATCATAGTCAGCCTCATGGGCTTGATCTCCTTTCTTCACCATGAACTTTAATACAGAAACATTTTCTAGCACAGCACTTTCTGAACAGAGACTAATTAAGCCCCAAAGCAATTTTCTGTCCAGCACCAGAAGCCGCAGCAGGTTGTCATCAGGTGCAAGTGGCTTTAATTTTCTGTTTTGTCTTCCCAAAGATGCAGAGGTGTCTGTAGAACGGATGGCCTGTTGAATGTGAACAGAAATGGAAAATCAGCTTGTCACAGGTAGGGCTCTGCTCCTGCTTTCCAACCCCTCAGAAACAGCTCAGCCTCCCCCACTTAGATGTCCACACCGTGCTGTTTATTTCAGACCCCTCCACCAACACCTTTACAGATCCATGGGGCAATACTATTTAGAGCAGCGATTCTCAAACTCTTCATGGGGTCACCAGGGCTTAGACTTGCTGGGGCCCAGGGCCGAAGCCCAAGCCCCACCACCCGAGGCCGAAGCCTGAGGGTTTCAGCCCTGCATGTTGGGACTCAGGTTACAGGCCCCCACCTGGGGCTGAAGCCCTTGGGCTTCAATTCCCCTCCGGTCAGTGGGGCTCGGGCGGGCTCAGGCTTTGTTCCCCTGTCCTGGGGTCGTGTATTGTCAGAAGGAGTCGTGGTGCAATGAAGTTTGAGAACCCCTGATTTAGAGCATCCCCAGGACCCAAGAGGTCTACCTCCCTTCCTTGAGAGCTCTCTGAGGCTATGTCTACACTAGCACCTTTGTCAGTAAAACTTTTATCAGTCAAGGGTGTGACTGATTGGGAGCGGGGCCAGATTGGATAATTCAGATAATCAGGAGAATTGGTAAAGAGCTTTCTATCCCTTAAGATGGGGGGGGGGGCTTGGGCAGTCAGCCCTGCACGGCTGGGGCGCAGGCAGTTGGTGATTCGGTTAATATGGGGAGACAGATAATGGAGGTGTGGATAAACGGGGTTCTACTGTATATCAATAAAACACTGAGTTCAACTGATACCTGTATATAGTGTGGCTAGGGAAACTAAAGTTCAGCATTTCATTTTAATTATGGAAAAACATTGATTTTTATGGGAGTTTTTTATCAGAGAAGTTTGGGGTTTTTAGCACAGGAAACTAGGATCCCTGCCGATTAGATAATTACACTCTATTCCTCAATCAAACCTCTCCCGGGGAGCCAGTGAACACAGTTCAGGCTCCCTTGCTAGCTCCCAGCGCTGTCACACCGTCTCTGAAAACGGACACAGTTCAAATGTATTATTCTCACGGTGACCAAATAGCAGGTGTGAAAAATCAGGACACTGTTTTTCCGGAGGAGGGGTGAGGGGATAGTTGCCTATATAAGGTAAAGCCCCTAATATCAGGACATCTGGTCACCCTACTCTCAGCTGAGTAGACAATATCAAACGTGGCTGCATTCTCTTTGGTTTACTTAGACATTTCATGATACTTTTGCAGTGGCAAACCATTGCTCAGGTTTGCTGCCCCTCTACAAAATGCCACATTGATTCCTTCTTTTCACTGCTGCAAGATGCCTTTTGCTTACAGTGAGAATCTTGTGAAACTACACCAGCGAAAAGTGATTTGTGTTTTGCCATTTTGCAAAATTGACAAGAAGCCAAAATAAAGCATTTTTTAAAATGGCTTGAAGTGGGTCATTTCTCATCTGAAAAAGAGGCTTGTTCCACCTAGAAGGGTGTGTTTTGTAATGTATATATTGGTTGAAGAAAAGGGCTCCCCTTACCCACTTTGTATTTCTGTTCTTTTGGGGACCCATACAGCTCACGCTATTTGCTGTAGCTATGATTGGCTGATTACAAAAATTGCAGAGCACCAATGGTGAAATTCACCCTGTTCAGAGGGTCGGCATTAGACCTGTAACCGCTTCAATCCCATTTAAGATTCATAGGTTTTAAGGGGCACATTAGCCTTATGCTGGCCTTCTGCATAGGGGTGAATTTCAACCCTCATGATCAAGACAGTTCGGAAGCCAGTCTCTGATGTTGAGGACCAGTCTCTTGATCTGAAGGTCCATATTTCCTGTTGAAAAACAGTCTCCAGTGCTGAAGACCTTTCCCTGATAATCTGTGGACCAGCACAGGTGTGGAAACTGCTTATACATTTTCCCAGTATTGCTGCACCTCTGCTGTCTCTTGGCCTGACTCAAAGCCCATTGAGGTCAATGGAAGCCCTTTCCATTGGCTCCAGTGGACTTGGGATCAGGCCCTCTGAGAAAAGGAAAAGAAAACAAATTGACCAGATTAAAGTTCTTTGGAATTTAAATTTTATGGGGATTTGACATTCTACCGAGATCACTGAAAGCAATTATAGAGTTCATTTCTAATCGTGCTGGAGAGAGAAAGACCTACTGTGCCCTTGTCCTTTTGATATATGGGTTTCCTCTCCTGAGCTAGCCTTCTTTTCTAAGAGGATTTTGTCCACAAATGTAAGCTGGTTGGGTAGAGAAAGAGAACTTGGCTTCTGCTGTGCAGATGGAGTGACTGTAGGGAGTACCCTGATTCTTTCCTCCACAGCATTGGACAATGCTTCAGAATAATATCTGGAAACATAATGAATTGGGAATGAGCTGCTGGGCTGCCAACGCACATGGCAATAATCTGGGGAGCACTCAGTGATTTAAAGATCCAAGTTAAATATTTTGCATTCATCTTCCAACCAGCAGCCTTGAGATTTGCTCAGCTGGAGCTCACGTCTCCTGGATAAGCTGTTAAAATTGTCAATAAAGGACTGAAAATAGAGAAGGTTTTCAGTGCGCTGAAGGGCAGTACTTAATCTCGCCCGGTGGGGACAAAAAGGGACATTGATACAGGAGCGATTTACATTCACTAGCGAGAAAGGGCTCTGCAAGGCTTCTAGGTATATTAGAAGCTTCATCTCCTTTCATAGCCTCTTGCTGCAGCAGCAACGACTGTGATGTCACAAAACCTGAAATTATTAATTTGCTTTAGCATCAAAAACATAGACGAAGAAGAATTTCGGGGTGGGGGGGCTCTTATTTACAAGCAAAGTGCAAAGTAAATAGTAACACCCTCTTCCCTTGGACAAATGCAATGAGCTAGGCCGTCTCAATCCAGTTCCCAGAAGATGACTGTACACATCACAAAATTTAACCAGCCCTCTGCTGGCTGTCTCATTAGAGCTCCAGGACTGAATGGGCATGAAGACTTTCACTCCAAGACTGAGGCAAATTGGTGGGTCCAGGTGTGGACGTTTACTGTCATACATGGTTTACCTGCTTTCTAAGTGTCCAAAGCTGTCAGGCCAGCATCTTTCAGCTGATACAGAATAACATGGCTACCACTCTGAAACCTGTTACTAGAAGGGAAGTGATTAATACACATATGGTAGGTCAATGTACGATTGCCTAATCCCCAGTGAAGTCAATTCTATTAACATGGAATTTAGACCACTTAGGGCCTGACCTAGCTGGCCTGACTCATACCTAGGGTGACCAGATGTCCTGTTTTTAAAGGGACAGTCGGTCCCATATTTAAGCCCTCCTGCAGGTGTCCCGAATTTTTCTTAAAAATGGGCAAATCGTCCCGTATTTTCTGTCTCCGCACCATCAGTACTGGCGGGTCCTGCTACTAGCCGGATCCCTGTTTGCCAGTCACCCACTAGTGGTGGTGGGGGGGCTCCAGTGGCCGACGATGGGGGTGGGTGTGCAAGGTTGGTTAGCTCAGGGCACTTGGAGTTGGGCCTTCTGAGTGCTAGGCCTGTCTCTGCCACTGGCCTGCTGTGTGACCTTTGCCGAGTCCCTTAACTGCTCTCCATTTCCCCATCTGTAAAAAGAAGGCAATAATACTTATCAACCTCCTGGGCAGTTGTGAATCTTAATCAATGTCTCTAAAGTGCTTTGAGATCCCTACACGAAAATGTGGATTGCCACAGGCACGCAGGGGCGAAAGAAAATGCAGGCCTGTTATTTACCAGGCTGCACGTGGCAATAGACTATATTGGTAAGGGATGCAAGGAGAGTATGGGTCACGCTGCAAACTGCAGACACACACACACACAACTAAAATTAATCAATTTAAAGTTTTATTGGGGATAATTACAAGGGGTAAGGGAGCAGCGTTTGATTAGCTAATAGAGTTAATGAAACTTAAAACACACAATGACTAAAATATCTACTAACAATATTTATAAACAAAGATGCAGCAATTAGTAATAACTGATACTTACAAATACAAACCAACGCATAACGACCGGCAAACGTAGAAACTCTGTTTGAAACACGTGAGCTGAGAGAGAGGCTTCGAGGTGATCAGGCTCGGTTACAGGTGTACACAGGATACACAAGATTCGTTTTTCTTTCTCCTCTCCCTGCCTGCACATGGCAGGCAGCCCATAAAGTACCAACTATGACATCATAGAAGTGTCATAGGGGACAGGGCCCAAAACCTGTTTGTGTTCGTTTCTGATTGGCACAAGCAAAGTTTACACCAAGTAGGGGAGCAGGTGCCTCAAAGTCTGGCTTTGCCCCCAAAAGGTGAGGAAATGCATATTGCTTTAGAATGCGTGCAACACTGAATGACAAAAGAAGAGGCCAGGGCAATACCGGTATGGGCAAGTTTTACAGGATGCAGACAGGAACTCATCTCAACAGAAAAGTATGGTGGCCAAGTTGATCAAAGTGACTGGTGATTTTGGGTGCCCACTTTGAGACACCTCAAGGGGCCCTGATTCTCAGAGAGCGGGTGATCAGCACTTTCTGAAAATCAAATCTCTTTAAGGTGTCTCAAGTTGGGCCCTCAAAAGCAGAGGCACCCAGAACCACTAGTCACTTTTGAAAATCTTGGCCATTAGTATTATTACTATTATTAATTACATATAAGAGGCAGCCTGGCACCAAAACCCTCGATCTGAACATTCCTGCTGTCAACTAGGATGTTGTTCAAAATCCAGAGATAATTCTGGATTTTGCAAGCAGTCCCTATATTTCTAAAGTGATGAACCAAAACCCAACCAAAATCTGGAATATTTCAAATCTGGATCTAAAGCTTGCAGATCAGGCAGAATTTCTATATTTTATTTTTCTGCATAGTGGCGTCAGAAACTCCCTGGATTTTAGAGGACGGGGAAAAGACCATATGGTGCATTCAGCTGTAGTCCAAGTCAGTTTGCAGACAGTCCATAGGCTAGTGCTGGCTGGCCTAGATCCTACATCTGATAGTCTCAGTTGGAGGACAGAGAGAGAATTATGTGCTGATGTACAGCTCTGGGAAGTACCTGCGTCTCTCATCTTCCACGTGAGATCACTCATTTATCTCTAGGGGAAAGGGAAATGACTCCACGGAGGCGCAGAGGCAAGAATTTATTACAGAATTCGACCGCTACCATGTCCCTGTGACCTTTACATCAGGTCACATCTGTTAAAACAGCTGTGTCATCAAAGGGTGGAAGAGGTAGCCATGCCTCCAGGGGAGGAAAGCAAAGGCCTATCAAAGACTAAAGGCCGAGAGGAAAAAAGAACTATTCTGACTCTTTTATCTCTTTCAGAGGGCTTCTCCTGCTGTTCACCTTAGCCTGTCCCAGGGCAGCTCACCCCCTGGAGGCTTCCGCCCAGCTCCACTAATCTGCCCAGTCCTCTAATTACACATTTCATGGTTTAATGAGTTAACACATATAACTCAGGGCCTCTGAAGGAGACTGCAGCAGAGGGTGCCTGAGCAGGATTATTGTTTGTGTAATCTCTTTAAACCACTGGCAAATGCAGCGTCCTTCATTCGGCGCAATATTTGATTATAAAGTTATTCCCTCGATACAATTGGAAAGATCCCAGGTCCCAAATAAATGAGAGCGTTGGTGAATTCTCAATGGCACACAGCAATCTTGCACACTGAATAATTTCTATTGTTTCCTTAAAAAATTGTTTTTAAAAAAATGTATATGTAGGGCGTCCTGTCCATTTCCCTCTAGATGTAGCAAAGGTAACACAAATGGAGCGCAGGTATGGTCCAGCTCCTCAACGGTATTTAGACACCTAACTCCCATGGGAATCAATGAGAGTTAGGTGCTTCAATCCCTTTGAGGATCTGGGCCTGTGTGACGGTGGCTAATAAACACACAACACAGATTTAGGCCGCATTCCTGCAGGCAACACCCTGCACTACCCGGAGCACCGTAGAAGTCACTAGTGTTCCGTGTGAGCAGAAGCGGGGCCCAAGTCCTTAGAATACACTGGAAATGCTTCCATATACGTCCCTCTGTGGGCGTATAAAGCATGCCGTTTTGTGCATCCCGGAGGAGTTGGAAGCACTCAGCTTTGTTGCCGAATTTAACCTCTTACTCCCCCAGTAAGATAGTGCTGTATTATCCCACTTTGCAGAGGAAGAAACTGGCACACAGCGGTTAAGTGACATGCCCAAGTCTTCATAGCAAGTCAGTGGTGGTGCAGCAAATCGAACTCCCAAGCCCCGACTATCCATGCAACCTCCTGCATCACTAGATCACGCTCCCTTCTTTCTGTATCCTTTTAGCTTTTGTTTTCTACTTGCTTTCATTTCCAAAGCCCATCTCAGAAGCTAGAAATAGATATTTTTTAATCCCCTACCAATTTGTTCTTTTTCATTTGTCAGACATTGATTTCCTCCCCTCCCCCCGCATTGTTTCTGATGCGCTTGAAATGACCATGCTTCTATTTTGCTTCCTGTTTCTGCCACAGTGAAGATGACAAAAAGCAAGGCCTGCCCCAGGGTGGCTAATCATTTTTAATTTGGGGGGGGGGGCTTCCATTTGAGGATTGATTTTTCTCTTCATTTGCTGGATATTCCTTTTTCCCTGTGATAGGAATGTGCTAGCAAATGTGAGTTTGAATGGTAGCAAGTTCTAAATTGCTGTAGAATTTCAATCTCTATTCTATTCTATGTAGATTCTTAGACTGTGCTCATCATCATAGTATCTGTATCCTCCAGTAGCATATTAACATGACTAACACATCTGTCATGGGTTGTTTGTTTTCTCATCCCTCTCTCCAGGGGCACAAGCATGTGCAGTCGAGTGCCTTGTTTTTGTTGGGATTTAAGGATTTGGTTTGGGTTTAAATGTGCGTATTGCTCTATATTTATGTTAGGAAAGGAAAGGCCAAAGAAATGCACCTTGGAGTAGCAGGTAGTGAGGTTTTGTGATGGTCCTTAAGTTTCTCTGTTTCAGATCCTCAAAGATATTTAGGTTCCTAACTGCTACTGAAATCAACCAGAGTTAGGTGCCTAAATACCTTTGAGGATCTGAGCCTAGTTTCCAACCCTGCAACTGCATCCATGGATAGGCCTTTAGATGCAGGTGGGCTTGGGCCCACCTGTGCCCTGGGAACTCAATAGGTTCATCCATGGATACAGGCCTGCACGCCCAGGCAGAACCCCTTTGAAGTCAACGGGGCTCTGTGCAGGAGGTCCTTTGAACCTCTGGAGAGCCCAGTGACTTCAGTGGGGCTCCACACGGGTCCAAGGGTCCACCCACCTGGATGCCATTGCAGGATCAGGGCCCTAATGTATAAATCTTACCTTGCTGTATAAGGAACTGCCATGGGGATGCCTGGCTGCTGCTGTCTCATCCAGTTGGATTAGCCTTGTTTAGGTCCCAGGTGCAGTGAATTGGCCATCTCTTGGAACTGAGGTTCAGGAAGTGCAGGAATGTAAAGAGGAAACTTAGCAGCAGGGTAGATAAGGAAGCTATGAATAGAGAATCTAATGCCAGAGCTGGCTAGAAAACTTCATTCTACTTTTGGTCTAAAAATTTTACTGATGGTAATTTTGTTGATATTCTTGTCTTTGGCTCCTTTCTCTCCGCTAAAGGAGGTTAATATATTTTATTTTACCTTGCTTGGTCTGGTGCACCCTTTCCTTCTGTGTCAAGCCCACCTTCTTCTCCCCAAGCTATCACTATTGGTACAAGGGCTGCTTGTTCTCCTATTTATCAGGAACTGAGCTGACGTCTGTTTTCTGAAACCAATTTAGATATTTAGGAGCAGTCTTACAGCCTTGGATTACTTGAATTATCACCTGGGGTCAGGAACTCTGCTCTATTTTTACAGTGTCTAGCATGCTGGGGTCCTGTGTCCATGACTGGTGTTCGTATTAACTCCATAGAGTTAATAATTCTGGTTGATTACCTAGTTTTGCTAACACTAAGGATTAAAAAAAATCATGTCACACCTCCAAAAATTAAGATTTTATTTAAGACTGAGGGTTGTTGTTTTTTTAAACTTGCCTGGTTGTTTATTAATCTTTTAGGGTTCATACTTTCAAACTCTTCAGGGCAGGAACCTGGCTGTAAAATAACCAAAAGCAGAGCTTGAGGTGTACTAGGAGTTAAAAAAAACACCATATTGTGTAGGACTCAGCTTACACTTAGGAGAGTTGGCAACATAGAATGGAAAAATGCCTGTGATTCTACCTAAGTGATGTGTAATTATCTAGTTGGATTTAAAAAATAATAAAGAAGCCTCTCTGAGGCTTTAGGCACCTTAATATAATTAATTGCCCAATAAATGCAATTACATTGAAACTCAGCAGCAATGAAATCGATTCCACAGGAAGTTGGCTGGTTGGCCAGTTATCCTTCCATCATCCAGGAAGCATGTGCTCAGCCTTCTCCAAAGACCCTATCGAACAGGTGACTTTCAGGGTATGCTGCAAGGCACCAAATTTAGGGTGTTTTGGACCAAGAGGGGGGATCAAACTCTAAAGTCTTGGAACTCTCACAGGTAACATCCTGCTGGCCACCTCCTTGCTTTCATAACCACAGCTTACGTTGGCTTTATGTGCCAGTAGTCATGGCACGGAACTGGCCTGTGCGCGCTGGATTATGTAGAGGATTCACCTTGGATTTTTTCCCCCTGGTATAAAATATACTAATAATTTCAAAGCAAATTATCCCTGCGACTATGAAGAGGTTTTTGTGCTGATTGGTTTTGGTGTATTGAATAATTTCATCAGCCCCTTGTCCGTGGCTGCTGGTCTGTCTGGATTTCTTGCACTTTTAGCCCGTGCTGGATTCTAGATCCAACTCTACAGCAGGTTTAGGGGCTAAAATTCCATAGTGTGTGGAGTCCAGCTAAACAAAGTAAGGGGTGGGGTGGAATCTTTCCAAGATTTGGATTATACAACCACCAAGTCAACCATTGACAACACCGACTTCTCACCTCTCTTTAGACAAAACCCAAGTCCTTTACTTAACCGAGATGGAGTCAGCGTCTGCCTCCCTTACTCTGCAAATAGAAAAGAGCCACTCAAAGTAAGTAAGGGTGGGGGAACTTTGCCCTTGTTATGTGCCCATTGATAGGGTTTCTGCCCACACTGCTTACTATAAAAAAAGTGACTCCTCCGCTTCTACTACTATACAAAGCAGGCACCCATAACCACACCTTCCTTTCCCCACCCAGGTTCTAGTCAACTGGGCCAACCCACCAATTAGAAAAGTCTCCAGCGTCTAAGCCTAAGGACAAGCAAACACACGGTGTCTCATTTCTGATGCAGCTTATTGCCCATGCAACTGGTTTCTGAACTCTCTTCGTGCTTCCTCACTGCTCGGCTCTGGGCAGCTGCCAGGGAGATAGCCGTGCCAATCAGCCTATGCCAGTGAGCGAATCCACAAAGAAATGCAAGAGCTTGTAAAAGGATTCCACGCAGGGGGCTCTCTAAATAGATCAAATGAGGCCACGTGCAATGGTGTCACTTTATATGATAGGGATAAACAGCGCGGGGGTTGGGGGGTTGCACTCTCTCTATGACCTTGTCTGCACTGATGATTTGCCCCAATTTCACCCATCAGTGGCCCAGCCATTGGCACAACCCTTAGCGTGGACAGGTTACATTTGCACGAAAGCAATTTGTGGCCAATAGCATCTTCACCTGCCTACGTTAGGTTGAAGTAGGGGCAATTCATCAGTGTCGACCAGCTCTGTCAGTCTCTCTCTTTGTTTTGTGCAGAAAAGCAAAATTCCAGACTTTGTGAAAATGATTCATTTGGTGCAGCCTGCACAAGCGATCCGGGAGTGATATGCATGTTACACCTAGATACAAGGGGAGAAGCCGCAGTTCAGACAATTTCTCTTCCTTCAGGCTGGAGCCTGCAGTGCTAACATGGACACTTGGAACCATTTCTGGGATATGGGGAGGTGGGTGAGTGGACATTTGGCACGGCATCCCCCAGAGTCAAATTGATCCCCATTCTGACTCCATCTCTGCCATACTGGCAGTGCATGTACTGGGGAGCTGTCTAATGGGACTGGAGTTGGAAACAATCTCTACCAGTTAGCAGCCCATTAAGAGTAGAGGAAGTTCACCCCCTCCTGCTTTGCTGGGTCCATCTGTCTGAAGACAGACTCAGAGAGGCCCGATGAAGTGGGCTGTAGCCCATGAAAGCTTATGCTCAAATAAATGTGTTAGTCTCTAAGGTGCCCCAAGTACTCCTGTTCTTTTTTTAGAGAGGCCCTGTTTACCCTGAAGATTTGCTGCAGGTTGCAGCTGGGATGGGTAAATGGGGCCTACAACAGCAAATTGTGGATTCACATGAAGGCTCTTCACAACCACAAAGAGCAGAGGCTTCTTTATTTTAATGAAAGCTCAGACTCTGAAGAATTGTGTGTGTGTGTGTGTGTGTGTGTGTGTGTGTGTGTGTGTGTGTACAACGGAAGACATTAGTTACACAACTCAGTAGCTTAAGCAAAGGGCTGGGATTCAGGAACCTCTCTGTTCTAATTCTGTTTCTGACACTAATTCCCGCTGTGGTCTTGGAGTAAGTCACCTAACCTCTCTGCCTCAGTTTCCCCAGCTGTAAACATGAGGCTATTATTAATTTGCCTTCCCCATACAGCTGGTATCAGGATTAATTAGTTAAGATGTGCAAACTGGGTTTGAAGATGACAAGCGCTAAGTGTTAATATCTTTCTACGCAGATGTAACGGGCCCGTGGAGTTGAGCAGCCGTCGTCCTAGAACACACTGCGCTCAGCTGCTGTTTGCAGCTCTTCACGAAAGGTTAGGGCCTGGGCTGGGGCCACGTCCGCAGTGCTCATTAAGGCTCTGCGGAATTTGAGGCTGGCATCTGTTTGCAGTACAGAGGCAGGAGTAGCACGTACACTTGAATCTTAGCAGGGGAAGGGGGAGAAATAAAAGACCGTCTGAAAGAGAAACCCCAGGGAGATTTTTCTTCCAACAGGCAAGCCAGGGAGCTTGTACTGACTCCCTGCTCGGCGAGGGCAGGGAAAAGAGAGAGCCCTGTGGCTCTGGAGGAAAAGATGAACCCGGCAAGCACAACCTTCGCTTTCCTCACTGTTCTAACAGCCTTCATGCAGGACAGCTCTGCAAACCTCGCTGCTCCTCCAGCCAATGGCTCCCCCTCTCTTTTGAAGTCCCTGCCAGGTTGCTGAGCTCTGGATTTTGAAGAGTAAAGCAGCTGTAGCTAGGACATTTAGCTCGATTTCACATACGCGTTTCACGTTGATCTGTCTGGTTTTCGTTTTGAAATCGTTCACCTTAGGCAAAAGGTTGGGGTTGCGTGAGGATCATTAATGCTGGGCACGGAGCGGCAGGCTTCTGTCCGAGAGGCTGGATCTCAGAGTTCAGATGCAGCGTAGGGAACAAATTGACCCAGAACAGCCTTTCAAGTTGAGGGTTCCCAAGCAAAAGCAACAGGGCTCCACACTGCTGCAGGGAGCCAAGTGCCATGCGTTAGCTGCTGCTCCAGGCTGGCGGGGAGGAGATCAAGTCATGAGTTGCCCGTGTTCTCATTCCATCAGCGAGCCCAGAGCTGGCATCAGTTGCCTCCCATTCCGTTCCTGCTGCTGGAAGGAGAGAGGGCACCAAGAATTGCTAAGTCGTTGCAGGATCTTCCAAAGTGCCAGCTCCCCAGGAAGTCGCTTACTGGTGCTCTCAAGGCCAGCCCTGGAAATGACCATAGAGATCTGAGGCTGGTCCTCAGGAAATGGCTTATCTGGCAGCCTCTCCCTAGGAAATCCCCAAGACCAGGGCAGTCAGGAAAAAGCTGTTCATGGGGGATTCTTCCCTGTGTGCACCAGGCCTGGCTCCAGCCAAGGCAATTAGCCGGTTGCTTTTAGAAATACAAACTTCACCTAGTTTAGGAAGAAAATAAAGGAACTCTGGTTCCCGGAGGCAAACTTGCCCCAGCTCTGTGATTCTTCCCGCCATTAGCATAGTTGCAATAGCTGTGGAGTGGATTGGGTGCTGCTACTCTTTCTTTGTCCTGTACCATCCTGTGCACTAGTCAATTTACTAAAATTAGATCTTCAGAGAACAACACTGTCAATGCAAGCAGCAGAGAAGAAAGCAGCCCCGCCGCCCCACCCGAGCTTTGAAGTGTCAGTCTACTTAGCTTCACGTTTTCGAGCGGCTCAGCTGCCATTTTCTAGACAAATATGGCAGACCAGGCTGTAACCCCTTCGCTGCTGCCGGAATCGGCCGTGTTCTAATAAATGGAAGAGCCGGGCAAAACAGAACGATGCACCTAAAAGGCCGGGGCTTGCTTTCACCATGATTGTAGAGGGAAATCTGGTGTTTGGCTAGGCAGTCAGACAGGTAGGTTCCTAAACGGCCATTTGCATGCTCCATCACTTGCTTTGTGCACACAAATGTAAGAGTGCGGTTGTGGGCTTGGGCCTGCAATTTTAATGTTTGACCCAGAGAAGGGAGGTTGGCCACGCGTGAGACGGGGAAGGATCGTCTTGAGGTTAACTCACAGCAGTGGGAGACATTCGTGGCTTTGCCACAGACTTCCCTTCGTGACCTTGGACAAGTCACCTAACTTCTCCTTGCCTCTGTTTCTCCCTCCATAAAAGAGGGTTAATGACCCTGAGCTGCCTCCCAGATGGCGTGTGAGACTTGGTTTGCTAATCATTGAGTGCTGAGAACCGGGAGGGAAGGTGCCAGCCAAGTGCAAAGTGTCATTGCTGCAGTTGGGCTTTTGTAAGGGTGCTCTGGCTGGATTGCTGGGGTGCGAGATGAATCATCTCTTCCCCATAAGGTGTGAGCAGGGGGCAGGGGGCATTAGAAAGTTCACTCTGCGTGTTTTGCAGTCATTGCCTCAACAGCTGGGAGCCAGTGTCTAGGGCTGGCTTGTCCCACTGCGAGCAGACCGGGGTGTGTGGGGGGGTCTCTGTCAAATTGTGCTCTCTGTGACAGTGCTCATACTGTGTCAGGGGGGTGGACTTATCATGTCGGGACCGCAAGCAAGGACTTGGAGCCAAGAGGAGGAAAGCTCAGTAGTGAAGTGCCTCCCCTCCAGCCTTGCTGCGGTGGCAGAAGATCAGGTGGTGGGTTGCCTCCCTCCTGGGAAATCTGGCTGGCCCTGGACTGTGAGCTTAGTATGGTGTCCCCAGATGTACTGTGATCACTTGCATTGCTTGTGCAAGGCTGAGGTGGCATCGCAGTGCTGCCAGCTATCTACCTTTCACCTACACGAGGGACGGGTCACTTTCTGATTGGTTTCTGGGCTTTAACTGGGCAGGGAACACCTGGCTTTCTTGGGAAGGTTGGTAGGGTCCTGGTATTGCAGACCAAGGGCCTCATTCCTCACAGGCCTCCAGCTGAGCTCAATTACACTGGGTGGGAGCTGTACTTGCTCTTGGTCACGGGGCCGTGGCCTGGCAAAAGGGTGATGGACCATTGGGTACCTGGGCTGGTTAAAAGTCAAGTCAGGACAAGCAAATGGGTCAGAGAAGAGGGTGCAGAGAAAGAAGAGAGGAGAGGCTGGATGGGCTCAGAGGAGGGGAAGAAGGGGGGGAATGGAGAGGCACAGAAGAAGGGGGAGAAGACAGCATAGAAAAAGGAGAAAGTTGGGAGGGGAGAGAGGAGAGAGGCAAGAGTTCCAGGGAGGTAAAAGAATGAAAGGAAGGGGGTGAGAAGAGAAGGTAAGGAACAAATTCATGTCCCCGCTCTCTTCCTGCCCCACAGCCAGCGTTCTTTCCCCGCTCTCTGGCATTGGAGGAGGAGAGCTAGCTGCAGGAGTAATGGCATAAGGGACCTTTCAGACCAGGACCTGGCACTCGCTAGAGAGGAAAGGCCAGGCCAAGAGTTGCGTGTGTCGAGGCAGGAGAGACCTTGAAGGAGCTGGCTATGCATTCGTCAAAGAGGAGGACGGGAAACTGAGAAAGGGATGGGAGGCATAAGACAGTGTCCCACCCTTGTTCCAGTTCCTTTCCAAAGAGGGGTTGAGCCGCAGGTTGAGGTCAGCGTAAATCTGTTTTCACAGGCAGCCTGGGTGTCAGGTTAGTACTGTCAGCCAATGTCACTTCAAAAGCACATCAAACAGTGAGTCATCAGAGGATCCCTTTGCATAAGGCAGACAGGTACAGGCTGTGATGGGAATTGCAAAGGTGACCTTACCTGTCTTTCAGCTGGCGGTGAAGGTTGGAGGCCCATTAAATCAACAGAAGGAAGAGGTGCCACTGCACATAAGTCTCTGGGTGAAATCTTAAAAGCCTTATTAAATGTCACTGATAAAATGACTTAGCCAGACCCAGACCTCTCTCTCTCCTGCTCTCAGCTCCTTCCCTCCTCCTCCTGGCTGGCTACAGACACAAAGGGCTGGGCCGTAGATTCAGCTAGGAGAGGAGAAGATTGATCTGTTTCTCCAGACAAATGTGACAATATCTTCATCATCGCTGGGTGCAGCAAGTGAACTGTGGACCCTTCCCAGTCACTGCATCTGTCTGCAAGCAGATCTTTTGTGTGTGTGTGTGTGTGCGCGCACGCATGTGCAGTGTTCCTTTTGTTTTTTTAATGTAGAGACCTGGCTCTGAAAAGACCCTGTTGTTCTAAAATACAAAAGGTGGATTCATGTGCTAAGGGAACTAGGCTGGAATCAGCCAGGGCTCACCTCTGCACCCCTGAAGGAAAGGGGGCATATCATTTCCTGATAGCGCTGTAGGCCCAGATATTCCACAGTAGACTAAGAAGAGTTTAAACTCTTCACAAAACTACTTGATTTCCATGATGTCTAATACCTGGTGTGGCAACGTTGGGTGTCCTTTTCAAAGGCAAGTAAAAGGGCAGAGCCTGCAAAAAATACACCTCTATTGCACTCATAACATTCACGTGGGTACATACAGACATCCACTGGTGTTAGAGTCACAGGCGGAGGAAAAACCGAGACAGAAGTGTCTTGCGGCTAAGGCAGGCAGATAGGAGATTGGGAGTCTATCCCCAGCTGCGTTAGCAACCTCCTGTGTGACACTGAACAAGTCACATCACCTCTTCGTGGCTCAATGCCCCCATCTGTAAAATGGGGATGATAGTACCTACTACACAAGGTGACTGAGGGTACATTACACCTTGAAGGGTTTAACCCTTTGTTACTTGCCAGCTGGCCTCTTAATATTATTTTCTGGCACCCTTTTACCGCCATTATGGAACTGCTCGGTTTTGATCCTGACTTACGATCAGAGTGACAAGGTGGCTGAGATAATATCTTTCATTAGACCTCACCCACTTTGTCTCTCTAATATCCCGGTTACAACAACACTTCATATTACCATCCCAGTGGCAGGCTACTGTATTCCATGCCCTTTCATATCGTTTTCCTTACAAATCTGCCTAAGCACTGATTCTGTCTTAGGTCTCAAAGTTTTGGCCCCTTGTCGCGACAGTGTATTTCATCGGGCTTGTCTTTCACCGTGTTGATACTTAAGTTGTGGGTTTTTGGAACGTAGACAAAACGATTTCTCCTTTGTTGTATTGTGCTGGTGCTTTGGGGGCCCAGTCACAGCTCAGAACCTGCTGTGCTGGGCATTGTACAAATACGGAACAAAAAGCTGCTCTCTGCCTCAAAGAGCTTCCAGAGCATAAAGCCTTCCCGAGAACACAGCGTGAATGACAGTGAGCCGGATTCTGAGCTCAGCCACCGTTCTGTAGATCCAAAGGGACATGAGAATCTGACTCAAGCCACAGAGGGTTCCCCCCCCCCCTTGTTTCACTTGATTCATGACCCACCCCCATAGATGATTAGGAGTGACTCCTCCCTCTCAGCATCAAAGCAGATGGATGGGGCAGGGTGGGGGAAGGCTGCACTACCACTGCCCAGGCCGCACCTGTTCTGTGGGTCAGTTAAGGACGTCACTCTCCGAGGCTGTCAGTCTGGCTCACGTTATTAGCCCTATACTTGATATTTCTTCTCCAGTCCAGAATATTTATTCTGCCCTTTCAGTTTTCCTTATGAACCTGGCCACTTTGCCCCCCCCCCCCCCCCCCCTGCATCAGTGAGGCTTTGGGTGTGGGGTCACAGACCCTGACAGAACTTAAGCTTCTGTACCCTTGAGGTGCTTGTTCCGTGCTGCTCATCGTTATGGTATCTGAGCCTCTCTCCGTAACATCCTCAGAGAATGAGACTGAGGCATGGACTTGCCGGAAAGCACAAAGCACTTGTCCTGGTCGCTGTACTCTGCAGCAATTGTCAGGGGAGTGCTTGGGGGAAAGATCTCAGCTCACGGACAAGAGTTGGTGCACGTCCACTTTCCTTTGTAGAAGTGGCAGACTGAGTAATAACTCATATACGCTGGTCAGGCTTTTGAGCAGGGCAGAACAGTACAGCTCCAGGGTCCTAGGCTGGGGAGCGGAGGGTATTTTGGCTGAAGCCTCTCTATTGTTGCTTCATGCAGTGGCTGGCAGAGTATTCATGAACACAGCTGGGTGTGGACCCTGTCTGCGGATGTTGTGTGAGGACAAGCTTGAAGGCTTTGCAGCTTGTCACAACATCACAGTGTGAGAGGGAGCCCAGATTGGTGAGACAGAGGGCTCGGTTGTATCCCAGTTCCCGGTGGCACAGAGCCATCTGCACCGAGGCTGTATGCCTCTCCTCCGGCTTCAGGGCACGCTCCATCTCCCCCACCTCACTGCTGCCTCTGGAACATCGTTCTCTGTCCCCTACCGTGCCAGGTGCACATCAGAACCACGCTTCCGGGACTGTCACAGTAACTCCCTTACAGACGTAGAACGGGTGTGTACAGCACAAACACAGCCAACAGCTGAACACGCCAATGGCATAGGGAACTCCCAGACAGTCAGGGTGTTCAAACTTGGCCTTACCAAGGAGCCACGCTGGTTACTTGCCAGGAGCACAAGGGACAGTCGAAAATGGGACAGACTGTAAACTCTTTGCTACAGAGGGCACCGTCCACAGAGATTGAAGGCCCCACTTTGCAATACTCCCCTCTTGAAAAAAGCATCTGTCCTCCTCTTTAACAAAGAGGCGAGAGCAGATCCCAGCATCCAAAGCAGCTGTCTGCTTGGCCTGAGATGGGGCACCGCTTGTGTGTTGGGATCCCCAGTCTCCGTGGAACGCTGAAGGCAGCTGGGAGCCAGGCTGTCGAACTTCAGGCACGTGACCCTGAGTCACACTCTGGCTGCTCCCACCGGACTGAAATTAACATGATGTCATTTCCAATGCCCCCTTTATCACACAAACCCTCCTCTGAGCCTCCGAAAAATCAAATGCCACAGAGGACAGGACCAGACTGGCACAGGCCTTTCCTTTTCCATTGAGCTGGGCTATTTTCAGCATTAACCACAGAGAAGGGGCCACCGAGTCGCCCTCCTCTCCCAGGACAACAGAAATACAAGACGAGGAAGCCGGGGTGGGCTTAGCGGGGTTGCATTCATCTGGCCTCTGCCCATGCTGTTCTGTTCCAGCGCTTCAGGAGCCAGGGCTGGTCGGCTATTCCGTCACTCCTCCGCACAATACATGGTCTGTTCCCATCTGCGATTGATTTCTTGTTTTTTACAAATCCTCCAGTGTCGCAGGCTTGTTAGCGGGGTGAGCGGCCTGATGAGTAGCCCAGCGTCTCCGTGGAGACGGCTAGTGAGGACACCTTTCCAGGCAAAGCCAGCCTGTCCCATAGGACCTCGGTTGCCTTGAGTGCTGCATATGGTATTTTCTTAATATCTTTTGCAAGATCTGTTGTAAACAGTGGAGGGGTTATAACCAGGTTCTGGGAACCCCTGGTTCTTTCCTCCAGGCTTCCAAAGCCGGCTAGCTCTTTATCTGACAGAGAGAAACTCAGAATTCTGCATGTGCCTAGAAAGTAATGGAGCTAGAGTACCATGCACTGCAAAGCCAATGGATCACGAGTGATTATCTCTCTCCCCCAAATCCGGGGGTTGGTCCCAGGGTAGTTACTTTAGGATCGCCTGGGTGTAGTTCCTGGGCACGAGCTAGCCTAGAGAGGATAACAATAGCAGTGAGGACAGCGCAGGTAGAACAAGTCCAGTGTGGCCCCTGGGTATGTCCTCAGTGCAGAGCGTGCTGGCGAGCCATCTTCACTGCTGTTGTTACTCCTGCTAACTGAATCAAGCTAGCTCGGGTCGGCGAGCCCCTGCCCAGTTTTTGGTGTGTAGACATACAGACTCCTGGAGCTTCGGGGTAATTACTAAGGACCAAATCTTGCTGTTTTCTTTACATGGGCAAACCTCCAATGGCCATGCCTTGCCGATGCTGAGCAGCTCCCCGTTGATTCCAAGGGGAGTACAGAAGTCAGTGGCAAGTAGCCATGGTCTCCAAGGAGAAGGTTCTCAAAGGCTGTGGCAATTACATGCTTAATTTGCATGTGTAGTTACCAAGGTTGTTCATGCAAATAACCAGCCTTGGTCATTTGCGAGTGCAGTTAACTAGTGTGTCTGCACACAGTGATTTTTATGGAGTAATTAGGCCCATAAATATATGGTGAAAGGTTTTAAACCCAGGCTGGGCTGCTCTACACTACAGCCCTATACAGGTATAACCGTGTTGCTCAGGGGTGTGAAAAATCCACACTTCAAGTGACATAGTTACACCAACCTAACCCCCTGTGTAGACAGTGCTGTCAGCGGGAGAGCTTTGCCTGCCAGCGTAGCTACCCCCTCTCTCCTGGCGGTGTAGAGCGGCTTCATTAAAGCACTCCAGAAGCAAAGCAGTGTTTCAAGTGTAGACCAGCCCTCTGTTTCTCTCACGCACACACACTATGACTTGTGCACAACATTAAAGCCGTGCCTATGCTTTGAGCTGGGAGGGCGGCGGGGGGTGACTCCCAGCTCGTGTGCTGATTCTCCAGTTGAGAACTAGTGTATTTATAAATAGCAGTCTAGCGACAAACCCAGCCATTCGGCCCAGCTCAGCCATGCCCCCGCTTCCCATGCTACCATGGCTTTGCTACCAGAGTCTGTGCACACAAGCAGGGAATCACACCCCTAGTTCGGAGCACAGATGTAGGCTGCAGGCGGCTCTTTGGAGGTGTAAGATAGGGGCCGGGCTGCAACTCATGAGGGAAAAAAATGACTGTGAGGTGTCTCATGCTAACAGAGATGTCAAGCCCAGAGCCCAGAAGGTAATGCAAAGCCAAATCTGGGGAAATTGACACCTGCACTTTGCAAATAACTAGCTCTGTTTAGGTGTTGCTGCTTTATAAGCCTCAATGTGATGATGACTTAGATTTCAGCTAGGAAAGTGAGAGAAACGGCTATAAAAAAGGACTTGTTTTTAGTCCTGTGTCTGCCTCATCAACTACTAAATTAACACTTCTGGAAACTATTCTCACTTGATCGGTGCTGCCGAATTCTCTGAAGACAGGATGTCCTACTTAGCGAAATCAACTCTGCGTTAGGTAAATATACTTCCTGAAATATTAAGTAGTCCCATGCAGCAATCCTGAGGGGCTCCCTCAGGATACAACTACCACATCTGCTTGCTTCAGGATGGGAAACAGATGCTCAAAACTTGCCGACCGTAGGGGAGACTTTCAAAGGCACAAATGGTAACTAGCTGCTTAATTCCTATTAATGTTCAGGGAGAATTTGGAGCCTTTGAAAATCTCCCCCAAGCCCAGTGGCAGAGCTAATAAGAGAGCCATGGATGATGTCTGCCACCCGCAGTGTCCTTCAGATCTATGTGTGGCACCTTTTCGAGCATATTATGCAATTGACAAAAGGAATTGTCTGACGCAAAGGCTGCCCCATGCTCACCTGGCCTGTGGGGCAATGCCCGGCTTGCTGCTCTGAGCATTGCAATATGGTGGAGAGGGTCGTGTGGTGCTGGGACCCCATGTGCCAGGTCCCAAAGCCACTCACTCATAGTTGGCCCAGACATGCCTCTGTCATAGCTGGGCCAAACCTGAATGGCGTTACAACCCCGTGCATCAGGGCACAATGCCTGGAGTTAGGCGCCGAGCCTAGGCCTGTGGGACAGAAGCCACCGCTGCTAGGTGCACGTGGGGAAGACTCACTGTCCAGTCCACCACCAGTGACACATCACCATCCCGGGCTGCAAAACCTGAGTCTGCCATTGCCTAAGCCTGCCGATATCCCAGAGACAATTAGCAGGGCCTGTCTCCTAAGTCCCCTCTAAGCTGCACGGTCACGCAGCAGGCTATAAAGGGCTGCCTCAGCGCGGGGAGGCACCTCTCCCCTGGTTCCAGCCCCAAAGCTGCCCCAGTGGGGAGAGACGTTCTCCCCCGATCCCGGGCTGCTGCAGCAAGAGAGGGCTGGGGGGAATCCTCTCTCCCTGCCACAGCCCCGGGGCAACCTGCACCCCAAACCCCTCATCCTCACCCCGGCCCCACCCCAGAGCCCGCAGCTGGAGCCCTCACCCCCTGCACCACAACCCTCTGCCCCAGCCCTGAGCCCCCTCCTGCACAATGAACCCCTCATCCACGGCCCCACCCCAGAGCCTGCACTCCCAGCTGGAGCCCCCACCCCCAACCCAACCCTCCGCCCCAGCCCTGAGCCCCCTCCCGCACTCTGAATCCCTCATCGACAGCCCCACCCCAGATCCCTCACCCCCAGCCAGAGCCCTCACTCCCCCACACACACCCCAACCCTCTGCCTCAGCCCTGAGCCCCTTCCCACACCCCAAACCCCTCATCCCCGGCCCCACCCCAGAGCCCACACTCCCAGCTGGAGCCCTCACCCCCTACACCTCCCCAACCCTCTGCCCCAGCCCTGACCCCTTCCCGCACCCTAAACCCCTCGGCCCCATTCCCGCTACACATCACCTCCATATTGGTGCACATAACAAAATTCATTCCGCACATGGGTGTAAAAAATTAAAACATTGCCTGTCTCTAAAGCTTCCTCGGTGAAGAGTTTGCATCCTCTGAAATGGTGCAAACTGGGCGAATGTCAGCTAACAGCTTCCTGGGAATAATCCCCATCTTAGGGACAGCCCAGTGGAAGCTAAAGGGCAGTAGTTCCTTGCCAGCAGCCAGCTAATGATAATACTTAGCCTGGCTACAGCACCATTCCTCTGGAGATCTCAACGGACTTTACCAAATAAAGCCAAGATTTATCACAAAAGAGACCAGTGATTTTGAGACTTGAGATGCCTTAAAGATTTTCAGAAAGCACCGAGTTCCTGCCCTGTGAAAGACCCTTTAAGGTATCTCTAGTTGGACACCCAAAATCACTAATCACTTCTGAAATTCTTGGCTTACCTGTGAAAGAGGAGACCTGTTATAGCCATTTTAGAGATAGGGGAAACTGAGGCACAGAGTAGTTAGTTGATTTCTCAAGTCTTCCCAGCTGGGGGTAATAATACTTAGCTCCTTCACATGAATTAATTATTTGTAAAGCACATGGAGCTGATAGTTGCTATGGAATATTATTAATAGACTCAAAACAATCACTGATCAGGAATATAGAATGTATAAGGGACCGCTGGTTGTTGCATATAGAATGATATGTGGGTCTGCAACAATTGAGCGAGCTCTCCAGACAATGCTCTCCTTTACTCTACACAGGGCCGGCTCCAGGCACCAGCCTCTCTCCCTGCCACAGCCCCGGCGCCCTCCGCTGCCGCGCTCCCCGCCGGGGGGGTGAAGGGGGGGGCGGTGGGAGGCTTTTTTGCCTGGGGCGGCAAAAAAGCCAGAGCCGGCCCTGACTCTACAGCCCTGATTCATCCCCAGAGCGAGTCCAACCTGTGCACTGAATGAAGCAGGGGTCCTGTGGTTAAAAACAGTATGTGACCACATAATAAAAGACTGTATCATAATGCATATGCACAAGGGGGCTGAATTAAGGTTGCACAGGCATCCTTAATTCTGGCATTTCTTACATTTTGAGGGCTGGACTTTGCAACCTCACTAATGTTCTTTCAGTGTGAGTTTTTTCGGGGTGTAATATAACTATATAGCAGGCTGATGGTTTGCGGTTCACAAGTACATACCTATCACTTATCAGATCACGTAACACCATGCAGTTATAATCAGAGCACAGCAAATCAATTCAAGCCGTCCTCTACCTTTTATAATCAAGCAGTGTAAATAATAAATCAAATGCCATACGCAATTAAAGATAGCAAGCAAGCACTCAAATCACAGTCCTGCAATGGAGTGAGAACTTCAGGTCACGCGTACGTATATAACTACTATACTTCTCATGCCGGTTAGCAGCTAGGTGCTTAGAAACCCTTCTCGGGTAACTTTGTAGGGCCTTACCTTACTAGGCACATAGCCCCATTGATCTCAGTGGGGAAGCTTGCAGAGTAAAGGACTAGTCATTGAGAGTAAGGCTGTCAGATTCTGGCCTCTTGTGCTTCACAGGGTTACATACTGCCATTTCAAGGGCAAACTGTGGGGCATGTACTCACAGGAGTAGCCCCACTGCCTTCACTGGGACTCACTTGCGTAAGTGCTCGCTGAAGGTACTTACAATGGACCAGCTGGCTCTTAGCTCACCCCTCCATTGCGGCTTCCAGACTTGTTGGACTCTTTACTGGGGTTATGGAGTTCGCTCGCATCCTGGTGCCGGTTCTCAGGGTCTCATCCATGATGTGCGGTGGTTTGGGGCAAGACTCTATAATACCCAGACGCCATGTCCCTGGGGGGGTCTAAGTGGCCAGGCAGGAGGTTCAAGGCCAGATTTTTCAGCCATCCAAGAGGGTCGGGTTTTCTGGTACCGCTTCCCTTCTTGGCTGACGAGCCCCTGCAGAGTGCTGATCATCCTCCACAAGGTGATGAGCTCTCTCCATTCACAATGAGGACAATAGGAGTTGAGGGCACTTAAACTGTAAGCTGTGTAGGGACTGTCTTTGTCTTGTGTGTGTGATGAAAGCGAGGAGCATGAAGCCAGCAGTATAATTTAACTGGACTGAGATAGGATGCTGGGAGGAGAATGAAGGAGCACGAATATTGCAAGATTATAGCCCCAATAAATATAGCCTCTCTGCACATTTGTATTTGACAAAAATACCTTTTCCCCCTTTGCCAAAGCCATGGCTGACGGGGGTCACCTTCTGTAGCCTGCAGTGAAACCTGAAAGCTGATACAATCCCTATCCTGAGACCAGTACTCATTTATAGTCAATTGGATTTTTTATTATTATTTGTTTTTGCTGCCTTGACATAATCCTGATTAATTTTTCATAGCCCTGTAGACTGCTACCACTACAGTTATACGCTGGAGTTAAAGGTGAACTTTCCTCCTCCTTTAAGCATGCTGAGTATAGATTCCTGTCTCTCAGGTGCCACAAGGACTCCTCATTCTTTTTGCTGATACAGACTAACACGGCTACCACTCTGAAACCTGTTTTTAAATACAGTTTTCTGACTTTTTCCATGCAGCATTCTCACTGGTGAGAATATTTGTAAAGCTAAGAGAATATTTTGGCAAGGACTAAATTCTCCAATGAATTTAACTCCTTTTTATGCTCATAAAATATCCATACCTACCTACTCACCTACCTGGTCATCCAGTCTTGGAATCATTCCCAATTCTATGTCCTCTACACCTCTGGCACCAGCAGCTGAAATCACCAGTTGCCCGCCTGGAAAATAGCTCTCCAACACCACCTTCTGGCTTTCTGGTCCCTATAGGACAGTCACCAGAGGCTGTGCAACCTCCCACAGAGGTGAGGGGGGGGGAATCACAGGTTAGGCAGGAGGGCACCCCAAGGGGGAATATGGGACCTGATCGTAAGCTGGGACAGAGGACGATTTGTTGCGTCTCAGGGGACCCCTCCCCCACCACAATTCAGGGCCTATCCTGTTTAAGTACAACAGAATAAAAATGAGAGACATCTAAGGCGGCTGAATCATTAGCACTGATGGACCTTGGCATCGTATTGAATTGAATGCTGATGGTGAAGGTTAATAATATCCTTTAGATTCTAGATATACTTAATAGCCTTTTTGATTTATTCCCATCATGTGCTATGATTTTTCCGGCTGATGAGAGGTTTCCATTAATGAATGTGTGAGTGAAGTAACGGTGAAATTATCCACTTCTGTTCCTGCATTTTTCTCCTTATACAAATAACTTCCGGCAGAAATCTTTTTATCTCGTCTTCCTCCTTTTAAGATTGCATCAAGGGCTTAGGCTGGAGGGAGGAAAGCTAGTGCTTAATTACTGTCTTTCTTCTATGCAAAATGAACTTGCTGAATCATACTGTTCTTATGCCCTTCCCGGTAAGGTCTGGAATTGGTGAAGCAGTGTGGTCTAATGATTGGAGACGGGGAAATAGGAGTTAGGATCGTCTGGGCCTTGATTTTTAGAAATGTGCATGCCAACTGCTGCTCTAAAAATCAGGTCCCTCAGTTCTACTGCACAAACCAATTCACTGTCTGCCCTGGGGCGAGTCATACCCTCTCTGCGATTCCATTTCCCCATCTTTAAAGCAGAACTAATAAATACTTACCCACCTTTAACTGAGTACCTCTCATGAAGGGTGTTTTGTGAGTGCACAGCTATTGTTAAACAGACAAAAATCTGTGTAAACGGTACTAGCATGTATATATGGAGCTACGCTGGCGTAAAACTGGAGTACCACAATTGTGAATTAGGCCCTTCATATTTACCCACCTTTCCTGAACTCACAGTTCGTTCGCTTTTAATAAACCTACATGAGTAAATATTATATCGCACTTCCCCAAAACAGCCTCACCAGGATCACACTCATTCCTGTGTTCTGTAGATACACTTTTAATTTAAACCAAGTAAATATGTTGTAGCCTTGTGTGATTCTCAATCAGTTTTATCAATTTATTTGCCACTGAAGGTCTCCCTAGAGTAGCAATGGGTGAACCTCAGAGTGCTTTGGGTTTCCCAAACCTCCCACATTATATTTGGGGTTTTCAAAAACAGGTTAAATTCACAGACCTTTGTTTCCTGTTTATTTTTCTTTAACGTGTGATTAAGTAAACAAGCAGTTGCTTTCTAGCTCAAGAGGAGCCTGCCGGGTAGTATGGTGAGAAGACTAATTGTTTCCATCAGCGTGTTTTGTAAACAGTACAGGGACTTGTGACATTCCCCAGAGTACATCCTGAACTACTGTGTCCCTTTAGCTCTCCAGCCTGGGATGCCTTTTACACTGCTTTGCTAGTGAACAGCCACCCCTCCAGGCTCTGCTCACTCGTAGCCACCAGCATCCAAAGTCACTCCCAGCTGAGTACATGAATGCTAGGCCCAGCCATCCCTGAATTACATATAGGGCGACACCCGCAGATCCCTCAATACCAGCCTTGCTGCCCCAGAAATGTGCATCTTGTTCTGTTCATTAGCCCATTGGCTCATTTCAACAATGGGTAATGAATATGCACCAGTCTTGTTGTCTCAAGTGGAGGTTCCCAAACACTTCCATCAAGCACACTAGTTTTGATAAAACAATAAAACAAGTTTAGTAGCTAGAGAAAGATAGATGTTAAGTGATAAGGAGTGGTAAGTCAGAAATAAAAAGATAACACCACAAGCTAAATCCTAAACTTTGCCAAGCTAAATAAAATTTGAAGCAAACACCATTCTCACCACATCGGATGCTGTAGGCAATTCTCAGTTCATAGTTCACAGGCTGGATTTCCTTTCAGGCTGGGACCACTCCTCTTAAGTTCAGTGTTAGGGCATGGCTACACTTGCAGATGTAGAGCGCTTTGGGTTAAACCAGCCTCCAGAGAGCGCAGTAGGGAAAGCGCTGCATTCTGTCCACACTGACAGCTGCTTGCACACTGGCGTGGCCACATTTGCAGCACTTGCAGTGGCATTGGGAGCGGTGCATTATGGGCAGCTATCCCAGCATGCAAGTGACTGCAACGTGCTTTTCAAATGGGGGGGATGGGGTGGAGTGTGACAGGGAGTGTGTTGTGTGTATGTGGGGGAGAGAGAGTGGGTTTTTGGAGGGCTAAGAGCATGTCCGCATGCTGTCTTGTAAGTTCAGACAGCAGCAGGACCCGCCCCCCCGCCTCTCTCCCTCTCTCTCTCTCTCTCTCTCTCTCTCGCTCACACAGCATTCCACACTAATGGTTGCTTTGTCTCAGTGCAGATAAGCAGCCGGCTGCCAGAAATGGAGCTTTCAAAGGGCATATCCGCATTCCTACAGCCGAGTTCAAAACAATGACAAAAGTGGCCGCTTGACTTAAGGGGATTATGGGACGTTTCCGGAGGCCGATCACAGCGCAGTAATTCAACACCTCGTTCACACTGACGCCCAGGCATTGTAGCCAAGGCGCAGCAAACGTTATTCCACTCGCCGAGGTGGAGTACCAGGAGCGCTCTAGCTGCGGAGTCAGAGCGCTCTACGTGCCTTGCCAGTGTGGACAGGAAGTGAGCTAGGGTGCCCGGGCCTGCTTTAATGCGCTCTAACTCGCAAGTGTAGCCAACCCCATAGTCAGGTATTCATTGATGTTATGAGCAAAGAGGTGTAAGATGGAGAGGAGAGGAAAGGGTCTTGTGGATGCCACTGTCATTTATTTTTATACCCACCTCCTCTCTTGGAGGATTACCCCCTCCCCCATCCCCATTGGGGTGTAAATAAACAGTCCCCTTGTACAAGAGATTCGTACTATGTCTGGGAGGAAATGTAAATTTCTTGTTTACACTTCCCCTGCTGTTGAATCTCTGATTAATCAGGTAATGGCTCTTTAACACTTTGCTGGCATGCCAGTGTGTCTTTGTCTCTGAGGAATTGTCTTGGGGTGTTACCCAGAATTACAACATATTTCAGTAACAATCATACAGCAAAATCTCATAATTTCATATGCAGTGTTGTTACACGCATTTCAGCGGGATAATAATATTCAACAGATTATGAGTTTTCAAATGATACCTCACAAGGCATACTTTGTACAAAATACATCATAACCATGTAAAAGTGGTTAATATGGAGTACAGGGTAACACAGGACTGTAGCTATTTTTTTTCAACAGTCTCTCTCTCCTCCTCTCTGCTCCCCTTTCCCACAGTCTATCCTAGTATGATGTGAATCCAGGAATATTCAAGCCCAAATCAAACTTCTGAACCTATGATGGTCAGTTGGGATTGAAATTAGGCACAAGTTTGTTGTCGCTGCTATAAATACATTGAAAAATAGTTAATTGAATTTCCACCGGCTCCTTTGAAAATCCCAGCATTGGTGCCTGATGTCCCAGGATCCATATCCAATAAGGAGCCACTAAGAAACATTTGATGAAATAAGAAGTGCAATAAGCATATAAAGAATGTTAGTTTGATACATATGTAGGACCTTATACAGCAAATGAGATATTGTGGGCAGCTGTCCCTTTAAAAACAAGCCTTCATCTATATTTTATGTTCTCTATTAACTTCCTTGAAATGGTGATGCTGGCCTTCCTGACACCTAGCACTGGTCTAGCAGTTTTCCACAGAAAATGCTGTTTTGTTGAAATCGAAACATTTTGTGGGAACGTGTCAATTTCAACGAAATGTTTGATGGAAAAGGTTTGAAATAAAAATAGAGTATTTCATTTGGATACATATTCCGTTCTATTAACATACATGTCAGTAGTCTCTGTTGTAATGTTTTGCCATTACTGACACAAAATGTTTCCATGTTTCCGAATCGAAATAGTCCAAGATTTCATCCCAGTTCTGGACAAAACAAATTGCAAAACGTCAGACTTGACAGCAGAATGGAAATTCCATTTTCTGACCAACTCCACTGACCCCAGTCACTTCCCACTCCAATCCTTGGAGCCACTATAGCTCACCTAGGGTGGCACCTGTCTGGGACAGCAGGGAACACCCCTGCACTGTGTACAGGGAGGGAAGTGAGCAGTACTAGGCTCGTGTACGAAGGTGCATAGGTACCATACTGACCCCATCCCTGCTAGTCTCTGGATGGCTCCTTCCAACTGGGCTGTTCTTAATTACACTATAATGTCAACTCTGTCTAGCAATTCGGAGCTGATGTTGGGGGGGCTCTCACTAAAACACAGGTGCCAAGGAATTCTGCTTGCGCCACCAGCCGTTTCTCCTGCTAGAAGCCACTGTGCTGCCTTGCCGTACCGAGGCAGAGCTTCAGAAATGGCCCCTCTCTCCGTGCTTGGTAGCACTCACCCTCCACTGCAGGCTGGGAAGGGATAGCTCACGGGAGTAAGGGCCCAGAGGAAGTCCCCTCCCTTGCAGACTGGAGACAGGGGCAGCTGCTGGAGCCCACCAGGGAAGTGAGGAGACTGGGATCATGGAGGGGGACACGCTCTGGGAACTTGCCAGGGGATTTGGGTTCTGGGTGATTGGGTGTCTGTGTGAGCTGGCCAGGAGATTGAGAGCTGCAGGAATGGGGAGCCTGCCAGAGGGAGTGGGGGTTACAGGAACCTAGTGGGGTCAGACCCCAAACCAGGATTTATTCTTTGGCCTAAAAATCAGGAGTGTGTTTTTTTTTTAATCTCATGATTTTAGGGGTTCTGTCTCATGACAGCGCAAATGCTGGGGTTGGAAGTGCTGATTACCTTGCCCCAGTAGAAGTGGCTTGGAGCTGAGACTCTGGAGGAGGAGGAAATATGAAAGCAATCGTCCAAAATACCTTCACTGCTCCCTTTTTAAGACGGAGGAGGGGATTTACCTAGAAACCGAGCCCTGACCGTCTGCAGCATTTCACTGGAGCAAACACCCATTTGCTTTACTGGAGCGCGAGAATGTGACTGAAAATAGCAAACTTCC
Organism: Terrapene triunguis; assembly: GCF_002925995.2. Taxonomy (NCBI): domain Eukaryota; kingdom Metazoa; phylum Chordata; order Testudines; family Emydidae; genus Terrapene; species Terrapene triunguis. The sequence goes on along the minus strand of NW_020664481.1, from coordinate 4,448,520 downwards.
ATTTTAAAAGAGCATCGAACTTTAAAAATGTCCAGAATGATTATTAATTATAATTATTAATTTATTCTTTATTTGTTATGATTTGTTTCTGAAGTGGCACCTGTGAGAAAGGTATTTTTAGGGTCAGACTTCCTCTGATCGCTCTCATCTCAGAGCGATTGCTTACAGTTGCGTTACGCAGTTTTATATAGGAAGTGTGTAAGAGACACTTCACCACTGGCAGGCATCTGGCTACCTCTGAAAATGGGGTTAGGTTTATAATACAAGAGCCCAGGGTGTATGCACGCCGAGTTCTTGTTCCAACGATTGTTTGCTTCTCAGTGCTGCACACTGGCCCTTCGTTTCAGCAGCTTCCTAGATAAGGAACGTTGCGGAGAAATAAAATGAAATTACAGGTTAGTGAAATGCTGCTCTACAGAGACACAGTCCTGGATTGCAGCTGAACCTCCCACTGACGTCAAGGAATTCAAGAAAGGACCCTAGCTTTTCATTTCCTAGAATGGGGTTGATGTAAAAGGCATTCCAAGCCCTGTGCCCACAAACGTGTTAGAACTTCCCCTGAGATCCCTGATTGCCTAGAACAGTGTGAACAGTATGAATTCAGAACAGGGCAGCACTTATTTTGTAATCAAGACAGTTTGGCTTGGTCTGCAAGCCTTTTTCCAGTGCTGTTAGCTTCTTTCTCCCCAGGTCCATTTTTTAAGCCCAGTTCTCTTAGAAGACTGTGGACCTGGTGTGCAGACAGAGCCTTAAACTACTGGGATTTAAAAAGTAATAGATAACAGGGTCTGTAAACGGAGGGAGAGATATCTACAGAAAGCTTTCTTTACCTATATTCCCCCACAGCATTACCTGCGGTGGGAAAGGAATGCTGGTAGCACCCCTGCTAGTGAAGATGGGATGTCGAGCAGCTATTGGGACCTCATTTATTCTGGCAGGCGGTTAGACTGGTCTGTGCTGCTGCTCCCAGGTTTGCAATCTCCAGTTCAGCTCTGTGGCTAGTAATGACGATAGGAAACTTGGGGCAAACTCCCTCCAAATCCTAGGCCCTGATCTTGCAAAGACTTGCGCTCATGTTTAACTTGACATTTGCGAATAGCCCCATTGACTTCAGTGACATTACACATGGGCGTGCGTAGGTGGTGGTAGGCTCGGAGCCCGCATGTAGATAACAGTTTCATGGTTTCTGAAAAACCAAAAAAAAAGTTCAATTTCTGAAAACCAGAACATTTCCGCTTGGCAAAGCCGCCGTGGTGGCTCATGGAAATTGCCCTTCTGCTGCCTTGTGCCTCCATTTTTCTCTATAAGCTGGGCTCCCTGGCTGGACAATGTCCAAGGTGAAGGGTGGGGCCAGTAGAGGTCCCCAAGCTAACGTCAGGGTTGGTGCTGGTTGAGGTTCTTTGGGTAGGGTTGGGTACCCCAGGGTTCACTGGCCAAGGGTTAAAGCTGGGGTCGGTATGAGTCCTTGGGATGGGGACTGTAGGGTTAGGGATGAGTCTAGGAGGGCTCTCTGGGTTAGGGACAGTGGTTGGCTGGTAGGGGGCCCTGTACTCAGACTAGGTTGGGGCTGATATGGCATTCTTGAGTATGGTTAGGGTTGGGGCCTGTTGTGGTCCTTGGCTATGTTTAGGGTAGGACCACTGGGGCTATTTGGCCAAGAGGTAGTGGTGGAGGTGCTGTTGATAATGGTGGTGTTTCCCATGCTGGAGCTGGGGCTGGGGCCAACGTAGGGCTCCCCAGTCTAGAATTATGTTTGAGGTCAATCCGTGGCTCCAAACTAGGGTTATGTTATGGCTGAAGAGGTAGCTCCAGGCTAGGGTCTGAGATGGCTAGTGGTTCCAGGCTACTGACAGGGTTGAGGTCTGATTATTGCCCTGGTCATGTGGCCTCAGTCGCTGGCCTCAGTCTAGGGTTGTAGTTTGGAACAGTTGGTCAACCTTTGTCAGGGTTTTGGTTGGGTCCCCTTGGTAGCCTCAGCCTAGTATCAGGGTTGGGGTCGGCAGGATTCCTCACACTACACTTAGCGTAGGGGCTGGTTGGTGACCGTTTGGGGCTGGTGGGTGATCCTGGTCTAGCATTACTGGTGGTAGGGGTGGGGTTAAGGGTTTGGGGGGCAGGGTTGGGCAGGTTTGAGATCTCTGGCTAATGTTAATATGGTGTCATATTTATTAATCACCATGTAAAACTTTGGAAAGTGCCTAGGGGTCTAACCCTGTTTTTATGGGCCTAAGTCCCATTGATCGGAATGGATCTTATGCCATAATGAGATTGGTTTATAACCAATATTAATAAAAGCAATGTGCTGCAGTTTATAGCAGCATCAAGGTGCTTTATCACCATCACTGCTTCGCAGCTGAATGCAGACTACTCAGGAAAACCCAGTAAAAGCTAGGAAATGCTCAGTCCTTGCTGCTGTTACAGAGGTATTTGTGAAATACCCTCCCCCCTCCAGACGCTTGCAGGATTCCTTTGTTGCATAGATCAGAAGAAACTATTCACTCCTCATTTCACTTCATAGCACCTTGTCAAGGAGCTGCGCAAACTTCCGAGTATGTAAATCCTGTACATCTTTTTGGATCTCGAGGGAGATAATAGAGGCTTTGTGCCGTGAAGAGAATGGGGCTTTCTGACAGGGAAGGGGGTTCAGTTTCCAGTACCTCTGAGGATTAACTGGCAGCGTTTTGCTATATTATACCATGCAGCGGGATGATTGGTTTTCACCCCCCCCACCCATGCTTGATGGGGTAGAAATATTTCGTTTATATCTCCCTATCTGCCTCTCTCGCAGTCATTTGGGCACGCCCCCCTGGCCAAGCACTCATTGATGGTTAACTGACCGGGCTTCCCTAATGAGATGCAAATTAGCGGATGGCCTGTCAGACCATCCCCTCGCACGACGCTACCGCCAAGGTCCTGCCCTTCAAAGCGGCGCCTCCCAGCCCAGGTGAAATCGTGTGTGGAAGGGAAGTGGGTGTGTCTCTTCCCTGCTCCGGGGGCGTAATGCCGGGGAGCCCGGAGAATACCTGCCGCTGGTGCCCCGAGGGGGTCAGTCGGAGAAAGCGGCGCACGGGAGGGGGCTAATCAGCTGGAAACGGAGCAGCTTCCCCTTGTCCGCCTGGATCAAGCTCAGAGCCAGGATGAAACCAGCCGCGGCGGCGGCGGCACATGTGGCCGAGTGAAACCTACCAGCGCCCCGCAGGGCGCGCCCAGCCGCAAAGGAGATCCGCCAGACGCAGCGGGCCTGGGGGTGACCACTGCACCGCTCCCTCGATCCCCTCCACCCCGGGGGGCTGGGCGGACCCCGGAGCAGAGACCCCCCGGCGCCCGAGCGGGAGGAAGACCCGGCCGGGCGGCCCCCTGACCTCTCCGGAGCCCGCGGATCCTGCAACCCGCTGCTGACGGGACTGGCGAGCGCCGAGGGAGGGCGGCTGCCTGGGGACCCTGCGCCGCTGGCGCACATGGGCGAGCGGGCGCGGAAGGACTGACGGGCTCCCGCCGCCAGGCTGCTCCCCGAGCCGGATCGGCCGAGGAGACGGGGCCGGGGGCGGCTGGGACAGCGCCCTGGCGGGGCTGGGCTGGTGACCTTGCTGGGATGCGGGCGCCTGGGCTGCCTCCCTCCAGCCAGCCGCGTCGGGGGGCTCTCAGCCCGGGGACCCAAAGGCCGGGCAGCCGGGCAGCGCTCGGGGCTGGGCAGGCGGATTCGTAGTGCCCGAAGTGGGATCCCCCGGGGGCAGAGGCAGGCAGGAGAGAAGCAAGCGCCTGGCTGGATGCACACACGCCCAGGGAGAGGCGGCCGTGGCTGGACTTGGGGCAGCCGAGTCGGGCTAGGTGGCTAGGTCCTCCTCCTTCCCCCAGCACGGTTCTCCTCCTCCCGCGAGGAGCCGGGCGCCTGATGTTCACCGACCTGCGAGCCAAGCTCAACCCCCCGAGAGGCCGAGATGGGGCTCTGAAAATGAACTGCGGCGACCCGAAAGAGATGGAAGGTAAAGGGCGGGGGGGCGCTGGGTCGAGGGGGGGATGCTCTTGCTTTCTTCCCAAGCCACACACGCCGCTTGCTAGGGGCAGGGGGGTGGCAGACCCCGGGCTGGCTCTGGCTCTCCGTGGGATGCACCAGGTGGAGGGAGGTTCGCAAGCTTTCAACCAGGCCCCCCCCCCCCTTTCTTTATCTGAGCCTCCAGAACTTGCAGGCATCGGTCCCCTGTGCTGCAGTGACCCCGCTTTGTTTTGGGGTTGGACCCCTCGGGGCGAGGGGGGGTCAGATGGAGACGAGCGTGTTCGCTAGAGCGATACGAACCCGGGGGAGGGGGGGAGACTTCAATTGCCTGGGGGTAGAAGGCCGATGAGCGAAGCAATTGTCTCGCCTCGGTGCAGCGGACAGCCCCAGGGGCCGGTTTCCATGCACTGTGGTCTCTGGCTCCCCCCGGCTCCGCTCTCACATCGATCACATCCAGGCGGTGCAGTTCCCAGGAGCTGCCCTGCGCCCTGGTGCTAAAAGTTTGCCTCCCGTGAACAGCCCCGAGGGGAATGTGGCCGCTTTAGCTAACCATCTGCTCTCCTTTGTCTGGGCACGTCTGGCTGTTCCAGGGCATCTTCCGCCTTCTGTTCCCATCTCTGCAACTCACCCTGGCTGGGCATCCTTAAGACAATTCACCCCTCTGTAATGATACTTCCCTTCCTCCCAGGGTGTTGTGAAGCTAGAGGAATGTTTGTAAAATGCTTTGAAATCCTCAGATGAAAGGTCCCTGTAAGTGCCAGGCATTTAGGACTCCACACAAACCCAGCGGACAAACGCTGTTCTTTCAAAAGACTTTGATCCAGAGTCTCGATCAGACCTCCCTAATGCAGCAGCCTAATCATTGACTTCAGGCAAGGAAGGAACAAGGTCTCTGGGCTAAATCCCGACACATACTGAACATTAGCAGCTCCCATGGTCCTGAGTGCCTGGCCACATGTGACCCTCGGTGACTAGATTGTCTGTAGCCTTGTTCTGGGTGGAATGAAACACCAATGTTCCTGTCTAATTGTCAGGGCCTTTGAAATATTATCTGTCCCAGACATATACAGATACATTGTCACTCAAAACCAGCACAGGCAACTCATCCTGGTAGTGCCTATCTCCCCTTGGTATGCCCGCAGACTCGCTGGGTGCCTTCTAGTTCTGGCCTGGTGGGAAATCTTCTGAAATTTGCAGCTAAATCAAGCAGCTCTATTTTAGCACTAACTTTCGGCCCGATTGCACTCATGTCAGCGAGCACTCACTTATAGGAACAGGCCCATTCTCTCTTGTCCTTGTCGCTCCTTGCACTTCACCTGGCCCTAGCTTTAATTTTCAAATCAAAATCAGGAATTCAGTGCAGGAAACAGAATAAAGCAGGTACAGTTCGTTTTCTTTTCTCTCTTCTTTCTTCTCCCTCATATGAAATAGCAGGAAAAGGCATCGACCTGATCTCTCAATGTAAATTAATTTTAAAATAACAAAATAATATTGATAATGTAAATATTCAATGAGAGAGCTTTAGACGAAGCCAGTATGGAATATTGGATTAGCATAATCCAAGGCCCTGATACACACTTCATGGGCCAAATGGGGCCATAGTGTAACTTCATTGACAATAGAAATGAATTGGTTCATTGGTGTCAAGCCGTCCCTTTAAAGGCATGTAATTTCACTGAAGCCAATGGGGATCTCTGGATACAATGGGGGGTAGAATATGAGCCATATGTTGCATTGAAGCTTGGGCTGGGGGTGGGAAGGCCATGTCATAATTTGGAGGGTCAATGATCCGATGTGCTAAGAACCACTCTTCTCAGGGGAGCCACGTCACTCACGCCCCAGTGCCCAGGAATCTTTCCCAGAGGGTCGAGTGGAATTCTCCATCCTTTACAGCATTTGAAGATCAGCTGAAGGGGAAAAGTAAAATAACACGAAGGCCAGTTTATTTTGTGGTTCACGTGGTGAAGGTGTCAAAGGCGAGGCATGATCTCTGGGGACCCATTCCATGAGTGAATGATGTGATATAGTCACCAGTCCTAAGAAGCCCCAGAAGAACCTTAATTGTTTTTTCTTTTCCTGCTGCAAGCAATGAAGGAAATGCAACGGGCCTCTAGTTAATCTGAACCACAAATCCATCTTCTTGATTGCAGGCTAGTTTCTTGCACCATTAGGTGCTAAATGTCTCTTTCCCATGGGGAAGTTGGAAATGCAGCAAAATGACAAACGGTTTTTGTTCATCATAAAGCACACTTCTCTAAGGCACTGTAGGAAGTTTATACCCAGTAGCAGAAATGCTAATCTATTGTAGGTACTTATGTGAGCCCCATCTCCATAGTATCTGTGCACATCACAGTTTACTCCTCACAGCACCCAATAAGATGAAAGTGCTATTATCCCCATCTTGCAGATGGGGAACTGAGGCACCAAGAGACTAAGTGATTTGCCCAGAGTCATAGAGGATGGTGTGGCGTAGCAGGAACTCATCCCAGGTCTCCCATAGCCTGCCTAGCACGCTGACCACTGGACCCAGCCTTCTTCTCTGAGGAAGTTCAAGATTTTGGGGCCCAGATTTCCCAGAATTGTGTGTGAAAGAGACTTTTGTGCACTCCTAACTTGCACATGCATGTTTTACTGCACACAGCTGCAGTAACTGTGCACACAAAGTAGATACAAAGGCTGTGCCTTTGTGTTTTGTATGAGTTTGAATTATTTGCTTTGGGGCTTCTTCTTCTTTTTTTTTTTTTTTTTAAATAAGAGACTCTGAAATAAGTTTTATGGCCCCATATTTAGGCCCCCTATTGACGTTTGTCCCAGTCTGCAAACCCCCGTGAAGTCTGGCACGGTTCAGAAGGATTGGCAATTGAGAGAGGAAACAGGTGCATCAAAGGGGCTATCTCCGGAGGTGAAGGGAAGATTGGAATAGCGGGAGTGTTGCAGGTGAAGACTGAGGTACACTGAGTATGGAATAGCAGGGCTGCAGTACATGTAGGAATTATCTGCCTTTCTCCGGGTATTACCTCTTCCTTTTCATGAACAGCAAAATCACTCACACATTTTAAATGGAGCTTATTGTCCTGAGGCAAAATTCACCTCTCTAACTTGTGTGCTGATGTTCTGCTTTTCTAGATCTGCACAGGGAGGGAGAGCTGGAGCCCTACAGAGATCTGCCATTTTTATTTTGCACTTAACAGACCCCTATTCCCATAGTATCTGAGCGCCTCTAAGCTTTCAAGTATTTATCCTCACAACAGCCCTGGGAGGTCAGGCAGATAAGGCCATTTTATAGCCTGAGGTTAAATCATGTGTCTGAGGTCACACAGGAAATCTGTGGCATAGCAGGGAACTGAACCTGGGACTCTCCGGCTATGTCTACACTGCAATAAAACACCTGTGGCTGGCCTGTGTCCGCTGACTGGGCTTCAGCTGCAGGACTATACAATTGCTGTGTAGATGTCTAGGCTCAGGCTGGAGCCTGGGCTCTGGGACCGCTCCCTTTGCAGGATTGCAGAGGCTGGGCGCTAGCCCAAGCCTGGATGTCTACATGCAGTTTTATAGCCGAGCCCTGCAAACCTGAGTCCGCTGATGTGGGCCAGCTGCAGGTGTTTTATTGCACTGTGGACATATCCTTGGGTCCTAGGCTAGTGGGCTAACCACTGGGCAATCCTTCCTCTTTGCCAGGTGATGGGAATCGTGCTCCTAATTTGTATGCTTTTGATATGAATTTGGCTGCTTGAAATTTCTCTCTCAAGGGATGGTTGGTAACATCTGCAAGTGGGTTGGCAAAACTGACATATCAGGTCTGTTCCAAGCAAATTTATAGCAGCAGGTAGCGGTCAAACTGCATCCGACTCAAAACACTGGGCAGTCCCTACCCTGAGACACTGCCACTGACTATCTGTCTCAGTCAGTGTTTTCAGGTCCTGGACTGAACAGTGGGATCTGTTGTGGAGGATTCAGAAATCATACATTTTCCTCTCCTCCCCTGCCCAGTCGTAGCGGTTGTTGCACTGAGCTCATGTAACATCTATTTTTCATCAAGACGTAGCTAGTGCTAAAAGTGACTTGGGGGGAAAAATTGAAGCCGCTGTGTATTTTGAAAGTGAGTTGAATAAACTCCATCTTCCTGTGCTGTTCTGAATGGCAGCTCCCAACCTTTTTCTAGCCAGACTCCCACCCATTCTGAACCCAACCAAGATGCATGCACAGTTAAGAAGCTCCCTAGGCTGTGAATTTATATGCAATGCCTATGTTTCTATCACCCATCACAGAAAGCAACAGCTGCTCTGGGTTTCCATGCAGCAGGTTAGCCTTGTTCTGTCTCTCTGGCCTTTCCAGCATTAGGGGAGAGGCACTGAAACAAATCAAAGTGTAATGAGAGAAAACGCAGTGGGGGGATCAGCCACTGTCTTTCTGTTCAGAGCACGCATTCTAACCTGTTAGTTTTTTGTCCCCAGACTTCACCTATCTCCCAGGAAGATTTAGGACAGGCTCATCTCCAGTCACTGCTGGTGGAGGCTGAAATGCTACAGGGATGGAATGAACCAGGTTGATTAAAAAATAACCCTTTCTCTTCCTGGTTCAACACTTACTGCTGCTAAGCATGGCAGCTTGGCCTGGTAGGGGGAACGCAGCAAGAGGGTACAAGAACCAGTGCTGTCTAGAAATCCAGTGAAACCTACTCTAAAGGAGGGAGTGTTGTCTAGTGATTAGACTGGAGGGGGGGCCAGGTCAGAACTGGAATTCAGGACTCCTGGGTAGAGCTGGGTGAATATTTTTTTTTGGAGAATAGTAAATTTACTGAAAAAGTCATTTTTCAGGTCACCAAAACTATTCATGAATTTGGATCAAATTTGACAAATAGTATAGTTTCATGCAGGAAAAAAATGGGAAGGTTTTTTTTATTTGTCAAAAGTTCATTTTGAAATGAAACTTTTTGATTTTTCTTTTCAACATGTTTCACGTTGACTTTTTTGTTTCAAAAGAGCATCTTGTTTCAAAACTTCGCTAAATTAAAAAAGAAAGAAAGAATGAGACACCCAGAAATGATCTGAAACCAAAACTTCACTTTGGGTTAAACGAAACATTTTGTTCAACCTGAAACGTTTTTTTTTTTTTTTTTTTTTTTTTCAGATTTTTTTGGTTTGGCCCCAAACTGAAAAATTAGTTATTTGTTCACATCTAGCTGTTTAAGGGGAGTGAACTCTATCCCTTAGAGCGGAGGACTGGAAGTCAGAAGGCGTCCTGGGTTCTATTCCCACCTCTGCTCCTGAACTGCTGTGAGACCCTAGGAAAATTACTTAATCTTGCTGCTTCAGCTTCCCTCTTTGTATTTAGCTCCCAAAGGTATTGCAATATTTAATTAATGTTAGTCAAGTGTTTTGCAATCTTTGGCTGGAAGCCGCTCTAGAAGTGCTAAGTATTATTATGATTACAAAAAGACAATAAATCAAAGAGAATAATTTACAAGTTTTTTTTTTTATTGCCGAGTTTCACTGTAGGCAAATGATTGGTTGACTAACCCCAGCAGAGATGTTTTGAAATGGCAAGAACCCCATAAAGCGAGGAGGGATCCCCTGCTCTGAGGCGAGCTGCGGCGAAGGAACAGATCATGAGTATTATTTTTTTTAGGAAAAGAAGTATGGTGGGAAAGAGGTAGGCTTGAAAGAACATAGCTGAAGCCAAATAGCATTTTAAGAGGGGTAAGGCAGGATAGTGAGATTGTATAGGACGAATAGACCAGGTGAGGTAAGTGTCAAGTACATGTGGGTAAGTGGAGATGCATAGGAGACAAGAACGCCTGAGCTGTCACTCCATTTCTGACATGAACTCCCGGTGTCTATGGCCTTGGACACCTCATTTTATCTGTGAAGTGGAGCTAATGATATTTGCCTGCCTTACAAGGGTGAGGGGGCTAGGGGAGGATCCTGGTTATGTAGGTGGCCCCCAAAGCAGGGTGTGTGGCCAGGCTGCAGAAGGCCCATACAGGGGAGGAGAACCCCCCCCCCCCCCCCCGTGCCATATGTGAGTGAAGAACTTGGCCTCTGACTGCTGCAGAGAAGGCTGCGGGCAGAGGGATTTGGGGTGAGAATGGGAGCGGCACAGGCGCAGCAAGTGATCTGGTGACTGGCCTGGATGTGGGGGAGCACAGGGGATGTGGGTGTCCCATGGCACTGGGTTGGTGGAGGAGAAAGGTTACATCCCTCTGAACCCAGCTGAAGTTCCCTGGCTGAGGGTCCCTGACAGGCTGTGTCTACACTACCGACTTCTGCTGGCATAGCTGTGTCGCTCAGGGGTGTGAAGAGGTGTGACACTCCCCCCCCCCGGCAGAAACCCCTCATGTAGACACAGTTATACTGGCAAAGCTCTGCTTCCAAGCTTGTTTCACTTGGGGATAGAAGGATGGGATTAGCAATACCAGTAAAAGCATGGCTTGGCCAGTATAGCTGGGTCCACACTAGGAGCACTTTGCTGGTGCAGTATGCCTGTGATCCCATCCCAGCAAAGCGCTCGGACTGTAGACAGCCTCAGGCTCTGCTCACGGGTCCAAGACTTGACCCGGTGCTTTGGGGATGAGAAATGCTCCGTAAAGAGATGTGCTGGGTTGTTGGGGAGACGGGATGAGCTCCGTTAATACAGGCGAGGGAGGCAGAAAGCTGAGAAGATTAAAGTCTCCTACCTTTTTCTCTCTCTGTGTTTCATACATGCCTGCTAAGTAAAGGAGCCAAAGTCTTGCAAGCAGTGAGTAAAAATGACGATTAATACTCTGTGTTTCTGTAGCGCCTTCCATCCCAGCCTCTCTCACTGCCCAGTTCCGACGAGCCCCTGCTCAGGGCTAGGAGGAGGAAATGCACCTTTGCTCTTTGCACACCTGGTCACTCCTAGTATGCCCCTGAGTGCAAGGACTGCTCCAGTTTAGTGGCGGGAGGGTGTTCAGCTCTGGAGGCATTGTGCTGCAATGAGAAGATCTCCCTCTGGGACAGGACGGTGCAGCTCTATGCCAATCCTCACCATAGATGCTGGAACTAAGGGGGCTGGGGGGCTGCAGCACCCCTGGCTTGAGGTGGTTTCCATCATATACAGGGTTTACAGTTTGGTTCAATGGCTCCAAGCACCTCCAATATACAAATTGTTCCAGCCCCCCTGCTCCCCGCCCACCCCGGGCTCCATGGTGCCAGCACGCGGCGGCCCGAACCAGTGAGGCCGCACCACGAGAGCCGGGCGGAGGACAGAGATTCCGTCCCCAGGAGGATTTTGCGATTTCAGAATTTGATTTCATTCTGATTTGGAACAAACCCTACACATGTTGAAATTCTCCATGGAAGCGAAATTGCCAAAAGAGCTGTTTGTGTGCGGATCTCTTTTAAAAACTGGAAATGCAGTGGCATTTGGAAAGGAAAAATTGAAATGTGGATTATGTCAAAATGGGACATAATCAAACTCACCTCCTCCCCTTTTGTTTTCCTCTGAATTAAAGTTTGGTGAAATCCACGTGATTTAGCAAAGCCCTTTGATTCGGGGGGAACTGCGTTGTTCTAATGGAAAACTGTTCCAGCCCAGCGTTCCTGATTCAGCTCTATGCACAGCATCCCAGGGGAGTAAAATGAAGAGCCTAACGTGGGGAAACGGAGGCACGGAGATAAGGAGCATTCAGCAAGTCTGGGATCGAGCCAAGAGCAGAACTTGGATCTCCTGGAGTTTAGCCCCGCGGCTAGTGTTGCTTTCCTAATTCTCAGATGAGTTCCGCTTTCCAAACAGTGCAGGCAGCTGGTGACCACTGAACTGTGACATACAGGAATTCCACAGGCCCTCACCCTCCATTTTATTTGTCGATTTGGGTTTCCACTGGCAGCTTTGTCTCCACTGGGGAGCTGCTGCGTAGATGCACCGAACAAGGCTCCTTCCCCTCTTGGAGAACTCTTTCACCTCCGGGTATAATCTCCACTTGACACAGGATGAGAAGGGGCGAGCAGAGGAAGTGACAGGCAGATATTTAGATCTAGTGGTAGCGGGTTAAGCCCTTTTCAGAGTAGTTTACATTCTGCCCTTCTGTGTCACTCCCTGGCCATGTAAATGAAGGAGCTTAGCGAGGGGGTTGGGGAGTGGGGGATAGAAGAGGGGATTATCTAAGGACAATGACATGGGGGGAGGGGAGCTTTGGCTGTGCTGTCAGCAGGAGAGTGCTGTGTATAAAGAATGCCAGGGTCTTAATCCCCCTCTCTGCATTGCTGATTGGCTGGGTCGCTGCCCAGCTCGCAGGAAAAGCAGAGGGTACTGAGTGCTGCATATTGGCAGGAGGGCTGACGCGCCGATCAGCAGGAGTCAGTCAGGTATGGCAGAGGTCTGAGGGCAGAAGGGACTCGCCCAGCGCTGGCTCGCTCTCATTCGTTCATCCTCTTCTGAGGCTGCAGCCGGGGCGACCACCCGTCTCCCACGACGACGAAATACGGAGCCGTCGCGGTGCAACCCGGGAAGGCTGGGTCTGGTCTGGTGAACCTGCGGTGCAAGGACCCAGTTCCCTGTTGGTGTAAAAGGCTGGTGCTCCATTGAAGTCAGTGTCGCTCTGCTGACTTGCACCGGCAGGGAGATGTCTGAGAACAGGAAGGGATGGGGTCATGCCTCTTTGTGTTTGTCTGGAGGTGGGCAGAGGCGTCTTTGCAAACACTGGCTCTGGAGAAGCGGGCCCAGGGGCAGCCTAAGCAAAGGGAGTTATAGTCCGTGCAGAAGGAGACAAAGGCCTGGCTGATTTCTGAATTTGTTCCGTTAGGGTCATCGTAGGAGGAAATCGGTTGATGCTTTTGGTTTTGTGGCTCTGCTGTTGAGCATTCATCTGTGTGGCTTTATTACTGTATTTACTGTAGCGTATGAGAGCCATGGATCAGGGCCCCACTGAGCTTGGCCTCTGTACTTGACTATGCAAAGACAGGAAATCTCTTCCATCGGGTCCTGAAAGGAAAAGCTAGGGCTTGCTGATCTGCTTGTACCTTGAGCCCTCTTGCTCTAGAAAGAATGGACTCCGGCCCCCGCTGAGCGACCCCTTGACTTCTGCTCCTGTGCTGCAGAACTAAGTGCTGTTGAGTAACCGGAGAGTTGAAACCCGAGGGCTGGTTGGGAGAAGGGAGCAGAAGGTTTCTAAAGAACTGCCTCCGAGCTCTGGGATAATACAACTGCTGCCTCTCTCCATCGGAGCATAAACCCAGCGGGGCGCTCCGTACGCTGCCTTTATTCAGAGCGCTTTCATTTTTTGCCTTTCTCCCATCTGCTGCCTGCTCTCTGACACTGTTGGCTCGTCTCAGACCAGGTTTGAATACAGCAACCTGAGCTCCTGTGCGAGCCTCAGATACTGTGGGGATGGATGCAGGATAATGACCTTTGGAAAAAGGTCCCTGTCTTTCAGCTTCAGGCCAGGACCTCTAAAGGAGTTCTTTAACAGAGCAGGACCCCTGCTCCCCTGCGTACCCCTTCTGTACTACATGCCACACTAGATGCAAGTATTCTGGGAAGGGATGCTAGTCCTGCTGCGGTGAAAGCTGAAGCCAGCTTCTCCTTACACACCCAATTTTATATATGTAAATAACACACACATTGTGGGTACGTATGTGGATGTCATTACACAGCACATGAACTAAACTGGAGGGGTCCCGCAGTGGAGCTGTCTCTCTTCAACAGCCTCAGGGTAACAGCAGGACCAGCTGCTAGCTAGTAATGGGCTCTTCAATCTAGCAGCGAAAGGTCTAACACAATCCAATGCCTGGAAGTTGAAGAGAGACAAATTCAGACTGGAAATGAGGCGTACATTTTTAATGGTGAGAGTAATTAACCACGGGAGCAATATACAGAGGGTCCTGGTGGATTCTCCATCACTGACAATTTTTAAATCGAGATTGGATGTTTATCCAAAGGATCTGCTCTAGGAATTATTTGGGGGGGGGAGTTCTTTGGCCTGTGTTATACAGGAGATCAGACCAGATGGTCAGCATGGTCCCTTCTGCCCTTGGAATCTATGAATTACGGTCCCATTAGCAAAGGAAGTAAGCATCCAAACATGGCATGGCTTTAGAATCTAATATCCCCCTAATGAGGGCCCATAAAGACAAATGATTCTAGACCGAGCAATCCATCTGTGGGTGCATCCATGTCTATTATATAATACTTTTGTTTTTAAAAGGGGAAAAACCCCAAACTCTTGTCAATTGGCTCTTGTGTTTCTGAGGGCGGCTGGTAACCTCTATCACCCTGGCTTGGAACGTTCAGTCACCAGTGGGGCTTTTACTTCTGTGACGGCCATCTTATAATGCTTAATAACCTGTGGATGGGGTCAGCATTTACATCTCCCCTCTTCTTTAAGAAAAGGTCCCCTCCCATCTGTGATGTCAAAGTCACATTACACGGCGCTGGCATCAGAATGATGAAATAGCCCTTTCCATCTGAACCTCTGCACTTCTTCAGAACAGTCCTGTTGGCTTCTCATTGTTCCCAGTTACTGATGCCTTTGGTATTCACCTGTGACTGGCATCTCCAGCCGACCCCTCTTTGCAGTGGGGTGGCCTCTGTTGCTCGGCCCTTGCACTGATTTGACTTAGCTCTCTATCTAAGTACCTACACGGCCTCCGAGCACCAGGTTTCGCTATGCAGTTGCATTTGCATGAAAGACTCCGCTCCATTTGTTATATTGAAAGAAGAAGTAATCACAAGAGAATTGTTGCAGTGGTTTACCGAGCAATAATCCCATATCCTCTCACGATCCAGGGCGTCATCAGAACCTTCATGGCATATAGAGGAGAGCAGATACGTTTAGCAAGCCCATTCTTAGATCAGACCAGTTTCCCATTCCGTTTCCCCTTATTCTCTTAGCTGGTTTATGTCGTAATTAATTGACGAGGGCTTTTTCTTTATTTCTGAAAATTAATGAAAGGAGGACATTCCCTTTCAGGGACCCATAGTCCTTTCAAGCTGTTCGGTCATTTAGTTCCTCCCTTGGGGACCAATGTAAGATTGCTTTCCACAGTGTGTTCCCTAAAAGTTCCTTAAGTCAGATTAAAATGTCTCAGACAATGGCATTTCCACCTCATCCCTTAGGAGACCATTCCACAGCCTAATTGCTCTCACTCTTAGGAAACGTTTTATATTTCTCTCTGCTGAATGTGATCCCATTACTCCTCGTCCTACTCCTTGGCTAGGTTTAGTTCTGTACAACGTATCATTTGAGTGAGTGGCATTTTCTTAGATTTCAGTTTCCTGTTGCACAAGGGTTGATTTTTCTTTTCAAGTTAGGGATCACCCCTAGAGATCCCAACTATAGAAGTGAGGCTTTTTACCCATGAAAGCTTATGCCCAAATAAATCTGTTAGTCTTTAAGGTGCCACCGGACTCCTTGTTGTTTTTGTGGATACAGACTAACACGGCTACCCCCGATCCTTAACTATAGATATTAGCACCCAATGGAATGATGGTTTTCTTGAACCCTTTCATTCCTACAGTGCCTCAGGTATCCTTGGAGAGGAGCTTCTCTTTGTGTGGCTTCAGATTGTTCATTGTAGTCTAAACAGTGAGATCTTAGTCCAGGGGTGGGCAAACGACAGCCCACGGGCCACAATCGGCCCGTGGGACCGTCCTGCCCGGCCCCCGAGCTCCTGGCCCGGGAGGCTAGCTCCGGCCTCTCCCCTGCTGTCCCCCCTCCCCCGCAGCCTCAGCTCGCTCGCTCCGCCGCCGGCGCAATGCTCTGGGCGGCGGTGCTGTGAGCTCCTGGGGCAGCGCAGCTGCAGAGCCCGGCCTGACCTGGTGCTCTGTGCTGCGTGGTGGCGGCGGCGGCGTGGCTGGCTCCAGTTGGGCGGTGTGGCCCGGCTCCAGCTGGGCAGCGCGGCTGTAGCACCGCCAGCCACCGGTGCTCCAGGCAGCATGGTAAGGGGGCAGGGTGCAGGGGAGGTTGGATAGAGGGCAGGGGAGTTCGGGGTGGTGGTCAGGGGCTGTGGATGGTGGTCGGGGGGAAAAAGAGGGTTGAATGGGGACAGGAGTCCCGTCAGGAAGGAGGGGGGGCTGGATGGGGCGGCAGGGGGCAGTCAGGGGCAGGGATTCCGGGGGCAGTCAGGGGACAGGGAGAAGGGGTGGTTGGATGGGGCAGGGATCCCGGAGGGGCCGTCAGGAATGAGAGGAGCGGTTGGATGGGGTGGCGGGGGTCCCAGAGGGGCTGTCAGGGGACAGGGAGCGGGGGTGTGTGGATGGGGCAGGGGTCCCAGAGGGGCTGTCGGGACAGGGAGAAGGGGTGGTTGGATGGGGCAGGGGTCCCGGAGGGACCGTCAGGAATGAGAGGAGCGGTTGGATGGGGTGGCGGGGGTCCAGGGGCAGTCAGGGGACAGGGAGCGGGGGTGTGTGGATGGGGCAGGGATCCCAGAGGGGCTGTCAGGGAACGTGGGGGTTAGATGGGGCAAGAGTCCCCGGGGAAGGGCAGATAGGAGGTGGGGGCTGGGCCACAACCCCCTCCTCTAACTGACCCTCCATACAATTTACAAAACCTGATGCGGCCCTCAGGCCAAAAAGTTTGCCCGCCCCTGTCTTAGTCCCTGCTTTGTGGGATCCATGTGGCTTATGCCAAGCCTCCCGGCCTTTTATCTAGAATAGACGAGCATGTGACTCTAGTACTGACGCTTTATTCTTACAGAAGGATTCATTTTCTTTCCCCCCAAAGGAAAATTTTACATTTTAATTGGAACAAATGGAATAGCCCAAGCTTCTGAGCAACCAAATGGTCAATACCGAATGAGCACAATTACTTTCCTTTCTCCCCATGGTCGTGCATGTGCAGATGCTGGCACGCTCGCACATACATGTGGTTATTCACCCACACGTGCCAATACACCCTTGTGTGCATGTACTCACGTTACCAGTGCATATGCACACACGCACGCACATGGGCCTGATGTGAATTCAAACCTGTGTGTACCCACACATCTGTTCAAAGTTCACGTGTGTGCATGTACTCAGAGCTGTGTAAGTGATCGCACATTCACAGACACACGGGCATTTCTGTAAATGCTCTGATTGGTGTCTCATAAGGATTTGGAAGAGGAAATGGGCAGGATCTGCTGGGCTCCATTATAATCTCAAGAAATCTCCTTTACCCCTGAATTGTCTGGGGATAGGAGGGAGTGGATGGAATTTTATCAAAGAACTCCACAGGATGGATTGACCACTCCATTGCACCAGTCTGACTCTATGGAGGCAATGGGCCAGATACTCAGCTCACAGAAACTGGCAAAATGTAGCTCCTTTGAAGTCAGTGGAACCACCCCAATTTACAGCATTTGAGGACCAACCCAGTGCATACACACTTGCATAAAACTGGTGTAGCAAATTGGTGAATCAGACCCTTTGGGACTCACTGGCTGGAAAATTGGTGTCAAAGCAAGCTTTGCTGGTGCTAGCACTCTGGGCAAACGTCTCGGGCAGCTCTGTTCATTTCATCAGAGCAAGCTGGCGTAAGCAATTGTGGTTGCGGGCTGTTCGCTTCTCTTTGAAAAGAAAATAAGGGACTGGTGGGGGCAGGAAGACATTTAAACAGCATTCAGGGTATGACCCAGCCTGGCAATGGAAAGTCCCAGCTGATGCTGCATTTTTCATTCCCGTCCCCAGAGTATCCTGGTGTTGTGAACAAGAGCACGCGTTAGGGGCTGAGCCAAGAAGAAGAGGAATGGTTTCACTTGTAGAGCGCCATCGGCCAAGAATTTCAAAGTGCCTCCGTTAAGGAATCACCTCGCTGGCTGCTGAAATGCAGCCTCCTCAGAGGTAGCACGTACACGGAAACGTTGCACAACAGCTTAGGGCAGAGTGTACAGAAGAATCCTGTCGTCACTGGAAATTGGGGGGGGGGGGGAAGGGAGGGTGTGTGTTTCAGGGACGTAGAATATAAAAATCCATGTTGGCATTTGGCCAGGGCCGCCCAGAGGATTCAGGGGGCCTGGGGTCTTCGGGGCACTTCGGGGGCGGGTCCCGGAGCGAGTGAAGGACCCGCCTCCGAAGACCCAGAGCGGATGAAGCCCTTGCCGCCGAAGACCTGGAGCGGAAGAAGTCCTTCACTCGCTCCGGGTGTGTTCGGCGGCACTGAAGGACCTGCCGCCGAAGACCCGCCAAAAACTCTTGTGGGGGCCCCTGAAAACTCTCGTGGGGGCCCCGGTGGGGCCCGGGGCCTGGGGCAAATTGCCCCACTTACACCCCCCCCCCCCTCTGGGCGGCCCTGCATTTGGCCAAAGGATCAAGCTTTATGTCCCTCCTACTAACAGTCAGTGCCATGGGATCACGAGAGACCATGCGGAGTCACTGAGGCCCGTGGCTTTGACCGCATCCCAAAGGCTGTGCCTTTGCAGTTTGTATTGCGACCTGCTCTTGTAATATCTATGCTACGCAAATCCACCAGGCACCCAGAGTCGGGGTACATACAGCCCCATGCATGAGCACCCACAGACGATATGCCCGTAAAGCCCGTACAGGGGTACCCACAGCCAGCGCACTCTCAGACCACACCTGCCATTCCTTCAGTCCAAGGGGCTTCGGCCTGCTGCTCACAGCCTTTCACTGGCTCGCTAGCGATGAGAAGCTTGAGGCCTCCCATCATGATACGGTTACCAAAATCTCTGCACAGGTTCCTCCATCAGGTGTTTTCCTTTGAAGGAAAACTGGGCTGGGCTGTGGGAAGGGAGGGGCTGGGGGGACTGGCATCAAGTGGTTGGGGCCGGGGGGGTTAGCAGCAGGACTGGGGTAGCGCTGGGAATGCCCACAGCGCAGACCCACTGTTACTCAGGTCGCAGAATCTGTTGCCGTGGTAACAGCAGCCATCTGAACAGACAGGATGGTTTCACAGGCGCGAGGTGGCAAGAGGCAGCACCCCCGGCACTCACGATCCTCCAGCAGCCAGCCAGACAACACAGGCCCGCCCTGCTCTACCCACCAGGCCCCCAGCCCTCCTCAAGTCTGGTTCTGGGAACGGCAGGTAACAAGGGCCTGGTCATAGCCCTGAGCACGGGACCCCGGGTTATACAGACCCTGTCTGGCAGTTTCGGGAGCAGAGGTGTACGGCTCTTTTACACACACACACACACACACACACACACACACACACACACACACACACACACACACACACACACACACACACACACACACACACACACACACACACACACACACACCCACCCCCCTTCCTGTCCTCCTATTTTTATTTCCTGCCCCTCTGAACTGGAGCGTGCTTTCCACGGATCACGCTCCCAGCACGCGGCCCCTGGGATGTTGCCTCCTCAGCATTTTTGGTGCTCAAATACCCTTGCAAAATGCACCAGGATTGCCCAGCAATGGTCCGAGACACTGCTCCTGCCCCGTTGCGAGCCCTGGCCTGTGGGCTCCTCGCTGCAGAGCTCTCTGGCATTTCGTCAGGGTACGGTACGGCTTTGCTGGCAGTGCCCGGACTGGAGAAGTTTTAGGGGATCCATACGGCAAAAGGGCACTCCGTACCCTCCCCCCACACGGGAGAGCGGCATGTGTGGGGCAGGCCAGGCCAGGCCAGCCTAAAGCTCAAGCCACAGCTGGAGGGTCCCGTTCACACTCAGAGCTCCACACTGCACCTCCCCCTAAGCAGCTCTTTGCTCAACCTCCTCTTTGCTTCCCCCACCCCCCATCACAGCATGGGGCCCCGCAGACCAGAAGGCCAGTGCCAACGAGTTTAAGGCACTGTAGCTTCTAAAGGGTTAACGGGTCCTAGCTGGTCACATGGCTGCTTGGGGCAAACTCCCCTCCAATGAGCCTTAATTTGCTGGGACACTAAATGTAATGGTATTGCCTGTGTGTGTGTGGCGGTTTCTGGCCCAGGGGACCCAGTTAGCCAGCCCTGGGCTCGGGGGAGCTCTACGTCAAAGCCTCCAGAATCAGCGCCGATGCAGCACCTGTGTCCAACCCAAGCACAGCTGAGTGCGGGGCTTAGCAGCCCACCTGCCAGTGGGAGAGGGGCCTGGGAATGCATCTGGTACGCAGCTCCATAGCCAGCCCATTTCCTCACGGAGCTGGGGTTTGCGGTCGGAGCTCCTGCAGCCCGTGTGCATGGTTCCTCATCAGCGGCTGCGGCCCCATTGGGTGTCGTTGTGCATTTAAGTGCCTGCGGCCCTGTCTGCTGGCAGCCAAAGCTGGTCACTGAGAACTGGGGCTGATTTCCTGTTCCTTCAGAAGAGCTGGGCTTGCTAACATGCTGCCTCTGCTCCCTGTGCAGCCCACAGACAAGCTTCCTTCCTTTAGAACGGCCTCACCGTCTTCTTACTGGAAAATACTCCCTGTCCTCCCAGCAAGCCCTTCTCCTGGCCACAAGCGCTGCCATAGCAACAGCCCTCTCCTGCATGGTTGCTCTGGGACTTGTAGAACAGACTTCTGCCACCGCAGCTAAGAGCAGGTAGCAGTAGTAGGCTGTTCTCTTCTAGAGGACCAGCCACTGGAGGGGAAAGCAACACAGGCTTTGCCAATGTGGTGCACTTCCACATCCTTCTCCGATCCTTCGGCCTCAGGGGCAGAGAAGAAGACTGGAGGACGTGGACTCAGTCCTGTGCCTCTTGAGCAGCAGCGCATAGGGCAATCTGGGCAGCTGTGGGAGGACGCTGGTGCATGGGGTATGTTTGTTGTCTTTCTGATATAAATCGTTCTCCTCCCCAGCCGCTGCCGCGCACTTCAGCTTCTGCCGGAACCTCCTGGAGCACACGGTGTCGGCCGAAAACCTCAACTACCGTCTGCAGCGGAACACGGGCAGCAGCCTCACCTGGCATGACGGGCGGAGTCAGAGGTCAGCAGGAGGCAGGACCGTCAAGCTCCTACAGCAGCCGGGAACCGAAGGCTCACAGGTACCAGCCTGTCAGGAGTGCACGTTCCTCGCCTCTTATGGGGCGTTAGCCATGTCTACGTGCACTGCTGAATGGCCCTTTGGGATAGAGGGGGCCAGTCCAGCACATTTCCAGCATGCGCTCCCCCTAATCCCCACCCCCTGCCAGTGCATGAGGTGTCACAGTCCTAGGCTCTGGCTTGCTCTGATCTCCGAGCTCGCACTCCTTTTGCCTGTCTAGCAGGGAAAGAGAAGGTCTGTTCTCCCAGACTGGTCCTGTAATGTGCTGAACACCCTCCCAACCCGTTGACTTTAAGGGGAGTGTCTCTCCCGCGGAGCTCAGAACCTCGCAAGAGCAGGCTCCTGATTTTGCTTTACGTTCTCATGATGAGTTCATAACCTGCAGAATTGAAGAGCTGATTATTGAAAGGGGACTTTAAAAACCCCCCGTGTGGAAGGAGTAGGGGTGGGGAGTGGAACTTGGAAGCATTGTTAATTCTCTTTTTTTGCAGGGCTTTGAAGCTGAAAAGAGAAGTGGGACTTTTATTAGGCAGGCTGCACCTGCCGCTGGGGTTCAGTGGCATGTGGGTTCATCAGCAGAGTGCATGCTGCTGTCCTGCACTGAGCAGGCGTGGGGACCTGGAGTGGGCATGGGTTCTGTGTTGTACACACCGCGCTGCAGTGTTCCCTTAGGGTATGTCGATAGTGCAATTGGAGGTGTGATTGCAGCTCAGGTAGACGTACCCAGCCTAGCTTCAGTCTAACTAGCATGGATAAAATAACCGTGAAGACACAGCCGCACAAGCTAGGAATGGAAGTATGTAGCCAGGCTTCCAGGCCGGCTTGTACGGCCTTTGCTGCCGTGTCTTCGCTGCTGTTAGTACCCATGCGAACTAGGTTAAAGAGTTTCAATCACACACCTCCAACTGCAGTGTAGACTGACTCTAAAGCCTGCTTTTTGCACGGCATTCAGTACCTGCCACTGAAGCCATGGGGGTGTAACGCTAGATCTCTGCAGCAGAGATGCGCCTGAGCTACAGAGTCTGGACCAAACTCCCCCGAAGTCCGGGGGGTTGGTTCTGGCCCCATCTCTGCAGTGACTGCCCCGGCGTTCTTTCTCCATGAAGCTACCATGTGGCAGCCTACTGCATTTTGCTCCAGCCAGGACTGGGGGCGCCTGCTGTCCTTTCATTGCAAAAGGTCTCACTGCAGTCCTGACTGGCCTGTTGGGGAAGGAAGTCGGCAGGTGAACCCACAGGGGCACTGTATTCGTTATTACTAGCTATTAATGAGAAGGCACTAGTCAGTGCTGCCTCATCACTGGAGTGTTCCCAAGGAGGGAGGCAAAAGGTGCTGACACCAGCAATTCTGCATCATCCGTTCTTTCATTTCCAGTACAAACTCCTGTCCATCAGAGGCTGAGTTAAGGGTGCCAGAAGCATTTCGCTTCGTGCCTCCAGCTCAGCGTCACTCTGTGCAGAGAGAGGACCGTGTCTCTCTGTGCTGAATGTCTTGGCCTCTAATTCTGCAGCATTAAAAACCAACCCCACCAACTACAACCAGGCTGTAACGTCCTTTGGTGCTTAAGGACCACTGAAGACCTGGGGAGCCTTGCCACTGACTTTGACTCAGACCCTAAGAAAATATGCAATGCGCGCGTCTGGCTTTAAACTTGCAATATCTCGTTCCAGCTGCGTGTTCATCCTGCCTCCTCCTGGCCAGGATGCAGCTGACGTTTAATTTCCTTTCCCCAGTGCTCAGTACACACTGTGAGTGCCTGGGGGACAGTTCAGTGGCCCCCTCCCCTTTGTGAAATGAGTTTGGTGGGTTTCAGTCAAGCTCCAGGTTTGCCAAGTGCCCACAATCCAGTTTGTACTAATAGGGGCCCACTTCCACTTGGCAGTGTTGGCAGAGAAGTCCAGGGCTGAAGGCTTGTCCATATGGTGGCTTAGTGCATGGGAAGCAGGGGTGTGGATGTGCAGCACGCTAACTGGCTGCGCGGACCCTGCTGTTGCGCACTAAAAGGTCCCTGGTGCACTTTGACCCGCTGCTGCTTGACGTGGGAGTAGGTGAACGTGCGCTAGGGGACTTTTAGTGCCCAAGAGCAGGGACCACCCGGCCAGTCTGTGCGCAGCAGATTCACCCAGCCTCAGCTTGCCACGCGCTGAGTCTCTGTGTACATAAGCCCTAGATGACCCATGGAAATTAAATTCCCATTTCACCCTCCTGGGCAGCAGGGCTGGGTCTCCATGGACGGGCAGGCCAGCATGAGGTAGCTGCCCTGCTGCGGTCTGTGCTGAGCCCATCCTGTCAAACTCTGCTCAGGACCCACTTCTGCATCCATGGACTCGCAGGCTCCTTTCTCCTGATGTCAATGTAATTTGCTCCTCAGGGACAGTCAGAGGTCTCAAGCATTGGGTGAGATTAACAGAGTCTTGATGAGAAAATCTCCAGCCCTTCCAGCTGGAGCTCCCCAGTGACCGAGCTAGAGACGGGTCTGATGGCTGCAGCATGTGTGCTTTTATTTTAGTCCCTGCAGTGAACCCAGGGTGGCCTCAGGAGATGCTACCTGGAGGGCGCTTTTCTCTGGGATTAGAAAAACAAAGTAGATCTCACCCCCTCCCTGTGGCGATCCACCTCTGGGTGCCTGAGTAGTGGTAACCCCCAGACTGTCAGCTGGGGCAATGGCTCAGTGGAGAAATGCAGCTGTGGTCAGCAAGGTCTCTTGCTAGGAGAGAGGAAAATTTAAGTGGCTAGCATCAGAAAAGGACCAGGCAGCAGCTAGCGCTCCAGCCCTGCCCTCTGAGCCGTGGGTGCCGCCCCTGACTTTCCCAACTCTGTCCCAAGCAGCCATCCTTGTATCCCTTCCCCTGAGCACCTGTGCAAAGGGAGGGGGAAGCGGAGCTGGGGTTGAGTCCTGGTTCACTGGGGACGAGGAAGCAACGCTGCTGCCCCCTGTCGCGCAGTCCCATCAGAAATGGGCCATGGCATCCGCTTGGCTTTGAATCCTAACTGCTCTGAAGCTTGTCTTCTCTCCCTGCTGGCTGACTCCACGTCCCCAGGGCAGGCATTCAAGGTGAGAAAGGTTTCAACTTGTGTTGTCCCTGCAAGCGAGAGAAGCTAATGAAGAGAAGCCGGGTGAATTAATGCAAAGCGATTTGACTGTATTCGAAACCCTGACCTCGCAGCCCTTTCACACGTGACCCATGGAAGGAGGACATTAAAAGGCAGATACCTTGCAGATGGTTCCTTGGTCTCTTCCCAGTAGAACAGCCTTTAAGGCAGCCTCTACCTCAGTCCCTGAAACACCAGTGTTTGATATTCATGGCTGTGAGTTTATCAGAGAGACAGTTTAGTTCAGCCAGCTGGAAGAAGAGCCATTGATTCATTACACTTCCCCATTTACCACCTTCAGGAGCCCAGGGACTCATGCCGAGCTTCCAGCTGAGCAGAAATAACAAAAGAGAGAACCTGCAGATGAGTAGGGCTCGGTGTGTGCTGTTCCCATCCTCAGAGCCTGGTTCTCCAGACCGCCACTAGAGCTTGAGGGCGTCCCGCTGTGACCTTACTGCTCAGGACTGCAGTTGCCCTGGCCAGCAGAGACAGTCTGAAAATCACTGGGATGGGGGAAGGAAAGTTGAAAGATTCTCATCTGGCGCAAGCAAAGGAAATATTTTATGATATGCTCTGAAAGAGTTTCCAGGTGCAGGGCTGCATCTGTTTGGCTTAGCGGTCACGTTCGAGGTGTAATCTCAGCCAGTTTCGGGGACAGGCGATTTCAGACAGCTTGCCAATTTGTGCAAACGTGCTGAACGGCCAGGAGTTCTGCAGGGCTCGCTCCTGTCTGGGGAAATTGCGGGTTCCTAAGTGCCTATTACCCCGTGGGTGGGTTATTTGGATAAGTGGTGCTGTGGTCTCAGCATTGTTTCTTTGTTTGGTTTTAAAGAGCCATTGTTATGCTCAGGCACTTTGTTTTCCTTCTCCCATCATTGCTGGTTACTTTGATATCTGTGGGCAAATAGTCGTGTTCTGCATTAGAACCAGATGTTCAACGGGGTGTGAATGGGGGTGAACTGTGGGGACGCAAGCCGATTTTGGCCTTAATGAGGAAAGGCTCCATACAGGCACATAACAATCTCCTTCCTGTCCATGCTGCCGTTGAGCTCACTGGAAGATTTGCCCATGTAAAATCGTAATCTGGTGAGTCCGCCACGATGGGGAAGAGACATGCAAAAATGTGCGTGGCACTTAAATGAGCAACTTGCTTAACACATGGAACTGAATCCATTTTGCATCTTTGCTGATTCCTGCCCCCAACGAATTCATTCTCCCAACACCCCTATGAGGGAATAAGGGTTGTGACCATGGAGAAGTTAAGTGATTTGCTCAAGGCCACAGCAGGAATCCGAATCAGAGCTGGATTAGGACTCTGGATTCTCTGGCTCCCACTCCTGTGCTCAAACCACTAGGGCGGGCCTTTGTCAGAAAATGTGTTGGGTATTGGAGAGAAAATGTTAAAGCCCAGAGTCCTTCCCCTCCTTACCCACCTCCCCGGAATATGAACCTTCGGAATATGTCTCGTTGCATTAGTTTCCGTGAGTCGTGGGATATCCAACAGACACTCTTTGTGACTCCTGGGCCAGATTTCCGAAGGGTCTCAAAGCGCACCCCTACGTTATGCGTGCAGTTAATGTAACGGTGCATGCAAAGTGGGTAACGGCATGTGCAAATGCCAGTTCTGGTAACTAGTGTGTGCAGTTCCCCAATTTGTGCTCCCAAAAATCACAGTAACAGTGGTGTGGAGTTAGGCTATTCAGTGGCTATTCAGATTCTTTGAAAATCTTGCCCTCCTGTACACACAGCCCCAACACTCAGGCATGTGCCCACATGCACCTGAGCTAGTTTCCCAAAATTCCCCCGAAAGATCTCAGGAGGGATTCTCCTGCCCCTTATAGCCCCTGTCTGATGTAGCGGTGTACAGAAGCCTTAAACGCCTCTAAGATGGCCAGGGGGAAATTCTCCTGGTGCAGGCACTGTCGGCAGCTGATGGCTGCTCTGCAGAGCTCCCCCCTGAAGTGCTGATGGACAAAGCTCAGGATAGAAAGGTGCATGTCGAACGCTGGGGGGATTCTGGAGCAGTGCTGTGTTGCAGAGCTGCCCTCTCCGGGGTCATTTTTGCCTTTGACTAATCCAAAATCAGGAGGAAGGAAAGGTGGCTAATAAGAAACATTTAAAAAATTCAGCCCTGGCTCATATGGGCAGCCAACGGGACCTGTGATCATTGGTGGAAGCTCTGTTTCTGAGCACGGTTTGATTCGGGGCTTCTGTGCACAGGGGCGGTTCTATGTTTTTTGCAGCCCCAAGCATGGCAGTCAGGCGGCCTTTGGCGGCGCGCCTGCGGGCGGTCTGCTGGTTACGCGGATTCAGCAGCGTTTCTGCGGGTGATCTGCTGGTCCCGCACCTTCGGCGTACCCGCCGCCGAATTGCTGCCGAAGCCGCGGGACCGCCGGACCTCCCGCAGGCATGCCGCCGAAGGCTGCCTGACTGCTGCCCTCACGGCGACCGGGATGCTGCCCCCCCGTGGCTTGCCGCCCCAGGCACGCGCTTGCTGTGTGGGTGCCTGGAGCCGCCGCTCTCTGTACAGAAAGGGGTCTTCTTATGGCCCCCAGCCCAGGTAGTTCCTGCAATGAGCTCGCCCAGAGCCCCATTGCTGTACTTGTGGACTGTGTCAGCCTCCAGCCAAGGCTATTATTACCTTCCTTTTCAGGAGCACTAAGAAGGAACTGTGGACTTTGGCCTCCCAGGCCTATTTCCCCACCTAATTGGGCTGCCTCCTGACAGGAAGAGAACTCCTGCTGGCCAGAAACATTCTCCGTGAAGGATTGGAATAGTCAGTCCCTGCTATTGCTGCTCGGGACATGTTCTTTGCTTTGTACTGAGCTTAATCCGGGTTGCAATGACCTTGCAGCGCTGAAGTTTCTGTAAAAATCAAATGGGAAGAAGAAAACTTTACCACAACTCCAGAGCCACCTGCAGGCTTCAGAACTTGGCCAGGGCAATGAAGACACATGATGTGCCCCCGGGGCCAATGCTCCAGTCCCTGGTGGGACATTCTGGTCTGCATGACAGTGCTGTCCAGAATCAGAGTGCCTGGGCCAGCTGCAGGAGGCAGCTTCTTGAGTGCCAGAGGGGAGACTGTGTCCCAGGTGGGTGAAGGTGGAGGCAGGAATTCGGTGTGAGGAACATATTTGTGACATAGCCTGGGAGGCAAGTTTAACCCTATCACATTGCCACCAGAATGAGTTTGAATCTTGGACTTTTGTTTGCCGTGGAGGGTCTGCTGGAGTGAATGAAAGCAGGGATGTGCTATGTACCTCTGGCTGCACTGAAGCCATTGACAAGCCAGGTTCTACTGAATGTTGGCTGGGACACCATGAGAGTAAGGCCCGAAAACTTCTTGGGATCCTGGGTAAGGGACGGGATGTCCCTTTTTGTTCCCCCCCATGGGGCTCTACAGTCTGCTTTTCAACAATGTCTCTTCCCATATTGACCACTAAGAGAAAAGCTTCAAGCAAGGTTGACAATGAGTAAGGCTAGCGGGTAGGCCGTTGCTCTGGCATGGCATCAAGGGTCACTGCGCTCTGAGCCCTGTGCTTCTCCATAAGGAATCCCATTTAACAGCTGAGGGAAGCAAGACACAGAGAGGATGAGAGATAAACACTTGTCAGGGATGGTCTAGATAATACTTAGTCCTGCCATGGGTGCAGGGGACTGGACTAGATGACCTCTCGAGGTCCCTCCACTCCTATGATTCTGTGACTTGCCCAGGGTCGCATGGCCGTGCCAAGATTCCAATCCAGGCTCCCAGCCTCATGCTCTTAACCACTAGAGATGCAGGGGAAAGAAAGTGGATGCTCGAGGGTTCTCTGCCTCCTAGTGCAGGGAGTTTATTGATAAAGAGTTTCTGTGGGGATATTTAGGGGATCCACGATTGGGGTGGGGCAGAGGGTGAGTGGTCCCCTGGAGTCTCTGTTTTGGGGGGTTTCCAGTTGTTAGCAGCCTGACTACAGAAAAACTCTTCTCACCAGCAAGCCGGCAGGTCCACCAGGACCAGAGGGGCCTTTGCTGAATCTCAAGCTGTTCTTGTACTCTTCCATCCTCTTCAGAACAACAGGGTCCAGGTGTAAGTGATGCCACTGCGCCAGCCCAGGCCATATGCTCCCAGCGCCATCAACAGGGTTTTTGCATTTTGCTGGAGGTAACTTGCTGGTGCCTGGTTGACAACAGTGGACCATAGACAGGTCTATTAGCTAAGTCATTTGCAGGAGCTGTGAGCTGCAGATGCAGTTCCAGCCCCTATCTTTCTGTTGCATAATGTTCAACGCATCCATCCCTTCACCTCCCATCATTGGCGACTGCTTCTTTCTGCACTGAGCAGATTAAATCAGCCCAATCCCTGCAATCTGTGAGGGTGGCCCCCTTGCTCTGGAGAGAATGGGTGCAGTGCACGTGCAAAGAGCTAGTCACCTGTTCCCTCACTCTGGCTCCTCGTGAGTGTCCGAAGCCTGGGATGACTTCACTCCCAGTGCAAGTGGGATAAAGAATTTGGGGATGAGATGGAGACCGAGAGTTTCTTGTAGCCAAGCGGGGACAGCAAGGGCCGGATGCCCAGCAAGCATACCGGGATGGCGGGCTGCAGCGTCCGTACCCATCTCATGAGCACTGCAAAGCACAAGGTGGTTGTGCTGGGGGGGAGGAGGGAAGGGGTTTCTAGGCAGCTTTAGTGTCTCAAATGTTGGGCTTATTCTGAAAGGACCATCCCTGGAGCGGGCTGTGAAATGTCGCTTGAACTCCCCATTTGAATCTCTTGGCAGCATTTGGACATCCCAGTCCGGCGCTGGGTATGTGCACTGAAACCACGGGGCTGAGCGCCGAGGGGGGCAAGTCCCAGCCTGTTGTTGTTTCCAGGTCACACGGGGTGCCGCACACTCAGCCCTGCTGCTTTAGGACAGCGCTGGGGAGTCCTGCGCTCTGGCCAGGGCCGGCTCCAGCTTTTTCGCCGCCCCAAGAGGCGAAGCGGAAAAAAAAAAAGATAAAGCCGCGATTGGCAGCAGCTCTACCGCACCGCTTCATTCTTCGGCGGCAATTCGGCGGCGGGTCCTTCGCTCCGAGAGGGACTGAGGGACCAGCCGCCGAAGACCCGGAAGACCTTTCCTGCATTGGGATGAGCCAACCTCTAACTGCCAGGGCAGGGAAGTGACTTCCCCATGAGCAAGCGGCCCCCATGGATGGAGCTGGCACCTTCCTCTGATTCACCTGGCACTGGCAGCTCTCAGAGACGGTGCCCGACGGCTCTGCTCTGGCAATCCTTACAGGGACAGCAAGGCACCAGGCACTGCTGGGAAATGTCCTGGCTTGCTCAGTGGGGCACGTAAGCATTCAGGTCCTCTTTGGTCAGGGCCAACGTCTTGTGAGTTGGAGATTAACCCTGTCCCCTAAATGATCCTGCCAGGACAGTGACCCTGCACCACTGCTCTTCCTCCCCACTGGACCCAGGGACCACACTGGAGAGGGAGGCTGATTTTGCAGCTGATCCCCTTGATGGCTGCAGAAGGTCCTGGATGAGCCCTGTAACAGCTAGACCTGGGAGCTCATTGCTGTTTGCGTTCAGGCGCACCCCCCTGGGAAGGGAGTTGAGGAAGGAGCTGTTATCTCCCAGCATTATGTGTGACTGAGGATTTCAGGGCAGGTGGAGGCAGAGGGAAGGAATAAGCAAGTGCTTTCTGGCCAGTGCATTAGTGCGTAACAGCCATGAGCATTCGTCGTAATTGGATTCCTAACTAGCAAAGTCACGGCTGGCTGGGACATCTTTACAGAACGGTTCCCTGGAACGTCACATACACTCTTCTGCGGAAGGGAAGGAAACAGCACGTGACAGGCCCCCCCCTTCCGTCCCCCGCCCCGCATCAAGCTCTAGCACAGCACCAATTTTACAGTAACGAAATGGGAATTCAAAAAGGTGGAGCTCTCCCATTTATCCAGGGGAAGATGCAGCAGCCACGCCAGCATTAAATCACACCCAGCGGAGGAGTGGGGGTGTGACATCCAGGCACCCCCTTATTCACCACTGTCATGTCATTAGGACATGTTTTGTACAAAGTCTGCCTTTTGAGGTATCATTCTAAAATGCTTGATCTGCTAGACAGTAATATCTCCTTGGATTGTATGTGAAGTTATGAAGTTTGGCCATGTGTGTGTTACTGAAACATGTTGTGAGGTTGAAAACACACACAAGCAGCCTTTCGGGTACAACAGGAAAAAGGCCAAACAATGTTAATGGCTTGTTGAGGAAATGCACACAAGCACAAGGATTACCCCAGGAACTGCGTACAAGAGAAACCTCTCAGAGATAGCACCACCCAATGGGAACTGTTTAACCCAGGTCACAGCAAAAGGGCTTTCCAGCAAGGGGAAGAAGATATAAAAGGGGGAAATAATATTATGATGGTACCTCACTCTCCCTACAACAGCTCCCTTGGAAACACCCGAGGAACAAAGACTGAACTGGGGGAAGTGATGGTCCCAGGCTAAAGGGATTTCTAGCCTGTGAATGAAAACCTGGGAAACCCAAGCTGCAAAGCAAAGGCAGCTTGTGCCTTCAGAATCTGCCAACCTGTTTATCACTCGGGGTGAGAATTGCTAATTCATATCCTACCTATCTCGTATGTTAAGCTCAGTTTGTGGTTTTGTTTATTTACTAGGTAATCTGCTTTGATCTGTTGCTCTCACTTAAAATCCATCCTTTTGTAGTTAATAAACTTATTTTGTGTTTTAATGCAAACCAGTTTGCATTTGACTAAAGTGTCTGGGGAAAATCTCAGCTTGGTCACCAAAAGTGTGCATGGCCCTCTTCACATTGAGGGAGAGGCAAACCGGCTAGATTTGACCAGGGCAGGATGGTACACCTCTGGGGTCCTAGGCTGGGAAGCTGGTGGCTAGAAAGCCTGCGTGTAACTGCAGCCGTGTGAATGCTGGTGCAAGTGGAAGCTTGAGAGCTTTGCATCTTGTCACAGCAGCGCAGTGTGAGAGGGAGCCCAGGCTGGTGGGTCAGAGGGTTCAGTAGTACCCCAGTTCTAGGTAGCACCCAGGGGGAGAACCCGTCACAGGTGGCTCAAGGATCGGCAATTGAAGAGGTCGCCTTTAGGCCCCGGGTTGCTGGTTCTCGTCCACCAGAGGTCGATGTTGATGAGGAACTGTTTGCAGCCTGTGTGAGGAGTTGGGCGGGTCTCAGCCCTATCCTCTCTGGACAGGTGCCTCCCCCAAACAATCCTCACCGCTGATACTGATTGGCAGCCTGCAGGGGAAGGTGCTGGGACTGGTGGATATGGAGGGAAGAGAGATGACAAGAGTTATTTGTTCGGGGGAGATCAGAGTATTGGCTTGAAAGGTTTTGTGGGGCCCAGGTTGCAGTTACTCTTGGGAGCCTGCCTGCACTGTTCTCTCCTGACAGAGGCCCTCCTGCAAGAAATGCTCTGGCGAAAGAACCTCCATGATTATGGATGCAAATTGGAGGAGTGCACCTCCGAGGGCTAACAAGGCTGGGTCACGCTTCACTCGCCACGGGCAGGTGCATTTACCCTGTTTGCCCCGGCAGCTCCAAGCATGTGTGCTCTTGTGAAGACTTTTTTTTTAAAATATAGGTGCAGCTGGGCCTCGACTGTTTGAAAAGCAGCGGTAAGTTGTGGAGGGTGCTTCCTGGCGAGCAGCTGAGCACAGGTGCTCTCCGCCTGCGCACGCTCCCCAGCTGAACGAAGACACACATTGAGAGGTACTGCCAGGAGCAATGCAAACCATCAGGGCAGTACCAGGAGTGACAATGCTTCTGAGACAAAGGCTGCTGCATCACATGCTGTATTGTTATTAGTCTGTATGTAGGCAACTGAGGGGCCCTGCTCTGCACCCCTTTCTGCTAGCCACTGTGCATACAAAGAGGGAAAGACGGTCCCTGTCCCACACAGCTTGCAATCTAAACACAGGATGAGGTAACCGGCAGAGAGAGCAGATGGGGGAAGGACAGACTGACAGGGAAATTATCCTGATTAGTACAGTAAGCAGCAGTCATAGCATGCCCATGCAATGCAACATCCTTCCTGAATGGTGGCTTTCTGGGAAAGACCGGAAAATGCAGGAGTAGAACACGCAGCTGGGGCGTAGTCAACAGGCTTGCCATGGATCTGAGTTCTTGTCCCTCTCCTCTCTCCCTTTGTTAGCTTCTGTCCATGCATGGTTTCCTACAACTCAGCTGAGGCTGCTTCTGGACAAGCCAATAAGAAAAAGACCATTAGGAGGGTTAGGATGATCTCACAAAGTAGCTTGGGCAATGTTATGCAGGCATTGCTGCTACCAACAGTGGGGTTCTCCCTTCCAGACTATCCAAGCCTCTCTCTTCTCCAGCGATGTTTCAGCCTGGCCTCTGTTTATCCCATGGTTGAGTTTTTTTCCTCCTGGTGGTACTGAAGTCCATTAACACCCTCCCCTTTCTCTGTTTCTTGCTTCAAAACCTCTGTAGGGTCGTCCCTGTGATCACTACGGCATTTACCATACCAGCCCCACGCTAGGCAGCCTTACCAAGCCGGTGGTGTTATGGACCCAACAGGATGTGTGCAGATGGCTAAAGAAACACTGTCCCCATAACTATCTCATCTATGTGGAGGCCTTTTCCCATCACGCTATCACAGGTACAGTAGATGCTCCCTAACCAGCTGGTACTAATTGAAAAATGCTGATGATGAGTAAAGACTTTCAGTGGTTGCTGCATACAGGTGGTTTGGTTTATTAACATAACTAGCTGAATGTGATTCACTTTTCCCCAACACCTCTCCCTCAAGACAGCTCAGTCCTCACCTGTAGCTAACACCATACTCAGAGCTAGAGGGGAGCCTTCAGCCAAACCCCTAGATCCAAATACCATTTCAGGGACTTGGAATCAACCCCCAGATCTGAACTCTGCACAAGACCCCTACCTCTATGAATCAAGCCAGAGTCATGCCTCTGTAGTGTAGGGTGCTGGGCCCAGCTCTGATCTGTCTGCACCCAGAGCCAAGGCCATTTAAAACCCTCGCTGACAAGCGTGGTGGAAGTAGGGCACTGCAGGGGGAATGTCTTGGGACAGGCAAAGTTGGTCTTTGGGTGCTATGAGGGCTTTGACATCCCTGATTTAAAGGGAAATCTCAGCTACCTTTCTTTCTTTAAGTAAGTTTCTCTTCCATTTCCCTGCTCAGGCAGCCATGAGGAGAGGCAGCAGCAAAAACTGCTTCACATTCCCATCCCAGAATGCTAAGGCCGGCTCTAATCAGCTGAGTTTCTTCCTGGCCCTCTGCTAACCAACACCTGAGGGGAGCTCCTTAGCCACAATCTCTTTACGCTGACGGGTTCTGGGAAGGGCTGGGGGCTGTGTCAGGATGGGTGAGCCTGTACCAATCTGTCACAGCAGTCTTTTAAAATAAACTGTAAGGCGAGATCTTATGTTCAAGGGTCTGTCTAGGCACCTGAAGGTGACTTAGTGAAAGACAGATCTTCCATTGTTGTTTGCAGTGTAGCTGTAGTCGTGTTGGTCCCAGGATATCGGAGAGACAAGGTGGGTGAGGTCATATCTTCTATTGGACCAACTTCTGTTGGAGAAAGAGACAAGCTTTCGAGCTCCACAGAGCTTTTCTTCAGGTCTGGGAAAGGTGCACATTCCATATCTGATCTCCGTCCTCATCCTCAAAGGAAACCTGCACCCCACCTTCCAAAGACGAGCCTGGGAGCTTAAATTCATAACTGTGCTCGACATTAAAAATCATGGACTCAGTAAAAGACATTGGATTTATAACAATCTGTAAGGCACTAACCCTCCTTTGTCCTACAGCTGCAGAGGTGTTAGCTGCCCACTTCACCTTGAATGGTCTCTTGCAACATGTGCTAACTCCTTAAGTTTAACAATCTGTCCCACTGTGACCCTCTGAGCCCTGGTCTACACTGGGGTGGGGATCGATCTAAGTTACGCAACTTCAGCTACATGAATAACGTAGCTGAAGTCGGCGTACTTAGATCGACTTACTGTGCTGCCGCTCCCACGTCGACTCCGCCTGTGCTTCTCGCGGCGCTGGAGTACAGGAGTTGACAGGAGAGCACTCGGGGGTCGATTTATCGCGTCTAGTCTAGACGTGATGAATCGATCCCCGCTGGATCGATCGCTGCCCGCCGATCCGGCGGGTAGTGTAGACATACCCCGAGTACATTTCCCAGACCTGAAGAATTGCTCTGTGTAAGCTCAAAAGCTTGCCTTTTTAATCAACGGAAGTCGGTCCAATAAAAGCTATTACCTCCCCCACCTTGTCTCTTTAATAAAAAAGAGTCAGGACTTATTATTTTAACAGCAAAATTTAACCATTTCCAGTTTCTTTCCCAGCTCAGAAGTTAGGCGGCTGTGGGTTTTGTGTGAAAAGAGGAAATGGCTGAACAGAAGGCTGTCCTCTTTAGAATCCAGTCACGCCAGAGAGTCTGGCTAGCTAGGTTCTCCACTGTTGTATCTGAGCACCTGGTAATCAGTCACAGACTTTTATCCCCTACACCATCCCTGAGAGGCAGGAAAATATTAATCCCATTCTATAGATGTGGGATTGAGGCTAGGTTTAATTAAATGACTGGCCCAAGAGTCAGGCTGAGTCAGGAATCGAACCTCATCTTGTGCCCTAGTTACTAAGCCATTCTTCCTATCTGCCTTGCTGCCTATTGCTCTGCTCAATGCAACAACGAGACTCATCTCATGTAATATTAATAAGGCGCCTGATGTGACCAAAAAAAATGGGAGTGACTGGAAAAGTCATTAGAAATGCAGAGATGATTGAGGATTAAATATTAAACAAATTTCCTGTTCCTCATAATATCAATTTCCTACCTCATCATTTGTTGCTGATTGCATTGCGTACCGATAGCTGCAGGGTTAGACATGGGAACTTGTTCACCTTTTCATTCTACAGCAGCCAAGGAAGAGGCGGAAAATGCCATCAAAAACCTTTAATCCAATGAGACACTGGACAGTGGGCACTCTGCACCTCAGATATGAGCAAAACGTGGAACTAAGAGCCTAAGGAACACTTTGCAGAATGTACATAATGTGTGAATGGGACTTTTTGCTCTGTTGTCTATATTCAGATTCAGTTTACTGAGGTTTCGGTTGAGTTCAGATGCATCTACAAGGCAAATCATGCCTGGGTGTTGTGTTAGAAATCAACAGCAGCAAAATCTCATAAACTGTTCTTGCAAGAATGTTGACCCAAACTGTCAGGAATATCATAAGATCAGCTGGAAAAAAATCTTTTGCAAACAATTTCAAAATGTCGAAGTTGTTTCTGTTTTGCAGCATTCAAAACAGACCTATTTTTTTTTCATTGTCTGGGATTTTTTAAATGTTTTTTGTTTTGTTTTTTGCAAAACATTTTAATCTATTTTCATCAAGACCAGTTTTCAATACATAAAAATATTTGGATAATGCTTTTGATAAAGTGTTGTGAAAATTTTTTCACAAGAAGACAAGCTTATGAAAGTCACCAGCTTTTTGTGAATTTCTTTGTTTTCTAAAAGGGGCCATTTTTTTGTTTTAAGAAAAATAAATGAAGGCAGCTCTGCTGATATCCTGATATTTTGCCCATCTCGGAAGATGTAAATCTAGTGAGATCAGCAGCTCTAGTAAGACTTCCACCATCTTCAGCAAAAATCTCATCAGAGCGACTGTTCTCGCAAGATTTTGCTACATCCAAACAGAAACCAGAAAATACCCGCGGCCTCTCCCAGTTCTGGATCCAACCTAGAACTGAAGCCCTAGGTGCTGGGTTAATATGTGAGGATCCACCCGCTTCTCCCTCAAACTCTGAAAGGCTTCAGATCTGAGATTCTGCTACTGTCCTATGTCCCACACACACATACTATAGACAAAGTTCTGCCCTGGAATGTGTACACATGAATCCCTTTCATTTCAATGGATGGCTACATTCCCATTACCAAAGGAGGACTCTAATCAGCTGATGAAGGTTCTAGCCGAGCTGTCACTGGGAATAACCACAAAGGCCAGGGCTCATTAGCTTGTTACAGAAAGATAGTCAACAACACCAGCTTTTTCCCTGCTCCAAAAATAACAACAAAGCAAAGCAATAACCTAGTTCAAGAAGTTTCATTATAGTAAATACCTGCAGTTCTCAAGCGGTTAAAAGGTCTTTGATATTCAGCCTCATACTGCACAATCTACCTACATTATGCAGGTATTGGTATCACTGCACATCTGGCCAGGTGTTATTGCTTACATATGTATTTAATATCTAGGTACCTGATATGGCCATATAAATTACACTTTTTTTCAGGTGTTAGACTGTAGGCAGAGTATCCTAAAATAGTAAATCGGGGGCTGTTTGATCTGAAGAACAAAGGGATGTTTGTAGAAGAACATCAAGAAAGACAGTAAGCGAAGCTGTAGAATTAATGTTTTAAAGTTTTCAATTAGCTAGCTGGGTGTTGGTAGTCAAAGTAGTGTCCGCTCCACGGGTGTGTCTGTCTGAGGAGACCCAGAAAATGAATCCAGTCCCCACAAAGCAAAGGCGATGGACTCAGTCCCGGCCTTTTTTCCCTCCCTCTCCACCTTGCACAGAATCACTAGTCTGCAGCCTGCTTTGCAAGGCAGAGATGGATCATAAAATGCTTTGCCAGGAGAAGGCAGCGGGGAAGGGAGCGAGAGAGATGGGAAGCTGTATGCCTTTGTCTCATGCCCTAGAGGAATGACACGGCACTAATGTAACAGCTCACCCAAGTCCTTGCATCAGAAATAAAGGAAGTATTAGCAAATGTACTCTGGGAGACGGGGACAAAAGCTGGCTGTAAAACCCCTCTTCTGATAGCCCCTGGACTGGAGGAGAATGGCTGTGACTAAAAGCGCTGATGGGAACGTTAATGTGTTCTGATGGGTACTTCTAATTTAACTCCTCACATTGCCAGCTTACCGAGAAGAGCGGAGCCGGGGCATTCCAAATAATATGTCCTGATGCAGGAGATGGAGCTGACAAATAGAAAGCGCCTGCCTTTAGGGAGTATGTGATCTGAGGGGCAAGCACTTGACCCAAACTTCAGGATTAGGATTAGGACCACTTTGTGATTGGCATTGCTGGAGCGTTGCCCTTTTCAGGAATGCCAGAGGATGGCGAAGGGTGCCCAGTGACTGTTCGGTTCTGTTTGATTTAGCCCGGCCTTTAACAAGTAGGGTGAGCGACTAGATCTTTTGCTGAGACAGAAGCTGGTCCTAGCCTTGTGTGAGCGCTCGCACAGCCCTTGCAGCTGAGTCGTGGGAGAGCCCCGCGGGTTAGCCTCTAGGGCAGGCTCCCGGAACCCACAATGGATATTTACACTGAGTGGCGGTGCACACTGACAGTTGTGCATTCAGCAGGACACCCCCTGCTGGAAACAAGCGTGCCAACACGGCTTTATTTGCAGAAAAACACCTCCCCCTGTTCCTGATTTTACTTTCCATGCAGGGCCGGCTCCAGCATTTCTGCCACCCCAAGCAAAAAAAAAAAAAAAAAAAAAAAAAGCCGCCACCGCGACCGGCAGCGGCAATAAGAAAAAAAAAAAAAAAAAGCCGCGATCGGCGGGGCAGTACAGCGGCAGGTCCTTTGCTCCTAGAGGGAGTGAGGGACCTGCCGCCCCCGAATTGCCTCAGGTGCCGCCCCTCTCCCTTGGCCGCCCCAAGCACCTGCTTGTTCAGCTGGTGCCTGGAGCCGGCCCTGTTTCCATGACCACTTGGAATGGGCCCCAGGGACAGCCCAGGCTCCGGTACTCCTTGCATGGGACTCGGAGCAATAGAGCACTTACTGCAGGCAACAGAAGTCATTTTGACAGACAAAAAGCTTGTCAGTGCAGGGCTGAGCCTCTCCCCACAAAGGGAGCTGGGGAGAGTCATCAATATACAATTCAATTGACTAACAGTCCTACCGGAGCTGCATTACGATTCAGCCTAAGAACGTGATACGGCAGCGGAAAACACTACATGTGTGCATCTCTGGTGTAATTCTTTTGTATTGTATGGTTGCTGCTGAGGCTGTTGCATTGCTGTGTTAGGTGATCACTGCTGGAGGGGGCTGCATTTGTCACCATTTCCCTCCCCGTCCCTCCCTTCTTGCCTTTCTGATGAACAGAATTCAGGTGCTTATTTGTTCTGCATTATGGGGATGAATTTTCAACATGCCCCTCCCCATTAGCAGATGCAAATGCCGGGTTATGCATGTGGGTGTTTGATGTTTGCAGCTTCATCCTGTGGGCAATACTCATGGGGCACTTTTGAAGCCTGTTTGGGTACCTGGCCCTCGCTGTGCTAGGACTCTTCCTGATGGCTGCCTTTTGGAAGCGAGCACCTTTTGACCCAAGCAGTTAGCCAAAAATTCAAGGTCCTGTGCGCTGTTCCAGTTAGGAGGAGAAATTGGTGATGGAGTCAGGTGATTCTCTGATGCAGTCCTGTTGATTTGCATAGAATGTACAAAGTCCTGTTTCCCTAAACACAGCAGGAATCAAATAACAAGAGATGGTGTCTTTGTTCCAAGCCCCTTTTCCAGCCAGCGCTTAGCCCAAAAGCTCTCTCTCAGCTTTTCTCAGGGCCATGTTGCCAGTGCTTTTTCTGACAGCATCCTTGGCTTTCTGCTGCTTCTCACCCTGCTTCTCTGGTCTTTTTCCTGTTTCTCTGAGACACCCAGACACACACAGCTCCACCAATCAATGCCCCAGCCCCTGTGTTTGCCACGACAGTTCCCAGGGAAACCCCTTGGGCCTCACACTTCCATTTTTACTCAAGCCTTGCCAGATGCCTGTTTTGGGTGGTGGCTCCTATTGTTTGAGCTATCTGGTTATAGGAAGGAGCTTAGTGGCTTTTTTAAATCGATCCTGGCAGCTGATACACCCACTAGCTACAGTAATGTTTAACTCAACCCAGAACACCCTGCACCTGCCTATGGAATCCGGCCAGTGTTCCCAGCGCCTGGCTTTCCTTAGCACACACCATTTCGCCACTGATGAGAGTCAGAGTGGTGCTGCTCCATCACTCTGAATGAGCGCTGTCTCT
This sequence comes from Terrapene triunguis, assembly GCF_002925995.2. NCBI lineage: Eukaryota > Metazoa > Chordata > Testudines > Emydidae > Terrapene > Terrapene triunguis. The sequence goes on along the minus strand of NW_020664481.1, from coordinate 4,409,544 downwards.
TCGCTTGTGTTTGGCAGGTCGGGCACTGTTGCGGCTGAATGCGGAAAAGCTGCAGCGCATGGGCATTATTCATGAGTCTCAGCGGCAGGAGGTCCTCCAGCAAGTCCTGCAACTCCAGGTGCGGGAGGAGGTCCGGAACCTACAGCTGCTCAGCCAAGGTACATGGGAGGGCGAGGAGGGGCTGTGAAGCAGCAGCCATGAATCCTGTGGTGACTGCAGCGGTATGTGCCTGGCTCTGCAGTCATTGGGTAAATGCCAACGTTCTTGGGGCTTGAAAGGGGAAAGGGGGCAGATGGCTTGGGATAGGTACTGGACTGTGGCATGTTTTGTCTGTAGGTCACTGGTTCAAATCCAGCCCGCGTCGGCTCTGACTGAAAGTTGTTGCGTCTGATGGCTATGTGGTGGCCTGCATGCAATCGGTCTGACGATGTCAGCCCCCTGGGGATAGGTGACCTCCTCCCAAAAGCAACCCCCTTTAAATACTAAATAGGATCCCATGCATGAGAACTGTGCTTTCTGCCCTGGACATTGTCACTACAGAACCGGACTCAGCTACAGGGTGGAGCTTCTGCTTTCTTGGAGATTAGCAGAGAGCATCAGTCAGCTCCTGCCGCTGACACAGGCAATGCCATTGTTCCTTTCGCAGCTGTGTCTTAGACCCAAGCCACAGCTGCGGACCCTCCATGGTGCCTTAGCCTGCTGTCCCAGGATTTCTCAAGGCTCAATCCCAAAATGAGGACAGCAAGGGAATAGAGGAGGAAACTTGGAACAATACAGGACTGAATTCTCTGACGCTTTAGCGCCAGGTGCCTAATGCCATATTCCCAACCTAAGTCATAGCAAAGATGGGTCTAAGTCAAGGGGCCCTTCTGTTAGCTCTGAGGGGCAACTGGCTCTGTGGGGTGCAGCAGGGCATTTGTGGCAGCTCTAAAGATGCAGCAAAGTTCTCTGTGCTTTGCAGTGGGCACGCTCTCTAAGGCCTGGTCTGCACTAAAAAGTGAGGGCAGCCCAGCAACGTCGCTCAGGGGTGTGTAAAATCATAGTTAAGCCGACCTAGCCCACGGTGTAGACGGGGTAGAAGAATTCTTCTGTTGATCTAGCTACTGCCTCTCAGGGAGGTGGATTACCTACTCCGATGGAAGAGCCCCTCTCTTGGCATAGGTAGTGTCTACACTCAAGCGCTATAGTGGTGCTGCTGGAGCCATTCCGCTGTAGAGTTTCAAGTGTAGACAAGCCTGTCAAGTGTAGACAAGCTTGGCGTTCATCCTCCTCTCTCTTTCCTCCTTATTCCAGCTTCTTTTGGAAACGTCTCCTAGCCAAGCCGTCTGCTTGGCAGATTGTTCCAACACTGTGAACCGAGCGCCTCTGGGATGGACTGTGGACCACAGATATGAAAACCTGAATCGCATGCTTGGAATATAAGAGACAGTTTCCAAACCACTCAAGGGTCTTCTCTCCCACCCTCTCTCTTTCTCTTTTATTAATATTTTCCTGTGCAGAGATCAGACATTTTCTCCAGCAGACATGGCTGACAATTAGAGGCAAACTAGGACAATGGTCACCAGGACATGTGATGTGCTCCCCTCTGGGATCCACTCAGTCACAGGGGGAAAGACCTCAAGATGAATGTGGTAGCTGGAGACAGTTCATTTTAAGAATGGAGTTGCAACCCGGTCATTCTTGGGACTAATCAAACCAATGCACCATGAAACCTCATGCGCCCCAATGACATGCTTTAACCGGGAGGGCCTCTGGGCCCAGTGCAGGCTGCAGATGTCCCCAGACTCTACTGGTGTCAATACCTCGGCGCTTACTGGGGAAGCTTTAGTTCTCTCTTCAGAATGGGCTGTCTTCCAGTGTCCTAGGAGATAACATTAGCAGCAGCAAATAAGATGACTGGAGAAGCCAGAAAAACCAAAGGCAGAGCCAAGCCCCTGGAGATTGGCTTCGCTTTGTGAATTAAAACAAGAGCTGAGTCACTGAAGCCAAAATGCATACCCATAAAAGGGTATGATCCACACACTCCGTGAGGTCACTGCGGCCTCTCGGAAGCAGCACCAGGAAACGTTCATTGGGTTGTCCTTGTCCTCATTTATGGGCATATGGAGGAACCATGATTAGTTGGTTGGCTTCATCCACCTTTGGCACCACCCACCTCTGTGACTGGTTTCTGCACTGCCAATGCAGTCAGAGCTGAGGGAGAACAGGGAGTCCTCTTTGTAGAGCTCAGAAATGCTGGCTGAGAGAAACTATGCCGTGGCCAAAGGCCTCGCCCGACTGTTAGCCTACAAAACGGCAAGCTCCTAACAGTTCATGAAGCTTACGCTGGCTGCATTTATAATGCTGTGGAACCTCCGGGGTAGGTTGGTTCAATAGGATGTGGTGGCGGGACTGGGCAGAAGACTGGCTTAAGGGCTGAGAATCAAGGGTTCTTTGGTGCAATATTCCATTGCTTTTGTGTCCTCGTACGCTTCATTTAGAGAACTCCTTATAAACCTTCATGTTTGTTTATATTTTTTTCACCTGGTTCATTTGCATTTCGAGCTTTCACCCAGTGTTCTGTTCTAAATTCTGATTCTCCACCGCACACAATAATCCAGGTTTGAAGCTTGAATTGCTATCCAGGAGTATCCTGGCATTGCCCTGGCTCGTGAAATGCAGGCGCCTTTCTGGCCGCTGCGACATGATTAGTACCAGCAGCACTCCTTTGCCATCACATCTAGACCCCTCCTTTCACACCCCGCCCTGATAACGCAGGCGTTGCTTCTGGAACAGTTGGCTGGTATTTCACATTTCACAAACTGGCAGGCAGGTAAGAAACTGTGAAACAAACCCTGGAATTTTTGTCTGAGGCGTCTCTCTGGTATGTCTCAGACTTTCCATTCTTTTGTAACTTTCAGTGACTTACGCACCCAGAAAGCAGTCATCAGCCCTAAGTATCTGGGACCAGGGCTTCTTGCTGTACACGCTCAAATTTCTCAGGCCAAAACCAAAAACCAAACAAGGCTCGTCTTATCTGCCCGTTGTCTTATCAAGAGCTGGGCAAACTATTTGCAGTGAACAATTTATCCTATGAATCTAGCTGTTTTTTCTGTTAACAAAGGAACAGGCTTTGCTTTTTTGTATGGATTTGCCCATTATTTGATACTATTCAGCAGATGGTTTTGTAAACATTTCAGGATATGCAGAGCAAGAGCCGATAGTTGGAAGTGGAAGGTAGAAAAATTCAAACTGGAAACAAGATGAAAAATGTTAATCGCAAGGGTAATTGACTTCTGAAACAGCTTACCAAGGGCTGTGGTAAGTTCTTTGTCTCTTGGAGTACTTAAATCAGAATTGGATGCCTTTCTAAACAAGATGCTCTAGTTTAACCACAAGTTATTAAACTAGATGGATGAAATATTGTGGTCTGTATTCTGCAAGAGAGCAGACGAGATGACTGTAGTATAATAGCCTCTTCTAGTCTTCAAACGTATGAATCAGTCACAAACAATTCCTTTGAGTATTCACATATCAATATCTGTGTGATTGGTCACTTAAGTCACATGGTATCCTTGCTGCATCCTGATTGGATGACTCATGGGGATCCTAGTTTTTGGTGATTAAAAAACAAAACTTTTTGATGAAAAAACCTATAAAAATCCATGTTTTTCTGCGATTAAAATGAAAGGCTGAACTTCAGTTTCCCTAGCCACAATATATGGAGCTATCAGTTAAACACAATATTTTCTTGATATCTTTACAATTTTTAAGCTGACAGCCCGAGCCCTGCCCATTCTCCTGATTATCTGAATTTCTGATTATCCGATCTGGCTCCTGTCCCAATTAGATGAGATCATCGGGGTTCCCCTGTGTATTTGTTCACAAAATGTGAAAACTAAAGATTCTCTGTAAAAATGCAAATTCCGCGTTTTTCCATGGCAGACGGATTTCTAGGGTCCCTGCTCATGCGTAGCTTTCAAGATGGTTGTGATCTCCTGATCCAAATACTAGGGAAATTACTCCTTCATAGGTGTATCCACAACGATTATTCTTTCCGTGAACATCCTTGGGAATGAAATAGGCTCGCACACATCATCCCACAAAGGGCTAAAATAAGTTGCGAGTACCGTCAAAGGAAATTCGTGGGATTTATAGATAACGCTTATGCCTCATTCACCCAGCTCTGGCCCTGTCTCTGTGGAAAGCAAACGGACTTGCACTTGAGCCCTGTTGACTCAATGCCATCAGAGTTTGCTAAGAGACTATTTGTTCTTTTAAACAGCCCAGCACAAAATACTCAGAACGTCTGCAGCTTCAAAATAGACTGGACCAGCCTGTTGACTCTGTAGTGATGCTGAGGGCACCTATATAGATGACATCCAGAAAAGCAGCACACTTCAGAAGTGTCGCTCGGGGGGAGATGCAGGCAGGAGGGAGGGAGTAGGGGAGTCACAACTCTCAGAGTGCCCCCCAGTGATGGGCAGGGGTGGCTGTGGGCATCTCAAAAGAAAGACTTGGCCTTTTAATTTTTGGCTGTTTAAAATCCAAAACAATTCCACAGAAATGCTGCAGAAAGGAGAAGCAAGAAGCCTGTAATCTTTGCCCCTGTGGGAGTGGGGGGTTGTATGTTTGCTCAGAGTTAATAGTTCAGTACAGCTAACAACGCATGGGAAAGGAAAGGCCGCCAGCTTGAGTGGAAGCTGCATTTCCAAAGTGAATGTGTCGTGGTAAGCAGAATAGGAGCACGCAGTGCTGCACCCACTGATTAACACGTCCGACAGTGCAGGCTGCTAGTTGGCAGGGAGCTGTCAGGGACATGATCTGCTGAGTGTCACTAAGGAGGAGAATGTGATGTATTGAAAACTGTTAAAATTATAAACAATCACTCTAAATTCTCAGGGGGCTTCTTGGTCCTGCTTGCAGGCTAGGGGGCTCTGTAGGGAAGCGTGTGATCTGGATCTTCACTCTTCAGAGTCAGTCTGCAAAGAGCCAGGCTAAAGCAAATGGGTTGAGTTGTGCCTTGCCATAGGGAGCAGCCTGCTCTGTCTCTCTCTGGTTTTGGTTCAACAGTATTTTATGTTTTTTATCTAACTTCTCTGCATGTATGTTGTGAACATGACAGAGACCATTTAAGCAAGCAGCCTGCAAGCCATCCCAGCGCTGCAGCTGGCAATATCAGGGGTATCACGGAGGTGCAGCTAGCAGCTGAGAACGTGTGCAAATACCCACCACCCATCTGCTTCTCCTGCACTCTCCCCAGAGCAGAAGTATCATTGCAGACAATAGCATTGCAACAGCTGGGCAAATCCTGCAATTTTAACTTCCGCTTGTTCAAATGTTGAAATGAATTTGCTTTGGCCGCGTGTGCCCCTTTTGTGTTTGCTCCCCGCGGATAGTCTAGCAAATGAGTTTACTGGCAGGAATGTTTGGGAATTTCAGCAAATGTTGTTGCTTATTCAGAGATAGTGAGTTTCAGACTCATATTTGCACCAGAAACTTGACCTTACATTTATCCAGTCAGGGACCAGAAACATACCATGTGACCTGTGCCCAATCAAAACCACTCAAATCACTATTACTCTCTGTTAACTGCTCAGGGCGGAGCTAGAGACAAAGAATTATTAGTGGAAATTCAGTGACTAATTCTGATTAACAAATAAGCTTGGGAAAATCACAATCTGTTCGTGGACAATTTGCAATGAGAAAAAGATGTGGAATTAATTATTTGTTATGAATTATTTGCCCAGCCCTCGTAACGACTGTGATCACTTACAGAGCTAGTGCTTTGCACTCACGGAAGTCAATGATAAAGCTTCCATTGACTCACTCTGGTTTCTCTTCAGATCGTATAAATCTTTAGAGGTGCAGTATCAGGGCCTGTGAACATGGAGGTCAGCAGTGTGGTGTTAAAATACCATATGAAGTTGTCCCCAATGAATGATGATGACACTCCATGAAGCTATATGGCCCCTCAAAGTTGGCCAAGAGAGCTGTCTTATTTGCTAAAGTAATAACCACAGCTCACAGAAACCAAAAGAGTCAAACAGCCTTTTAAGTCCCCATTTCTCCATACCCACTAGCCTTCGGTCAGAAAGGGGACAAACTAGTGATGGGTCCGTTAGGAGTGAGGCATATTAATGTCCCCCAAATCCCAGGCAATTTTCAGCTTTACATCTATTTGCCAAAGAAACCCCTTTTCCCCCTGCATCTGGGGGAAAATCCATTCCTCACGATGCAATGAAGCCATGAAAAGTGGACTCCTTTGTACACTTGTAGTCATTCCATGACCGTTCACCAAACCCTCTTGCAATGTGCAGCAAGGGGCTATCCTGCGTTAGCCAGCAGATGGATTAGACGATCCGACAGCCCCTTTCCAACCTCTAATTTCTGTGACGCTCTGCCGGGCTGTTAAAGGGCCCGATTCTCCTCTCGCACTGGTGTAAATCAGGAGTAGCTCCATTGCAGCCCAATGGAAAGTGCTCAGATACTATGGTGATGGGCAGCAATATAAAACCTTAAGATAAGCTCCATGAGAGGAAAATTGGGTCCTGACCCTACCCTGCTGAACAGGTGAGCTCCCTCCAAAAAGACATGGAAGATTGCCAAGCCCTGCATCTTCCCGGAGGCCTTCAGCGCGTGAACAGTGAGATCTGTCTGTGCTTCTGCGTCAGTCACAGCACTGCTGCCCTGCGCAAGGTCGAGCGGAGGATGAAGGGTCTCGTGGAGCGAAGGGGCTTGGAAGCTGCAAGCTCTTTGGGGATATTGCCCATGCAATTTTAATCAAACACTAGTATTTTGATGTTAATTTGTTAATTCCATTCTACTCTTGGCTAACCCCAGCTCAGGTGCATTGGCCGGCCTGCCTGGCAGGAAATGGACTGAGGCTTGGGAATTGGGATTTTGACGGGAACTTTGGGGGGGGAGGGGAGGAGAGGGCTGCAGGGGTTGATTAGGATCCAGAAGGGAAGCTGTGTGTGGCCGGTTGTGTCTCTCATAGGAAAGTAGTGCAGGCTCCAGGCTCTTATTAATAATGCACAGAGCAGGATGGCTGGAGCTTCCTGCCGGTCCCAGGCTGATTTGCTTCAATTGCCTGGTTTGCTTAGTCACATTAATATTAGCCGTTTCAACAGAATCTTTCGGGGTGGGGGGAGCTCATCCCCCTCTCTTCCCCCCACAGCCACCTGCCGCTGTCCCAGGTCATCCTCGGGGGTTGGCAGCCCCGCCGGGGCAGCTGAGGACTGCAATGGCTTAGAGATCCAGTACAAGGCGTTTTGGTCTCCGCCGTGGACTCTGCACCCCTGCCGCTCAGGACGGAAAATCTGAGCATGGAAGCCAGGTGCCGCTGCTGAGTCACGGCGCCAGGCATTCCAAGCCCAGACCGGGGAGCCGGGCTCCAGCAAAGACTCGGGATGCTGGGGGTGCTCAGTGACCATAGTAAGTGCTGGGTCAGCTGGCTGAGAGCCCACATTCGCGGGGTCGGCTGAGACCTAGCCAGACTCCTCAGCACGGTGCAGGTAAAATGGCCAATGAGCCGTTGGGCCAGAGAGGGTCCCCAGATGCAGGCATGGCCGGCCGCCTCTGCAGGCAGGTCTCTCTCGCCCTGCCTGTTTGGAAGAGATGGCGTGACCCCTCTGGAGCACTATACCCCCTCCCTTGCATGCCCCTCTGGAACCCCCGACTGCCAGTCGGGGGATGGGAGCCAGGATTCCTGTGTTCTATTCCTGAGGCTGCCACCAGCTCACTGTGTGGCTGTGAGCCAGTCCCATTAACTTCTCTGCTCCCTTTTGTCCAGCTGGGCACTGGAGAGGCGCGTGGTGCCACTTTGGGATTTTAGGAGAGGTGTGCCCCATGCAGAGCATTGGGGGTGGGGTAGGATCATGTTCGCACTAAGCAAAAACCAGAAACTTCAACGTACTGTACCAACAACTGCATGTAGGGCCCAATCCTGCCCTCTGTGTGCAGCTCCGTTAACTGCACTAGGCCTGTGCATGGCTAGCTGAGAACCCATCCGACCCAGGGGTCTTACAGTGCTGCCGACCACTGCAGTTTTATCACAAGTATCATGATAGTTTGTATCAGAGGGGTAGCCGTGTTAGTCTGGATCTGTAAAAAGCAACAGAGAGTCCTGTGGCACCTTTAAGACTAACAGATGTATTGGAGCATAAGCATGCATCTGATGAAGTGGGCATTCACCCACGAAAGCTTATGCTCCAATACATCTGTTAGTCTTAAAGATGATAGTTTGTGTTAGCCAGGCTGGTCAGGGATGGTGTCCCTAGCCTCTGTTTGCCAGAAGCTGGGAATGGGCGACAGGGGATGGATCACTTGATTCCCTGTTCTGTTCATTCCCTCTGGGACACCTGGCATTGGCCACTGTCGGAAGACAGGATACCGGGCTAGATGGACTTTTGGTCTGACCCAGTCTGGCGTTTATTTAAGTCCTGCTCCTAGGGGCAAGTGACGGTGTGAGAATTCCCCTGAGTTTCTAGCCTTCATGTTGAAAAGATGACCGGAGTGTCCCCTAAAGGTTAAAAAAGCAGAAGGCAAATAGAAAGATCCCAAATTTATGATTTAAACAAAATCTCGTGACTTTTAAGTCGATCTCATGATTTTAAAGGGGGCCAGATTCATGGGTGTTAATGTCTGGGTTTGGCAAGGCTGGTATTAGTCGTTCAGTCTCCATCCATCTGAAACCTCTCCTCTCCCCTCCAACTCCATGGGAGAATCCGAGCGCTCCGCTCCCAAGCCCTGCAGACCACTCCATCTGCATGGGGGCCTGGTGCCACCCCACCAGCTCTGGGGACCCCTACGGGTTTTCTCCCGGGTGGCCTGTCATCACTGGAGCTGAGCCCCTGTGTCAGGCGGCCCAGGGAACCCCTCGGGGTGGGGTGCACAGAGCTGGGCACAGAAAGCTGTGCAGCTCAGGCCCGACTCTAGCATTCTGCTTTAGGGTGGGAGGAGGCAAGACCCTGCCCAAGGCTAATCCCCTTACCGCTAATCGCTGGACCAGGGGTATGCGGCGCAGAGACATGGGTATTCCAGACTGAAGGGAGCTTTTTTCCAGGTGGATCTGGCTCTCTCCAGCTCCCACCCTTTTATGCTCATACCCCCATTGTCCTCAAGGCCCTGCACATAACCACACCCTGTCCCAATAAGACAGGGTCCTGTCCAGCGTGTGCCTGCATCGCAGACTAAGCCTGCGTCTCTGGAACCGGCGCTTGTGGACTCGGTGTTCCCAAGCCCATGCTTGAGCGTCCTCACTGCATGGCAAACCTGGGCTTACACTTGCTGGGCCCGTGGGTCACAGCCGCGCCAATGCGTCCGTATGGCGCTACGCAGACCTCGGACTCAGGTCTGGAGCTTGTGCTGCATCCATGCTGCAAAACGATTGGGCCTGGACTTGAGTCAAGATGGGACTGAAGCTCTGAGCAGGGTGGTAGGCTCCGGGTCCTGGGTTCTTGCTGACCCAAGTCGGACTCAGGGGCCCTGGGCTCAGGCCTGGGACACAGCCCAGGTGTCGTGTGCAGTGTAGACACACAGTTCCCTCGTGCTTCCCAGCCCCTCACTCTTCTGCAGAGGCCACTAAGCGCATCCCTCTCAGAAAGGGGCTCTGCAGAGCTCCCAGCCCAGGCACCCAGTGGCTGGATGGCACGCTGGGTGTACTCGTCTCCCCGTGTGGTGCAGTGCCCCTAGGACCCCAGCCTGGCCAGCCCGCCATGAAGAAATGCTTCTGATTAGCTCTCCGGCAATCCGTCTTCCACAATAACGATCCATTTCAAGTGTCCCCAGTGATTTCCCTAAGTCATCTCTCCATTAAATCTCCCTGGGATTCCAGATCAGCAATAGGGCAGTTTAGGAGAGGCTAGCAGAATCCCCTGGGAGGCTAGCCACCTTCGTTAATCGGCCTTGTCACTCACGCCACCAATGAGGGGGATTAGATCTGCACAGCAGGGCTCTCCCAGGCCTCCGTTCCCAAGGCACCCAGATTCTGTTACGCTCACAAACAGCTTTGCTACGTGCTTTTCTGGCGCGTGCCTGTTTGGTTCTTCCAACGTGGTGTTTTAATGAGGATGCCGATTTTGCAAGAGTCACTGAGTCCTGCAGGACTTTTGAAGGACAGCTGTGTCCTTTGGTGTGATTGGCCAGCAAAAGGATTTTACCCAAGTATAGCCGCGTTTTCCTCTTCCTCATCAGCGTCTGGTCTATCAGGAGGAAGAGGCAGAAATCCTAGGAGCCAACGGCACTGGCCGCAAAGGGCTGAAACCCCAGTGCTTCTGCAGTAAGCTGTGCTAACCATGGGACCTCCCAGCCTGCTACGGTATTTCAAACTAGACAAGGGAACTAACTGCCCAGCCCTGTGCCCATGGAAGTCGCTGGGGAGTTCTGCCATTGACTTCCGAGGGCGATGCGGTGTACCCCAAAAGAATAAAAGTTACGGGGCGACCTCTTGGGCTTTACTATTTGAATGCCATTTCCCGCTCTGTAAGTGAATGGAGGAGACATCCTGCTGCAGCTTGTGTCCGACATCCCAGGGACAAGAGAGGTTCACACCGAGAGAGCCAGGTGTAGGATCATGTGACCTTCGTCCTGCCCCATGGCCCTAACCCTTGCTGTCTCCTGAGCAATGCTGCACGTGATCTAATGGCAATCATGGTCTTGGTTGAATGTATTTAAGAGAACTTGGTGAGAGGCAAGGTGTCTGCGAGTTTTCTCTTTTGCTTTGTGGTACCTGATCCTTTTCCCGGGCTTTGAATGTGTGTAAGGTTTGTTCATCTGGTTTTGGTTTCAGCAGGGAGTTAGATTAAGAGCTGGACAATAGCTGGGACGCTTCTTTTTATACCTGACACAGAGATCAGGAATAAAAACTGGTTCTTACATTGAAAAGCTTTGGTTTGGTTCATTGCTTTGACAGACGGTGCTTTGATCTCAGAGGCCAAATTCTGCTCTCAGTTCCGGCAGGGTGACACCAGTGATTTCCGTGTTACTCTGCTGTCACCAAGAGGCGTTTATCATCCTTCAGCGTGGAGTCAAAGGTCTGATGCTGCTCCGGAGGCAACTCAAGGCTCAGATCAAACACCGCTCTTCCAACGTGGAGAAATTTAGACGCTGGTCCAAACCAAAACACCACCTCCAGGTTCCCCTCTTTCTCAAACGTTGGTTGGCTCCTGATCCCACCCCAGGGGCTCAGTTAATTTCCATTTGTGTTTGATCACCTGCAGTGGGTTGATTGGAAAAAAACCGCCAGCCTCCATTTGTACGGAATGTTTTTTTTTCCATCTGAATTTCCTTCTCTGCTTACTTCTGACCTTTTCAGAAATGTAGCTGATGTTGTCTCCTGCCATCTCTCTCACACTCCGCAAGGCGGCAAGGCTGACTGGGTTGTATTTATTTATTTATTGGTTGGTATTCAGCTTCACTCTGTGCAGCCCGAAGATCTCAGCAGGACTTCTCACAGCTGCGGGAATTGTGTTTATTAACAAGCTGCTGGGCTTACACCACCTGAGCAGCCCACATGTTGTTCCTTGGTGCGTCAGGATGTAGCAGTCAGCAACGTGCCCGTAGTCAGAGGCTTTCTGGGGGGCTGTTCTTTCCTCAAAGCACGGGCTCAGAGAGAGTGGGTTTCTAAGCTGCTCCAATACAGACCATGGCCAAGCAAGCGTCCGAAAGAGAGAAGCATAAGATTGAGCTGACCAAACAAGTTAGAGCTCTGTGGAGTTAGAAAAACACCTCTGAGCTGGGGAATAAGCTGCAATGGAAGGTGTGGAGAGGAAAAGGGTGAAAACATTTCAGCTAAAGGAGTGCAGGGTGGGTAGTGGCAGCCAAGGGAGAGTTCAGAATGCAATTCCTTCTTGAGAACAGAATGGTTTTCCAGACAGAGTGCGAGGGAGGGAGGGCATGGAGGAGATAAGTGCATAAAAGGTTGTTACAAGGAGGAGGGAGAAGAATTGTTCTTCTTAACCTCTGAGGATAGGACAAGAAGCAATGGGCTTAAATTGCAGCAAGGGCGGTTTAGGTTGGAGATTAGGAAAAACTTCCTGTCAGCGTGGTCAAGCACTGGAATAAATTGCCTGGGGAGGTTGTGGAATCTCCGTCACTGGAGATTTTTAAGAGCAGGTTGGACAAACACCTGTCAGGGATGGTCTAGATAATACTTAGTCCTGCCATGAGTGCAGAGGACTGGACTAGATGACCTCTCGGGGTCCCTTCCAGTGCTACGATTCTGTGATAACTGCAGTTCTTGGGCATGCAAGTAGATTTGCTGGACGATGGCCCGCATTCTGGAAGAGAGGCCGCGGAGGTCAATGTCAGGTGCTGTGTCTGTGTATCTATGCGTGTTTGCATGCACACACATGGCCAGCAATCAGCAAAAGCAAAGCAAGCAGCTTCCTGGGCTCCTAATCTTTGGGAAAACCTGCCCCGCTGGGAAACCTCCGTAACTCACAGGTAGCCTTAGCTCTGTGCCTAGTTGCCACGGTGATGGGCAACTTTATATCAATACCTAAAATAGCCGGATTGATCAGATCTCCCTCTCCAGCAGCGGAAGCAGATAGAAGGAAGCAACTTGCCAGCAGGGAGAGACACACGCACACATACATACATAGAGCAAAGGACTCCATGCAGATCCATGTTTTCCCCATGGTATTTAGCAGCAAAGTTCCTTGGGAAAATAAACCCGTTCCCCAACTGCAAAGTGAATTAAAGAAACATGTAGAATAAAGAAACAGGCCTGCTCCGTCAGGGGGGGCCGAGTGATTTCCGATCCCTTCCACAGCGTCTCACTCATTCATTCTGAACTCTCTTGCACCCACATGGGCGCATGCACACCCACACCCCCCAGCCTACTGTCATCTAGCCTCAGACCCCCCTCTGGGTATTACAGACAGACATTGGGAGCCCGGATTTGTCTTAGACACAATAAACTCAGACACTTCTACACGAGCACCGTATTTCAAGTCACATCCCTTGAGAAATGTGACCATTATCCTTGTTTGTTTGCTCTCTAACGCTACGCTCAGTGCTGTACGAGACAAAAATAAAAACAGCGTCTGCCCCAAAGAGGCTGCGCCGGGAAATCCAGAGCGTAAATGACTTCAGGTTCTTTTCTTGTTGTGACTGTTACTGTTATGAACATGCAACTAGTGGGCATGGCAGAAGAAATGAGTTATTAACAGGGACCTGAATGAGAAGAGGGTGGTGTTTTTGTGAACCAGGCCTGGGAGGTCATTCTCTGCCTTGGGGACAACATGGAGAGGGGAATGAAAGAGGGAAATCCAGGCTGGCATCGCTGGAAGAGCGTGGTGGGAAGGCAAATTGAAAAAAACATACAACGGGAGGATTGCATGAGTGGATAGAATCATAGGACTGGAAGGGACCTCGAGAGGTGATCCAGTCCGGTCCCCTGCACTCATGGCAGGACTAAGTATTATCACAGCTGGAGCTGTGAACATCAGACGTGGCTGAGTATTTCCAGCAGCCCAAGGTTTGGCGGGATCTAGATCTAGGGGTTTGGGCTCATTACCGAGGTAGCTGGCCTATCAGAGCACCAGTCCATTCCCCAAAAGGAGCAGATCTGGGATCTAATACTGAGAGAACAACCAAAGCAGAGGAAATGGCCAAGGTAGCCTCCTGGGGCCTTCCCACACCCACCTGGGGAGCCCCCGGTTCTGCAGACAGAGACAGCCGTTGCGACTAGGTAGCTGTAGTACTCCAGTCAGCCCGCACCCTTTCCAGTGATCCCCTGTAACTCTGGCTCAGACTCTTGCTACCCTCCTCCCAAGGGTAACTCTGCTGTGTTTGAATGCTCTGGGTCTCCCCGTGACCGCTGCCCTGGGTTTTTGGACAGTGACAATACCGCTGCGTCTGGCCCGTCTCTCGCTGTCGGAGAGCATTGTGTCATTAGCGGAAGATGCTGCGCCTTGATTTGAGAGCTCCTCCGACGGAAAGAGGAGGGGCTGCATCGTTGCTGGGTTTGGCTTCAGGCCGCGCTACCCGCTACTCTCAGTCACAGTCGGTTACTCTCCAAACACAACCTGGGCAGGTGGCTGCTTGTTTCAAAATGACGCTTTCCCCGGGCAGCGTCTGTGCCTGCGCTGTTTCAGTTTGTGACCCTGGGACAAAGACCCCGTGTTCAGCACCAGCCAGCTGGAAAGGGGTAGGGAGCAGCAGGGAGACCAGCATGTCCTCAGCTTCATGGCACATTGAAAGCTAAGAGCCCAGCTCCACTAGGGGTCATTTATACCAGCGTGTCTGTTCTATCCCCTAGGTGGCAGCAGGACGCTTCCACTCCAGCCATCAGCGTACGCACCCGGCTGTCCTGTGCCTCTTATCATAGAATATCAGGGTTGGAAGGGACCTCAGGAGGTCATCTAGTCCCACCCCCTGCTCAAAGCAGGACCAATCCCCAGACAGATTTTTGCCCCAGATCCCTAAATGGCCCCCTCAAGGATTGAACTCACAACCCTGGGTTTAGCAGACCAATGCTCAAACCACAAGTAGGGTGACTAGATAGCAAGTGTGAAAAACTGGGATGGGGGTGGGGAATAGGGTCCTATATAAGACAAAGCCCCTCACATCAGGACATCTGCTCACCCTATGGCAAAGGGCCAGGGGCTTTAACTTCCCCAAGCGGTGAGCAGGGGCGACGTGAGGGAGTTCAATCCCGCACCTAACTGGTGCATGGCTAGCACGGTGGCAGGCAAGGAGAGCGACCCTGGAAGCCATGCTGGGGCGGGTAGACGCTCATCACGCCCTTAACCCCTGGGTTCAGCCCCGCCACACCTGGCGGACAGGTCCCCGCATTGAGGATCCAGGAGACGCGCTCGGGAGCTAGTGTCGGGGACAATGCAACTCTTCCCTGGGGCCAGGGGAAGCCAGTCTGCCTCCAAGCAAACATTTTGAATCTACTCTGCTGCCAAGACGGATCGCAGCTGGATCAGCTGTGGGGATGTGGGACCACGGGGGGACAGCTGGCTGGGTTGTGGTGGGTCCATGCTGGCGTATAGTAGCCTGGGTCATCCCGGGTCACGGATCCAGCCAAAAACTAGAGAGATGCAAGGTGGACCTAACATGACCCAGTCACCGCTGAGGGGCAGGCACGTGGCCTGGCGGGATGCAGCACTTCCTGACAGGCCGAGAGCCTGACACCAGCGCTTTCCCTGCTCCTTCTGGACTTGATCTTCTAGCACTGGTGCCCTCGGGGCTGGAGCCTCCCCTGCGGAAATAAATCCCAGTGGTTTATGCTGGGTTAGCTTCCAAGCTGGCAAACGGTGGCCCTGAGGGAGTGCGGTCGTAGCAGCCCCTGCGGGCGCTGCCTGCGCCCATGGCCAGCCTGCAAAGGGGCTGATGCCCTTCCCCAGCAGCCCCCAGCTCAGGCCATTGCCCAGGGACCCGCTCTGCTGTCCGGAGTTAGAACACGCTGCCCCTAGCCCCTTTGAAGGCCGTGGCCAGGTTAGAAAGCTCTGTCCCGGCAAGCCAGCCGATTACTAGTCCCGAGCGATGAAATGCCATTGGAGGTAGCGCACGGGCCTCATCGGGCTCTCCCTGCTCCGGAGGAAGAGTACCGGCCCTCCCACAGGCCCCCAGTGAGGAAATCCTGGCTCGGTGCTGGGGGCAGGCGCCCCCATTAACAGCCAGGCTCCTTCCTTTTCTGGAGAAGGTGACCGTGGTTGGAACGGTTCTGGCGCCATCTAGAGTCCCCTGGTTTCCATGGCCCCTTGCCGGCTCCTTTCAGGTGTGGATATGGTGAAGGGCTGCTATGGTCCCTCTGGTGGACCATCTCCTAGCAACTGCCGAAGGTCGGGGGCCTATAATGACCCCATAGCACTTCCAGCCGCCTTTGATACTGCTGACCACGAGGTGTGGGTCAGGTGCTGGCAGGGTGCCACTCAGTGGCTTCATTCTTGGCTCTCTGAGGACCCTAGTGGGTGATGCTGGGCGATTGACTGGGCACTGCATGAGGTTGGCGCATGGAGTGCTGCAGGGGTCTGTTCTGTCCCCCCCCCATCCCCGTCACCGTGTGTGCGAGGCCATGCAGGGAGACTGCCGGGTGTTCTGCCAGGCCAACGGGATGTCTTCTCTTCAGGCACAGTCTGTGCCACCTCTCTCCTGCCCCAGTGCCTGACTGAGAAGTGGAGGTGAGCTGGCTGTAGGTCAGCCCTGCCAGGAGGCAAACAGAAGCCTCTGGAGGATTTGATAGGGGCTGTGTCTGTCTGTCTGTCCTCTCTACTTATCAAAGAAGGTCTCCAGTTAGGGCCCCTCTGGGTCCACACCTGTGGCTGGATTCCCAGGTGGCAGCCGCACCCAGAAGTCTTTTTCTCCATCTGTTTGGCCCAGAGCTTGTGACCTTCCCTCTCAGATGTGGACTGAAGCAGTTACTCATGGCTGTCACCTCAACATTGAAGCCCTGCTCTGCCCTGTGCCTGATGCTACTAGAGATCCTGCATCAGGACTGCTCAGCCCACACCCTAGATCCTCCCAGAAAACCACTCCCCCTCTCTTATCTCCTGAGGGGGTAACGAGTCAGCAGAACCCTCTTAACCCTTTCCCAGCAGGCTCAATGCCTGTTAACAAAGTGGGGTGTTTCAGGCAAACCCTGCCCACCTCGATGCCTGTTTCAAAGCTTCAGAGATACCACCAGAGGGTCCTGAGGAACAGTTAGAAATAGAACCTCTCACCTGCTATGGCAACTACTGTAACAGCATCATGAACTCACATTTTTAGAGACACATTCTGCCCTGTTCCATGGCAAGTATATCAGCACAGCCAGGCATATACACGGATTCCCAAGGTCATGAATCCCATTTGTGCAAATACTATGTGAATGGAGAGCACGTGCGCACACACGCACACCCTCCTTCCTCCCATCCCCAACTCCTCAAACCCTTCTAGAGTCTTTTATTTTATTTTTTTGGCGTGACGCCTCTGCCAGTTCTCAGCTTTCCCAGAGCAATAATAATGACTTGTATTTATCTAGCGCTTATCTGCCAATAGCATTCCAGGCCCTGCACCAAAACCAACACACAAGCCAATGAAATGCAGATTAATAGGGCTCAAATTCATGCAAGATTAAAAACAGACAACAATTAAAATAAACATAAAGCAACAAAAATCAAATCAAATCAATGCCGTGCGAAGAAGGACTTTGGCAACAGAAAGGCTTTTTTGAAAACAGAACATTTAACGCTCAGCCTCAAGCAAATAGAACTGGAAATGGGAGATATTGGGGGCTGTTTGACTTTGCATTATATCTGATTGACTTTTTCTGCTTTCGGCTATTTTTTGTAATAGGCTGGAAAATGCACCATTGCATCAAATACAATGGCTATCATTTTCTTTTCCCTAAACAATAAGTCTCGGTGACAACACTCAGTTATAAATTGTAAAGCTATCATGCTGGGTTTTTGAGCAAGTAAAGCAATCCAATTGCATATGCAAAATAAATGCCTAATTTGCACACATAGTTACCAAGATTGCCTGGGCAAATTAGGTATCTGCATGCCTTACTTGCCTGCAAATCTGGCTGATTATGTCTCAAATTCAGCAAATGCTCCCTAGCCAGCGAAACACTTAAGTACCTGCTTAACTTTAGGCACGTGCTTCGGTTCTAGTCACTTCAGTGGAGTTTAAGCATGCTGAATGATTTGCTGAATAGGGATGGACATAAGTGTGTACGTAAGGGCTTTGGTGGCTCAAGGTCTGTTGGTACCTGGAAGACATTCCGCAGCAGATTAGACACCAGATCAAATTTAAGGTTTGAATACCTAGACTTAAATTAAACAGGTGTCCACAGGAAATGACTTTACCTAAACAAAACCACTTTCTTTTCACCAGTATTATCCTTCTAATAAAGGAATTTGTACACAGGCCAAAGCAGTGGGGAATGCAAGGCAGCAGGGGAGAGGGATAGCTCAGTGGTTTGAGTGTTGGCCCACTAAACCCAGGGTTGTGAGTTCAATCCTTGAGGGGGCCATTTAGGGATCTGGGGCAAAAAAAATTGGTCTTGCTAATGAAGGCAGGGGACTGGACTTGATAACCTTTCAAGGTCCCTTCCAGTTCTATGAGATAGGTATATCTCCATATATTATATAACAAACTGACAGGTAAGAAACAATAAAGTCAATATTACAGTATCACATGACAGAACAGGAGAGCCCTCCAATTCCCTCAAAACATAGCATGCATCTATAACAGACAGGCAATGCTCTTTGGTGGTAAACATTTATCTAAAAGGAGAATCTCAGCTGGGGAAAAAGCCAATGCCTACTCGCAATCATTTTCCGGTATTTCTTATCAGATTGTGCACACACTGGAAAAACCAAAAGGCAGAAGAAGCACGCATGGAGCATGTGCAAATCCACTGTTGCCAACAAAAATTACTAAATGCAGATATTGATTTTCTTTAGAGTTCTCCAATACAAGGACAGCTGCAGTTGTGTATCTAAATAACCGGAGTGTGGGGCAGGCTTTAATGCTTTTCACCCATAAGCAGATCTCAAAGCCCTTTACAAAGTGAGTGAGCATCATTCTCACCATCTCACAGACGGGGGAACTGTCAGGGCAGAGCTAGAGTTTGTGTGGAAAAGCTCCAGCCGTGCTAATGAGCCGATCCAAGTTACACAATGAAGCACTCGTTCCCCTGAAAGACATAATGTATTCACAGAAGATACAGCCTAGGCAGCGGAAGGGCTGGCTTCCCCCACATCACTTGCCAACGGATCTGAAACATAGGCGTACCCTCTGCACCGATGGCTGAAAATGAACATGTGCAGGGTCAACCCAATTCCCCAGCCTTTGTAGCAGAGGGTAGTCAAGTGGAGAGTCGAACACACTTTGCTACCATACAGCCAAACCTCAGTGGCCCGAGCCGGATCAATGACAGAACCATATTAAAACATGAGCTTGGACACAGTCCCCTGTGAAACCTGGGCTCAGGTCGGCAGAATTGCTCATGCCCCTTTCACGCACACCACATCTGAGACTGTGGGGGTTGTGCTCCAATAATGACCCATGCATGAGCTGTCAGCAAGGTCGGAATGTGGAAGCTACTGCGTGAGCTAAAGGAATAATTCTATTACCCAGTAGCAGTAGTAGGCTGTCATCCTCCAGTACCGTAGCCACTGGAGAGAGAAGTAGCACACATTTTGCTAATGCAATACATTCACTCTTAGGCACGTGCATGCAAAAACTTTGGCTTTGATGTGCCTGGCATCCAGTGCTCATGGGCATGTCCGGTGCACACAGAATTGCCTATTCATGCTTTCATGCACATTATTATTCCTATTTTTTTATTTATTTAATGTGTTTATTTATTTGCATCACTGTAGCACCGAGTGACCTCAGTCCGGGATTGGGTTCCACTGTGTGAGGTCTCCACATATCAAGAGAGCTTGCAGTCACTTTCTGATGGCCAACACAGCCATTTCTGTAATGCAGCCACAGCCTGACACTGAGATCTCTGTCTCTCTTTTCTCTTCTTTCAGGGCTGTGACGCTGGTGGTTCCAGCCTAGTCCCTAGTGGGCATTTCTCCACATCACAGAACTGCCACCCGATTGTGCATACCCGGGGCCCTTCACTTAGATCCAGACTGGAGCGTTACAACACTGGAGCGAGGACATGGCTGCTGGAACTGCGGCAGGGCACCTTGCGTGGCTGCAGCTCACACTGCGCTGGGATCCTGTCAGTCGCGGCTGTTCATCAGCAACAACCTTCCGAAGGGAAAAGCCGCACTATCCTCCACCTCAGGAATGGGAGCAGTCGCGCCAGTTCAGTGCTGATAGGATGGCTCCAGTCTCCTTTACTCACGGCACAACGGGAAGAAGCTTGATAGACACCCCATAATGGAGACTAGCCTCCCCTAGGGGATTTTACTGGCGTATCTGTCTGAGGGACATGAAACTCCTTGGAATGGATTTCACCGGAAGCCTTACAAGTTATAATGTCCTTGCTGGTATTTCCAGGCCTAATCAATCTCAATTCCTTACTAATGAACTCAGAACAGTGCCGGGATGGATCAGATGCCATTCAGGACGAGATTGATAATATCATTAAGATTTCCTCAAAAGTCCTTTCTTTTTTACCTTGTTAATTAAGCTGGTGCAGAGGAGTCCACCATGCAGAATGCAGAATGAGGCTTGGCCTGCCGAAGGGGGACCCTGCTGTTAATGGGACACAGAGTGGTGTCAAACTCATCAATCTGTCTGTGTGGCAGGGATAACGGGCAAGCCTTGCCCGGGTGGCTGAATGGAATCGTTTTTTCACAGGGGTGGAGTGGAGCAGGATCTGAGAGGGGAAGTGACTGTATCTTTTGCTCTTTACATAACACAGCAACGTGAAGCGGCCACACGGCACAGAACTGTATTTACTAAACAGATACAAACCTGGAAGGCCAGGTTAGGTCCGCACTGTTCTCTGGCTGGTTTCTGGAGGCCTCTAAAACCATAGAACATGGTGAGCTCCACTGGAGGGCTCACAAACTATTTAAAACAATACTACCCATTCCTAGTCACTGCAGAGGCACCCACAGGAGTCTTACGGTTCTGCTCACAGACCTTAGGCCAGGAGGAATCTTGCTTATCAATGGGGATTTCTCTCAGCTAGGACTAAATTATGCCTCACCCTGCGGGGTGGGGTGAGGATGGAAGTGGGTAAAGGAAGTTTTGCTCCTTTGCTTTGCAGCGTTCTGGTTGCAGAATCTTGGCTCCTGCACTCCTGATGCACAAAAACAAAGGGAGTGAGGCCCTGATCCTGCGGCGGGACCCAGGCAGCCAGAGCCCTGTGGAAAGCAGAACCCCCTGAATCATGATGACATCCAGCGAAGAATGCCATGTTGACCTGCCCCTCACATGGCAGAGAGAGGACTGGCTGTAATAAACAAAAAGAGGATCCTTTATCGAGGTCACTGTCTGTGGGCAAGGCCCTGTAGTTCCTTCTAGCTAGATTCCCCAAAGTGGAGCAGAGGCAAAGTGTTCACCCCCGTCCAACTCCCATGCACACCTTCGCCAGCCAGTAGAGCTGGGCCAGAGTGGAAGGGAAATCACACTGCTCCCTGTAAGCGTGGGCAATGGACTGCTAGCCCCTCCAGTCTTCCTTGGCTGCCATGCCTCCGGGAGCAGCAGCCAGCATACAGAGTAGCCTGATCCCCAACATGAACAAGTCCTAAACCCAGAGGGCTGAATCCTCTTTTGCACTAAGCCAATACACAGTGCAATTTAGTGGGTGGGAAATGGTGGTTTTGCTTCCTGTGCAGGCTAGGAAACAAAACAGCCCACACAAATCAGAGCAGCCTCAGGGCTGCTGTAACTAAAGCCAGCTGGAACAATCCCTAGGATTGTTTTGCTGGTCCAGGATCACTGGAGCTACACAGTGGCTCCACCTCCTCCCACCCCGATGCACTTCCTTCCCTCCTTCCCAATATGCGCCTACGGTGGTGTGGAGAGGGAGTGACATGAAATATTCCAAATTAGGATTCTCCCCCGCACCAGTGGAATCTCAGCCAGCCATTTAAGAATCCCTTTGCGCTGCTCAAGTAGTCAAGGAACCAGCCCACAATCTTGGGGGGGGGGGGGATTCAGAAGGGGCGTGGGCAAAATGGAGGCGCTCATAGAAATTAGGGACCAAGTGTTTGGGGGGTTTTAAGCTATCTTGATAGTTTTGAAATAAAAGTTCCAGTAGATGTAGATGGTAAATTAATGGGCACTTAGTAAGGGGGAAAGTTTCCTTAATTGGAACGCATCGAAGCAGGGATAATTGTTTCATTGAGGTTGGGTTTTTTTAAAAAGGATTTCCTTCAATTTTAGACTCTCATTTTTAGCTCCTAATTGACCATGCTGAGAGATTTCTCCTTTGAACCATTCTAATGAGACTCCCAGCAAGTTAGCAGGTTTGAAGAATGAAGTCACATGAATAGGAATGAGAGGGGGTCAGAACCAGGAGAGCTCAGCATTCTAGCTAGAGATTTCCATCTAAGTAAAATATAATCAATACACACAGATCAAAACAGGCATCTTGGGGGAGATCTTGATTTCAACGGGACTGCTCTCAGGGCAACATAGGGCTTACAGTGAGTCCGGGGGAGACTGAGGGGAATCTGGCATTTCATCTTTACCACCTGCCCTGAGAAATTTCATGGTCACTTAAAAAATGTAAAATCGGATCTGGAAGTTCAGTGGGAAGGATTTGAAATAAGTAATTCAACTGGGTGGCCATTTATGGGGAGCTTGGTCTCACCCCCACCTGTGACGTGCCTAATTTGCCTTCACAGGTGGGGAAAATGAGTCATGTAGCTCTATCAGACATCTGGGATAACTGCTTGAGAAAGCTGCCAGAAGCAGAAGGCTCCTGCAGGACACCCCTGAAACACTGGGGGAGAAAAGACTTCAGCCAGGTAGGGCTGGGAGTAGCTTGAAAGACTCCAAGCAGGAGGTCATGGGAGGGGCTTGGTGAAAAGTGGGGTGGGATGAATATATGAACTTTGAGGACTTTCTTGTGACTGGTCTGTGATAATAAACCAGGGTATTATTGGCCAAGGGAAAAGCCTTTGTGGAGTTCTTAAGGAGCCCTGAGGAGAGGGAAACTGAGGCAAGGATGCCTCAGACTACAAGGGCGTACTCTGGTGGCAGGGACCCTGTTACATCAGTAGGAAGGACCTTTGTTTGGGGCAAATTCACCCTGTGCAGAGGGCCAACAGAAGGCCCCTTCATCATTTAAGTTCCAGTTAATCCCTCATGATAGCATGTATTTTGCCTGTTAAAAGGATTAATCCTAGCTCTCCGGGAAAGCATCAAAGACATCCAGCCTCATGAGGCTTTACTTGTTTGGGGGGAGGGGGCAGAAATTGAATTCACATAATTCCTCTCATTCTGGAGACAGGAATACTCCTGAATCAGTAACTGAGCCCTGCACCTGCCCCACAGGGGAGGAACGAGCAGGGGCCGCTGGTGACGTCAGGAAAACGAGAGAGAGAGCCAGCAACTCCGTTTTACCTAGACCCATTCTAAACCTGGCTAAGAAGTCAAAGGTTCCACGTGCCCTTATGATGTCTGGCAGAGATAAGGGGACTGTGGTGAATGTGTCATCACCAGGCTGTGCTATTTTAAGAGCTGTCTGTGATTTACAGTAAAACCTGACATTTTCCTGGCGTAACCACGTCAATGGCTCTCAAGTAAGGGCATAGAAAAGGTAAAAGAGGGGAGCCTTGTCTAGCAGCTCCAACCAGCACAAGCCACTTGACTAGCACTCATCGATATTTATGTTGCTTTTAGGATTATTATATCTAATCCATTGAATAAAATGTGGGCCCAGGCCTGTATCCTTAACTGCCATAAAGAGGTATGGCCACTTCACCCAGTCAGAAGCCATCTCGATGCCTTGAGGTAGAAGCCCACTGTAATGGGGTAGTGGCTTTTAGTGCCAGGGGAGGTTGTCTGGGAGGCCCGTTACCTTGTTCTGTGTAGCCAGGGAAGGCAGCCAAAAGCCAGAAAAATACCAGACGCAGTCACTGGACGAGCAGTTAGTGTCTGGGACAGGGAAGGTATAGGGCCCTCCTAGACTGTTGTTCCCTTAAGGGCCTGAGACCAGGAGCCCTGTAGAGTGGATGGGGCAAAACTCCCCTCTCACCCAACCAACACAAACAGGGGTTTGAGGTTACTTAAACCCACCGGGGGAGGATCATGAGAGTTATTAGTTAACTGGGCGGGGTACTCCAAAGGAGACCCTAAGCTTAGTCAAGGAAGGAGCTGCTGAGACTGAGAGGAAGAACTCAGCTGGGATACAGTCCCAGGAAGGAGGGCTGTGAAACCCTGAACCTGAGGGGAGAGTCTACATGTCAAGGAGGCCAGGACTGGAAATCACACAGCCCCACGAAGGAGGACGGTGAAGACTTTGAACTTGAAGGGAGAGTTCACAGACTGGGGACACTAGGGCTAGAAGCACACAGCCCCAAGGATGGTGAAGTCCTGCCTCCAGAAGAGGAGCTCTTTGTGGGAGAAGCTGGTTAATCTGGTAGAGAGGGTAAATATTGTTCTTAAAGACGCTGGATGTAAGTGGAGTATTCTTGGAATTCATAGGGAATCTGAGGCCAGGTGACTGCAGGGCCATTTCAGGCCATAAGGGGCTGCACTGGGACAGTAGCTGCCTATACCCACATTCTCAGAATTGTGCACAACTGTATGTGAAAACATACACGTGCATTTGCTGTATTCAGTTACTGACGTGCGTACAACCGTAGCAAAGTTTTGCCTGAATAAATAGACCCGTAGTTTAAATCCCACTGAAAATTTGGCCCCTTTATGATTGAACTAAACTTTTTTTGCTGAGTTCTGTAAAAAAGCAAATCCGTTGGTTGAGATGCAGCACCATTGCCAGTGGTCCGTGAGGCTGCCGTATGCCAAAGGCATGCACTGCAGTGGTGGGATGGGTGTGTCTGTGAATGTGTGTATGTACCCTGATTCACGGTGTATATACACAGTAAATAACACCCTGAGCTGTTTCAGAAATGCAGAGAGCAGCTTCTCCAATTCAGTCCCGGTCTCTGGGGCTCACAGCCTCCGGTGCAATATTTCAGCCCCCTGTGAGCTCCTGCTGGCATTTTACTCTGTGAAGAAATTAGCTTTGCCTACAGGCCTGGTTGCTCCTGCTCCCTGCCCCGGTGGCTAAGCAGAGCTCCAGAGGACTAGCTGCTCCCAGTGTTCAGTTACTGGCGGGAACTCTTGGTGCATTCCACAGGACCTCCCAACTGTCACCGAAGATAATGGAGCGGTCACCATGCAATTCCAGTACTGACCTGCACCCTGCTGGTACTGCGTGGGTTCATGCCAGGGCACGGCCAAGGCAGGCAGTGGAGAGAGTGACGGAACTGCCTCCAACCTGTGAACTCTCCCCTCTCCAACCTGCCTGTAAGTTGTCATTCTAGCTACATTCCAGCAGCGCATCTTCTCAGCTGAACCACCGCCGTACCTGGAAGTGATCTTTCCAGCCAAGAGTGCCAGCAGCCAGACACTGGCGGGTGAATTCTCAGTGGGAATCCACAGGTATCCTACACAGTTTCCGGGGAAGGGGGGTAGGGGGTGCAGCATGAGGGCACTTGCTGAAGTCAAGGGGAGATTTATTATTGGGAGGCAATGTGACCTAGTGCCTAGAATACTGAGACTTGGAAGACCTGGGTTCTATGCCTGGGTCTGCCACTGGTCTGCTGGGTGACCTTGGGCAAGTCACTTCCCTGCCCTGTGCCTCAGTTTCCCATCTGTAAAATGGGATCATGATACTGGCCTCCTCTGTAAAGTCCTTTGAGATCCACTGATGAAAAGAGCTGGGTATTGTCATTGATTTCAGTGGGTGTAGGGTAGGTGGCGAGCACATTCCTTGTCATACACACAGCCTGTTTGGCTGGGTTGCATCCTCCTTGTGCCAGGTGTAGCTAAGATTGCAAGACAGTGATGTTACAGTATTAGCATGATCCTATCATTCTAGTAATGAGGTTGTGTCAAGGATTCCCTCCAGGGATAGGCCTCTGAGGGACTCTGTCTGTAGGGGAGTCGCTCACAGGAAGAGATGGCTTAGATTGGCACAGCTGTTTTCATCTGATTGGTTCATGTGGTCTGAAATATACCCCGCTCCAGGAACTGCTCACTTTCTAGTCACCCTATAACCACTCATGGCATCACTTTTCCTCTGCGCTGGCTTCTGGCAGGCCCAGAGTGTGAAAGTGGGAGTGGGTTGGGAAAAGGTGATTGCAGATTGTGAAAAATTGGGATAAAAAATGTTGTTCAAATGTTTCTATGACTTATTTACCTATTCTACTTGAGACAAGATTTCTCAAGGAAATATTTTCAAAATATTTCATTTTATTTCAGTGGGGAAAAATAAACTCTGCTCACTTTCACTTTTTTAAAAAACTTTCCTTCCTTGGAAAAGGGGGAAGGGAAGTCTAGGAGTGAGGTGAAGGGCGATGGCTGCTTTGTTTCCCTCACCCAAGCCAAACAATGGTTCAGGGCGAGGGAGGGGAATCCAAATTTTTCTTTTTGAAAAATTGTCCAAAAATAAAAATAACTTCAAAGTGATTTTTTGTGTGTGTGAAAAATTTCATTTTGGTCAAAAAGACATTTTCCACTGGAAGACAAAAGTTTTTTTGGACCACTTTTGACCAGCGGTAGTAAAAACCTTCCCACCACTAAGAGAGAGAACTGCTTCCCCAGGGTAAGGGTGGAACCCTCTTGCTTGGGACCTTCATAATTCGAATGGACAAAGCACTAGGAAATGTAGGGGACAGACCTGGAGTATCAGTGTGCTGGACTAGGTGTGGAAGAGCAGATCGGTGCATTCCCATCTCCAAGCTCTGTGGCATGCGCAAACAGAAGAGAGTTTCTGGATGCCTTTGACACAGGGCTAAGTGTATTATGCGTTTAACAAGCACCGGGCAAAGATCACTGCATCATAAATCTTGATTAAACAACCGCACTCCCCCCTCCCCCCTTAGAACAGTCAGCACTTGATTTACCGTGGCTGCCGGGAAGCTGTTGAAGGAAGCTCAAAGGCACGAGCTTGGCAAACATAATTTATCCTAACAGCTTTGGCTTGATTCATTTATAGGAGAGAGACAGGCCGTTCGTTTCCAAACAATTATCCAAGCAAAGGGCAGGACCAGCTAACCTTCCCACCAGCCCTCCATAAGTCAACCCTCCCCGGCCCGCATAGCCATGCATGCTGACGCTCGGGTAGGCCAAAGAGTCCCAAAACGTGCTCCCAGGCTGCAAGGTGGGCAGAACCCGCCGGGTCGCGAGCTCGGAGACACAGACACACGTTATGTGGCTGACCGAGAGGCCGAGTTTTGTGAGCAGAATCATAATCCTGGCTCCCTGTGGTCCTTGAGGACTGAGGCCCTTGCAGACATGGTTTCTCAGGGAAGAGGTGTTTGTTGTTTTTTGGGAGGGGTAGGGAAACGCTGAGGAAAAGTGAGTGGCATCTTCAGCATCCCCTGCTGGGATGATGTTTCATACCTGAATGTGTAAAAGTAAAGCTTAGAGCATCTGCCCTATTTGATAGAAAGGTACCTGTGTGCTAACGATAGGGAATTCCCGATCTCTGCATTCTGGCTCTGCTTCCCACTAACCACTCTCTTTATGCCTTTTGCTGCCGACTGTAGACTTCGGGCGACATTTTCAATGAGTTGTGGTGTGCATTTACCTGGCTTGTGTGGGTAACTGAGTATGCAGTCCCAGAATTGTGCGTGTCGGGTGGGTAACTGTGAGCAGAAACCCAGGAACTGCATATGCAAATCCGGTAGTTGTGCATGCTGTCCCAGCAAGCATGTGTGCAAAACTGGTGTGCAATTGCATACCTCTCCTATTTGAAATTCTGTCCCTTTATCATCTTTCATGCTCCCCCTAGGCATAGAACAGCCTCCCATTTAATATACATCAAGTTTTATTACTTCCTAGCTTTGTAAAAATGCCTCTAACCACATCTGTCCCACAAAGCATTCCAACTTTAATGCCATGTTCCCCCTTGGGTTTGTTCTGCATTGCACCTTATCAGACCAGCTTTTAGACTGTAGTTTCTTCAGGGCAAGGGTCTCTATGGATGGTCTCTGTCGCCTATCATACAGTGCACTGATAATGCCACATAAAGAATAAATAACTCAGTGTTTTGATTTCTGGGGCCTCATTTCTCTCTTCAGGGAGGAACATTCTCCATTAACCTTCCCCTCTTTTTACTTCTCTGTTTGTAATCGCAGCCATTTTGCTTCCTCGCTCTATCTAAAATTAAATCTGTTCGGGTTTGGGGTTGGTTTTTTTTTTTTGCTTATATTTGCTGAGTGCATGCAAGCACAGGAAAACATCAGCATAATTCATACCACACACAATCGTCTTGGCTTCGGTTTGCAATCAAAGGCACATGCTGCGAAATAAGTGCCTTTCATAAGGAGGTCTGAAGATAGCCCGGGTGCTGTTTCACAAACCATTAGCGATTCTGTCTTTGTTCTGATATCGCACTGCCTCAGCCTAAACCATGAGCAACCTCAAATGTTTCCGAGCTGCGGCTATGACACTGCCAAGCTGCACTCGGTTGATTTATTTATTTTTATTAAGGGTGATAGCAAAAAGTGACTGTTGTTGATCCCTTTGATCACTTGCTACCAGTCTCTCTAACCCCTGTGAACTGGGCCGTTGTGGTGAACAAACGATCGTGAGGACTGTTGTGTGCAGGAAACAGCAAACTCCCTACAGGGAGAAAGTGCGAGTCTGAGGTGAAGGACGTGGCTATACACTTTATGATTGTGTCTGCGCTGCATGGGAGTCCGTGCATGGCCAACGAAACACCCCAAAGGCCTGGCCGGGGATAGGCAGCTACCATTAGCGCTGGCCCTCTGGCCTGGATGATGGAGAGAGACTTGGAAGCAGGCTGAACCTGCAGCCCCACACAAAATCCGTTACGCTGTTAGCGGCGCCATTCCTTGAATGACCCATTAAGCCAGACGTTAACTGCTCTGTTGCTATTCCCACAGCAGCCACCAAGTGCTGACGTTCCAGTGATGCGCTTTAACCTGCAGGCAGGACCTGCCCCTGTTCCCAAGAGCCCAACGGGATTGTTGTCATTGACTAAAATTGGAAGGAGGATCAGGGCCAGACCGGTCCGTGGGCAGCACTGGAGAAGTTGTTGCCTCGTTACATAGCACTGAAGCAGCTAAAGGTCCCTTTGCACTGAGGAGAGCAGATGGCCACCTGCCCTCGTCAATGGTGTGCACGTGTATGCAGACTTCACGGCCACTTCATTGCCTATATGGTCCCTGCGCTCCTAGGAGTTCTTGTTATTTTGTAAAGTGCCTCGAGAGTGCTGGGGTATGAAAGATGCTCTATAAATCTAAATTCTATTTGATTCCAACAGGTTTAATGGGTCTGAAAGAAGCTGTTACAGCCTATTGGGTATTAACATGTGTTTTAAAATTATTCACCATGTAACAACCTACTCACAGGATAGACCTGGGGGGGGGGGGGAGAAGAGGAACCGTTCCAGTTTAATGAAGAAATAATACACGTTCCAAAACTGGCTTAACACCTACTTGTGTGTGTGAGCAGACTCTGAATTTTCAAAGATTCATCCCTGCACGTTAGGAAATAGTTGTTCTGGGCCATTGGGGCACGTTTCCGACTCCAATATGAAAGCTATTTTGTTTGTTTTTAACTCTCACCCAAGTGTCTTGCCACGTCAGTCTTGAACCAACTAGAGAAATCTGGAGTTACGGCTAAAGACTTGGGGTGCTACTTTGTCCTTAATTCACCCAGTTGTGGGGGGTTGTGTCTTTCAACTGATATTGAGGGCCCAAAGGTGTGAGTCATTAGAAGTGGAGGGTGCTTAGCAGCTGGCAGGAGTGGGCCCTAAGAATGGGATTTAATTTAGGGCATGGGTGTTATAGCTCTTACTCTTTGCACCCCAGAACAAGATGAATAAACCACGTGGGCACAGCTGAGTCCCAAAGAACCACGTGTAGGACGTGCACACTACGTCGGTGCTGCTGCTCTGACTGACTAGAACACAGTGAGCGTCACTAGAGGGCTCACAAACTGTTTAAAGGGATACTACCCTGATCCGGTTGGGGAGAGGGTGAAGTGAGAGAGCTGGATGGGAGAAAACAAAGAAGGGCGAAGTTAGGTAGAACGTAGGAAGTTAGGCCGTTAAATATGGAATTCATCCAATCCATGTATTGCAGGGATGGGTGAACTTTTTGGCCCAAGGGCCACATCTGGATATGGAAATTGTATGGCGGGCCATGAATGCTCATGAAATTGGAGGCTGGGGTGTGGGGAGGGGGAGAGGGCTCCAGCAGCGGGTGCGGGCTCTGGGGTGGGGCCAGAAATGAGGCGTTCAGGGTGCAGGAGGGAGCTCCGGGCTGGGGCAGGGGGCTGGGGGGGGGGAGGGAGAGCTCGGGCGGGGGGCGTAGGCTCGGGGGGGGGGCGGGGAAGGGGGGGGGGGGGGTGCAGGAGGGTGCTCCGGGCTGGGACCGAGGGGTTTGGAGGGTGGGAGAAGGATCAGGGCTGGGGCAGGGGATTGGGGCCAGGGAGAGGGACAGGGGTGCAGGCTCCGGGCAGCGCTTACCTCAAGCAGCTCCCAGAAGAGGCGGCATTTCTCCCCTCCAGCTCCTACGCACAGGCATGGCCAGGTGGCTCTGCACGCTGCCCTGTCCGCAGGCGCCGCCCCTGCAGTTCCCATTGGCTGTGATTCCCGGCCAATGGGAGCTGCGGGGGCCACG
Source organism: Terrapene triunguis (assembly GCF_002925995.2). Taxonomy (NCBI): domain Eukaryota; kingdom Metazoa; phylum Chordata; order Testudines; family Emydidae; genus Terrapene; species Terrapene triunguis. The sequence continues at coordinate 4,379,320 of NW_020664481.1, read as the reverse complement.
CTTGGGGCGGGGACAGCGTGCGGAGCCCCCTGGCTGCCCCTATGCTTAGGAGCCAAAGGGGGGACATGCCGCTGCTTCCGGGAGCCACGCGGAGCAGGGCCAACCCCTGACCCCACTTCCCATCTGGAGCACAGGCGGGAGCTCGAGGGCCGGATTAAAACATCTGAAGGGCCGGATGCGGCCCCCGGGCCATAGTTTGCCCACCCCTGATGTATTGTCTACAATCTGCTATTGGGCTTGTTTCGTTGTGTGCACTTTGAGTTTAAGTCATAGTAAATATTTTTTGCTATGAAAAAATAAAAATATAAATTATTTTCAAGATGCATAAAGCACCAGCGCAGAGTTCGGGACACAGTTTCCAAAAGCTCCAGCAGTAATTGAGCGCACCTGTGCAAAACCACCACATTCGTGATGCTGCTCTAAAACTGTGCATGCAAATCGGATGCTTCTGGCTTTTTGCAAATTCAGCTACTTCCCTGTTGGCATGTGCCGTTCTCCAGTTTGCTTGGGCAGACACGGGCATGTTTTGGATTCTGCTTTCAGAGTTTGTGACCCTTTGTCCAGCCCCTCACCTGATGCAAACTGTTTCGCACCATTGAAGTCAACACAGCTCCACCGGCTTACTCCAACTCAGGAGCTAGAGTCTGAACTCCGGAGTTATTTGTTACTTAAACAAGCAAAATCAATCGCTCTTTCCAAAATAAATAAAATAGGGCCAGATCCTCAGCGGGTGTAAATCAGCAGAGCTTCATTGACTCACTGGAGCTACAGAAACAGGGTTTCAATGGTTTGTGAGCCCTCTAGTGGTGCACTCCGTGTTCTGTGGTTTTTTCAGACGCTGCTAGAAATCGGTCGAGGATTTGGCCCATATTTGTATAAATAGCTTGAACCGACTGCTGGCCAAAGATGCCAGCTTGACAACCCTGGAGACTGGAGTCCTCTTTGTATCCAGAGAATAGGCGGGCAGTAGCGGGGCAAGCTTCCAGAGACTGCCCTGCTGGTGCGTCTCACTCCTGACCCAGCTTGGAGAGGGGAGTTCAGTCTCCATGCTCCATTCAGTCCTTGGCCTCTCTGCGACTACCAACAAGGGAGCAAATTAGCCCCAACAGCAGCAATGTTCTTCTGAAGCCGATCTGAGACCCCTTGAGCCCTACTGCACAGGCCCGCAGGTGGGGACAGTTTGTGGTCAACGCCATGGCAGGCTGCACCGTGCCAAATCTTGCGGGTGGTTTTGTGATGCGGAGCAGAAAGGGCTGGTCTGAGCTCACCAAACTTCTTGACACTTGAGAGCTAGAAAGGAATCTCAACTCGTCTCCAGCGCTGGCAGAAGGGTAGGACTTGAACCAGGGAGGTGCTGAGCATTTTATGGGGGGTAATGAGCACCCTCCACTCCCACTGAGTGCTCAATACCTTGCAAGACCGAGTTTGTAGGGCACTGTCCTTCTGAGCCATGGAGATCCCTCCACTGGGACAAGCCAGGAGTGAGAAAAGCATTCAGAGACATGGGTGTGAAGAGGCATTTGTCCCATATGATGCCCTTTCAGGTCACATCGTTTTAGCTCTCAGCAAAATCCTCCCTTGCCAACAGTTAATAAATGATGAACTGAATGCCTGTGGAACAGCAGGGTTACTAGCTGCCAGCAAAGGCTATCTTTAATATCACTTTAATTTGCCTTTGCCTCTTGAGATGATAGTGGCTGTTTGTTTTGCCCTGCTCTGACTAATGCCCTTGGTTTTCCCCCTTCAAGATCATCAGCATCACTTCTCCGTCCCGCCTGGAAATGCAGGAGAGCCACTGCAAGAGGAAGGGAAGGAACCACAGATGTATTTTAGGATGGAAGAGGATGTGTAAAAATGAAAAGGCTTAAACAGAGAGCATGGTAAGATGGTCTCTGTGCAAATATTTATCTGATCCTGGCCACGTAATTGCTTTCCTCGTCGCCGGGTCTGCAAATCAATTTAATTTACATCCTTTGATTGCTTCATCCTCCACTGCCTTGCACCTTCTGTAGTCATTTCCTTCTGCCCCCCAAAATGGGGGCAAATTGCCACAATTCTAAATTGGCTGTTTCACACCCAATTTGCATGCAGTGTAAATGGGGACACAAGGTGCAAAGCACTGGAGAATCAGACCCTCTATGTCAGGGGTAGGCAACCTATGGCATGCATGCCAAAGGCGGCACGCGAACTGATTTTCAGTGGCACTCACACTGCCCGGGTCCTGGCTACTGGTCCGGGAGGGCTCTGCATTTTAATTTAATTTTAAATGAAGCTTCTTAAACATTTTAAAAACCTTATTTACTTTACATACAACAATAGTTTAGTTCTATATTATAGACTTATAGAAAGAGACCTTCTAAAAAGGTTAAAATGTATTACTGGCACGCAAAACCTTACATTAGAGTGAATAAATGAAGACTCGGCACACCGCTTCTGAAAGGTTGCCGACCCCTACTCTATGTTATGGGCCTGATTTCCCCACTCCAGTTTTATGCCAAAGTGAATCAGGCGTAAAACTAGACTAAGAGTGACTGACTTTTTCTTCTTCTTCTGTACTTGTACTCTTAGGCACTCTAATGATACAAATTATAAGAAGAGGCCAAACTCTGATCTGAATCACACCGGTGTAAATCCAGAGTAGCTGTTGATTTCAGTGGTGTCACCTCACACTTACACTCGTGCAATAGATCAGAATCTGGGCTGCAGCTCTCACAGCTGATCTCTAACAATGAAGCGGCAAAGCGCCTTCTCCTCCCCCTGGCTGTGCAGGGCGATTTGCCTTGATGAAATCCCCCACGCTGTGTGGCTCTGTTTTTATGTGCATAGGTTATACGCCAATAATCTTTTTTACAAATCCCAGGAGAGGGGGAAGCTAAGCAGTTCCTCGTGGCTTGTTTCCCCTTTCAGACCTCTAGCGCTCCGCCAGCACCACCTAATTGCTCCATACAGGACCTCCGAGGTTTCCTTCCCTCTGGCTCCCGCCGCCCCTCCTGGAAGGCTATTGCACATGGTTACAATTCTCTGCCTGCAGACAGCTTCCCAACATCTGTTCTAAATTTGCTGGGGAGATTTCCAAGTTAATTTCTTGCCCCCCTTCCCCTTGTCCCAGCATGGTCTGAAAATAGTATAATATAAAGTCCAGCACAGTTACTATTTAAGAGGTAGGTAACTCAGTCAAACCTGCGGTTGGCTGCTATCCGAGCCTACTAATGCTGTTCTAGGTGGTTGGGCTACCTTGCACTCATAGCTCATACGTAGAAAATGCCGTGAGCAAACTTCATGGCACCCGAGCAAGGGCTCCACTACATCATGTTCGTAAGGCAGTGACAAGGAGGGAGAGCACATTCCAGGGGGCTGGATACTTTCTGTTTCCCTTAGAGCTCCTGCTCTGCAGCCCAATGTGCTGTCCATGAGAGTGTGTATTTCTCCGGACGTGTGCGTGTGGTAGGCGTGGCCGGCAGTGGAGGAACATATGGGATGTTACGGAGGAGCGTTTAAGGAGGCATCTGCACTCGGTTTGCGGCCTTGTCCTGAGGAGGAGTCTCTGAGCGTGCTCAAGATGATCCACGGTCCCACTGGGTACATGAAACTGTCTGACAGTAACAGCTTTCCCGGCTTCCTTCCCTGCCTCTCTTCACATCCGGCTGCTTGGCTGGGAAGTAGGCTGCCCCAGATATGCCTCATTTGATAGCAAGAAGGTGGGCTGGTCCTTCACTTATCGCCCCCTGGTCTAATTATTAGGTATTATTATTAGCATACAGTTATATACTCGGCACAGAGGTTCATTAAGTTCTTTCCTTGGGATGGAGACAAGAAGGGAACCCACTAGGAGATTCCTGATGTAGGATTCATTAGGTGGGACTCCCCTCTGCACTTTCCATCTGAAAATGGCAGAAGCCCGCCCAACAGGGCCTTGACCAAAAGGAGAACGAAAAATTAACAAATCAGAGATTGTTTTGGTGCCTTTTAAGGGACTATTCACTATGCTGGCATCTGGGTTTTACTGCGTTCTTGATGGCCGGCTCCAAGCCAGTCTCAATGCATTATGGGTAGGGCCCTACCAAATTCATGGCCATGAAAAACGCGTCGCGGACTGTGAAATCTAGTCTTCCCCTGTGAAATTTGGTCTTTTGTGTGCTTTTACCCAGATTTCAAAGGGGAGACCAGCGTTTCTCAAATTGGGGGGTCCTGACCCAAAAGGGAGTTGCAGGGAGGTCCCAAGGTTATATTAGGGGGGTCGCAGTATTGCCACCCTTACTTCTGTGTTGCCTTCAGAGCTGAGTGGCTGGAGAGCGGCGACTGTTGGGCAGCCGCCCAGCTCTGAAGGCAGCGCCACCGCCAGCAGCAGCGCAGAAGTAAGGGTAGCAGTACTGCAACCCCCCCTACAATAACCTTGCAACCCCCCCCAGGCCCCACAACTCCTTTTCGGGTCAGGATCCCTACAATTACAACACTGTGAAATTTCAGATTGAAATAGCTGAAATCATTAAATGTAACAATTTTTAAAATCCTATGACCATGAAATTGACCAAAATAGACCGTGAATTTAGTAGGGCCCTAATGATGAGAGGTTTGAAAGGGCTCGGCTCGTACATCTAATTTCCCCACCAACTGGGTTAGAAAAGCTGCTCTTGTTTTAGCTTTCCAGCATTAACACCCCACTGGCCCATTTCATCTCTGCCCTAACTCCACTGGCCTCAGTGAAGTAGATGCCAGGGATGAATCTGGCCCTAAGTTTTAACACACAGCTGCACGGTATCTTCTGAGATCTCAGAAGGCTCTTCCTACTCGCGGTTGTTAATTTCCACTGCCACCATCAAAATGGGGGGGGGGGGGAGTTAGCTATTCATCTGCACACCACATTGTGCCAACTTCCCCCAGCAAATGAAAATCCCTCCCTGTTCACCCCCTGCTGTAAGCTGAGCCTGAGCAATCTTGTCAGGGCCATGAACCATGCAGGAACTTTTCTGAGGCTTTTTTTTACTTCCAAGGCTTTTTGCAGCAGAAATTGCTAAATTTGGATCCCCTTCCCTGGGTGTGCTGCTTGCAGCAAGAGGTGGTAGAAAAGTCCTCATAGAGCCCAAAGCTGGGGTAGGTTAGTGTTAGAGCATAGGCCTCAGACTCCTGGGTTCTGTTGCTGGCTTTGCTAACCTCGGGTTGGGGGCAGTCCTTATGAGCATGTGCACACACATATAACTTTACTCACGCGAGTAGTTCCTGTAAGTAGTTTCAGGATTGGGCCCTATTTTATCACATGGCTCCGTGACTCAGTTTCCCCATCTGTAAAATGGGGATAATAATACTTCAGATGGGTGGCATGAGGCTTAATCCACAAATGTTCGTAAATCACATTGAGAGCCAGGGATGAAGGTTCAGGTATAAATGCCGGGGGTGTGTGGTACTACATGGACTGTGACAAAAGGTACTTAAAGCATGGGGTCTGGGACACTGAATGCCTGGGGAAAATCTACCAACCATTCTGCCAGTCTGTGAGAGTGCTCTTGTCTTAAATGCCAGCCAAGAAAGCCAATGGCATTTGTTCTAAGGGAGGAACTAGACTCAAGATTCCCAGCATGACAGCTCTCAAATTCTGGGTACTGCTGTAATTTCTATTAATTATCTTTACAGTAACAATCTTTGGCACTTATACAGCACCTGGTCTTATCCTCAATATACAGATGGGGAAATCAAGGCACAGAGAGGTAACACATGTTCCAAGGTCTGAGGTTTCTTAACTCCCCCTTCCCTGTTCCCTAACCACTCGACCTCCCTGTTACGTACAGAGAAGTCATGGGCCTAACCTTCCACCCTACCTTCTGACTCCCTTCTAATTAACTCCAGCTGTGGGCGACTCGCTCTTTTCAGTACTTAACACTTGGTGAGACTTTTTTTTCCTCCCCAGAAAATCATCTCAGTTTTGATGCCAACAGCTGAGCTTGATTTAGCCCTTGCGTGCATTTGCAATAGCAATAATAATCATTGATACCAACGACACGCTGGCTTGGTTCCATCTTCTTCTGTTCATAGTTTCACTGCACTCTTTTCCCACCCCCTCCTCGGGTCAGCTCACGAAGATCTGCTTGTGAGTAATCTGCTCCTGGAGGGCATGATCCTGCCAAACCCTCCCTGCTGTGCGACTCCAATTGAAGTCAATGAGGCCCTTAGACTTCGAACTCTTTGGAAGAGTGGGCTTGCTTCTCCACTGCTCTGCACCTGGTCTCATTTGCAGTTGGGCAAGGCGGCTGGGAAGCTTTACCCTTCTGATGTGGTGGTATCAGTGGGCACTCCCTTTCCATAGGGTTATACAAGGACACAAGCTACCTGATACAGAACAATCCAGACCATTGTCTTATACGCTTGCAAAGCACTCTACGCACACAGGCCCTCCTCCTGCAAATTCTTATCCAGGTGCTTAACTTCCCCCCTCAGGTGCCACAGAAATACTTGGGACACTACGGACAGGGGCTGTTTCTCTTTTATTCCTGAGATAGAAACTGCCCTTTCATATCTTGCTTATTTAATCCAGATTCCTGGGAGCGTGTCCGCCGATCGCTAGGGCTAAGTAACGGGTGGGTATGTGCCAGGGAGTCCACTTCTGCAGAAGAGGGACCATAGGTGCTGGAACTGGGGGTGCTGCTGCACTCCCTGGCTTGAAGTGGTCTCCATTAAATACAGGGTTTACAGTTTGGTTCAGTGGCTCTCAGCCCCCCTGCTATAAAAATTATTCCATCCCCCCTGGGAGGGACATCCCTAGAATTAACCAGGGTCGGGCACAGCCCCTCTGGGTCTAGCCTCGGTAGAGGGAAAACCTGGGGGGGAGCCAGGGTCTGTTTGCACCCACAACACACAGCCCCATTGCAAATTAAACCCAGAGTCTGGGAGGACCAGCGGGGTGGCGACTGGACTATCCCCTTGATCCAAAGGGGCCTGGGCAGAGCCGCCCTCTGCCAGCCAGCTCCAGACCCCTGCGCCCTCGGGCGCCCAGGCAGCGGGTGCCTTGCACCTCTGCCCCCACGTTTGCAAGAAGCGGGCCCCGAGCGCTGTCCACTTCCCACCTCCGGACCTTTCCAAGCGGGCTGCTCCCGGGCGCACCTGCCTCCTGCGCCCTGGGCGCATCGCAGGGTGCCCGCGCTCGCCTCTCCAAGCCCCCCCGTCTCCACCCAGGCGCCCGGGGAGGGCGGGGGGGGGACGAGCCCACTGTCTCCGAGCGGAGGCTTGTTGCAGTATTAAAATAATAACGCGAGAGTTGCAAGTTGCTTCCCTCTTCCCCGACCGTAAAACTGTCAAAGGTAGCCGGGAAGGGGGGCGCGGGGGATCGCGCACGAACCAGCGCCGCCTCGCCCGCTCCAAGCGCGCGTGTGTGTGTGTGTGTGTGCGTGCGGGGGCCCTGGAGAGCTCGCCACCAGCACCGAGGTAAGGAGCCCCCCCCCCCTTGGCAACCCGCCCCCCCTCCCGGCCCTTTTCCACCCTTGGCCCTGCTTTTACTCCGCCCGGTCGCCCCCTCCCCGGGCCCGGTCGCCCCCTCCCGAGGATTTTGCTGCTTCCTTTCGCGGCGCGCCTGGGATTCCTTCCCCCCCCCCCTTGCCTTCTCTCTCCCTCTCCCTCTCTCCTCCTTCTACATAAAAAAGTCGCCATTTTGCTTCACTGCCTTTTCCTCCTCCCCTTAATTATTTTTTTTCCCAGGCACAAGAAATAAAAATAGTTTTCGCCCCCTCCCTTTTGCAAAAAAAAAAAGAAAAGAAAAAACCCCAACCCCACACCCCCTCCCTTTTTCCTAGTGGAGGGTGGACACTAAACCCAGGGGGCGGAGGAGGCGATCTGGGGGGGGGCTGGGAGTGCTGGGGGCGGGGCTGGGAGTGTAAGGGGGTTTTTCTTTTTCTTTCTTTTTTTTTGCAGCGTTGGCACTTTAAAGAAGGGGGCTTGGAAGTTGCTCCCCTGAGTCTCACTGCAGCCTCCCCCAGCGGTGACAGGTGACATCCACGTGGGGCAGCCCCTGCTGCCCACACCTTAGCCTGGGGGAGGGACCGTAAGGCGGGGGGGGGGGCCTGCGGCCAGCTGAGCTCCGGAGAGGGGGGCCGGAGTACAGGCAGGTGAGCTCAGCTCACACCTGGGCAGGACACATGGCAGCCAGGTGGGCACAACTGGGCAGGGCAGGCCAAGGTCATGTGAGTCATGTGGCCGCCAGATGGGGAACCCCGGGGGATGACAGCCAGGTGGGCACCGGGAGGGGTAGGTCAGGCAAAGGGCAAAGCATGCAGGCAGGTAATGACATGGACAGACAGGGACATGACAGCTGGCTGGGCTCCCATAAGGATGGAGTAGATCAGAGACAGTACTTCCAGGTGGGCACTCCCGTGGCCCAGACCACGGATGTTATATCCACGAGGACATTGACATGGGCTGGGCAAGGTAGGGGCATTTTGTCAGCTGAGCACTCCCAGCAGGGACATGGCAGCTGGCTGGATGTTTTCATAGGACGGGCTAGGTCAGAAACATTACAGCTAAATTGTGCCTTCTATAAAGCCAGCCCAGAGACGTTCTCTCCAGGTTGTCATTGTCGTGGGCAGGCGAGGTCAGATCTGGGACGTTACAGCTGCATGAGCACTCACATAGGCTGGGGCAGAGACTTCTATGCCAGGTGGGTAGTCGACTAGGGAGGCCAGACAGGGCTGTGAATCCCATAAGTCAGATTAGGTTAATTCTGTTTAATGTCTTTTAGGTTTCATGCTTTGCCATCAGCTTTGGTGCCAGGGGGCCGGGATCTAATATGTTTGAAACAGAAACTTTAAACCATCAGAAGCTTTTTGTGTGTGTGCGTGCGTGTGTGCACACATACTCATTGTGATGAAAGATGGGCACATTTACACCCATTTTAACCTGGTTTTAGGTCTGTCCTTTCAAACCGCAGTACTGAATGATATCAATGGAAAATCTACCAGCCCTTAATTCCAGCGCAGCTTTTGTGTGGCCGTGTTGTTCCTCCACTGCTGGAGAAAGAAGGGAATTAGTCGGTTAAGTGCCGTGTGCCTATAGAAAGCGTAGGGATATCTGTATAAAACACGGAACATTTCTGTAAGAAAGTTACCAACTAGCGGATCAGCCCGTGATTTGGAGAAAGACTAACAGAAATTGCTGTGGAACTAGGGAACTGCTCAGTCCATTCATCAGAGCGTTGCCCTGGTTCCCGTCGACAGCCAGAAGAAACGATAATCAATACTGAGGGAAAGTGAATTGTCAGAAACTCACAAGAACAACAAACATCAGTTTAGCCCATTGGTTTCTGCTAGCTGTTGTTTCTGACTCTCTCCTCGTGCCGTTAGCTTCTGCGTTCTCCAGGGCAGGGATCTGTGACCTTTTCGGCACCGTCCTACCCCTGAACAACGCCATGAACATTTGCAGCAGTTTATAAATGATTAATAATAAGTAAAGCAAGTGGATATTGGCCTTCTGCACATCAGGTGTATCCTTTGCACTATGATTAGCACTTTACCTGAGAAGGTCACGCTGGTATGCCAGGGGAAAGGGATTTATTAAAGACCTACAGGCCATTGGCATGTGGCCTCACTGGGGCCTGTTAGGTCGTGGCAATGAGTAGCTAGTGGGGATCAAGCCAGGAAATGCTGGGTTAGATAGTAAGGGCCAAATTCAGGTCAGTGGATGTAACTCCATTAACTTGACCCAGCATATTTAGTGATGAGCGGAAACGGACGGGTTTTTATGCACAGCACTGTTTTCCCTCTTACAGTTAGTGTCACATTAACTCAAATAGCCATAGATTTCCAGGAAGCAACATGCCAACTTCCTATCTGCTACCTTGAAATGCCAATATCTGTGTGTCAACACTGGTCCCCCCGGACCCAGTGACATCAGATCAGTTCACAGGACAGAGAAAAAAATTGTCTGAAAAAGTTAAGTTACTGTGGTAGCAGGTTTACCTGTGTAAAACACGACAGACTTTAATAGGACTTGTGCCAGCTTATGCCAGGGCTGAATATGTCCTGCATTAGAGTGAGACACACTCTCCAAGCCCCAATTCATGTTATCCAGACACTTTTGCATGAAAGCAAGTTTGAAAAATATATGTAGATTTTGTCACCTTGTACAATTAGATTTTTCAGAGCCCGCTGGTAAATAGTCTCTCCCTCATTTGCTTTCTCCTCACTCCCATCCTTGGTCTCTGCATTATCGGGACTCCCCGTCCTATTGAGCTTTTTGAATCTTTGCTCCCCTCTTGTTCCGCCTCATCTGGCCGTTTGTGTTGGTGAGAGAGAGTTCGTTTTTGGAGTAAAAGACATTGCATTGTAGAATGCGCTGCTTTAAAAGCCTTGCTGGCAACTCCTGGCCCATGCTGCTCAGGAGAGCGCTGGAAACTTGAACTCAGCTTCCCTGTGTAGAAGTTAGGTCTGAGATCTCTAAATCACAAGGCTGGTCCATCTCTTCTACACTGCAGGGAGTCCGCTGGATCAATTTCTTTGTTCCAATGTCATAAACATAACTCCTAGCGCTGCTATATTTCAGATCTGTCGATTTCCCCTCTTCCTCCCCATTGTGAATCGCAACAGGGTTTCAACCAAAAGTTAAGGAAAGGGTGGAAAGAGGTTGGAAGTAATTGATCACCTAGTTCCAGCATGTGCCATGAAAGAGTGAGAAGTTTGGTTAAAATATGATGAGTTGATTTCTGCTCTGTTACCCTGGTGCGACTCCACTAAATCCATCAAGTTGTACCAGATTTGGCCCCCATGTAGATATAAGTAATTTTGTTATTATTTTAGGCTAGGAGGAAAGGTGTCAAAAGCAATTAGGTGGAACATAAAATATGTTGGAGAGTTTCTAAGCTGCCCCCTTCCCCCCCCCCAAAAAAAAGTTTGTTGTAAGAGAGCGTGTGCATTAAATGGAGTGAACAAAGTGGTTGGTTTGGTGGTACAGGTACATTTTTTGTTTAAAAGCTGTGGTTTAATTTTTGGAAGTGAAGTTTTTCGAGGCATCAATACTCAAACTTCCTCAGGCTCTCATGGTTTAACTGATATTATTATTAGGCGTTTGTTTAAAGCGCCTGATTTTCAAAGGTGCTAAGTACACACAATTCCTATTGAAGTCAATGGGAGTTTTCAGGTGCTCTTCATCTAAGACCCCCAAATGCCTGGGGGTTGTCCTTGCGTGTTGGTAGCTGCTTCCCATGTCTGGGGGTGAAACGCCCCCCTCTGGCATTCACACCTCACATCTGCAGCCTGACAGGAGACCATGTGATATGATTGCTCTCTCTAAATATATCAGAGGGATATATACCAGGGAGGGAGAGGAATTATTTAAGCTCAGTACCAATGTGGACACAAGAACAAATGGATATAAACTGGCCATCAGGAAGTTTAGACTTGAAATTAGATGAAGATTTCTAACCATCAGAGGAGTGAAGTTCTGGAACAGCCTTCCAAGGGGAGTAGGGGGAGCAAAAGACATATCTGGCTTCAAGACTAAGGGTATGTCTACACTACAGGATTAATCCGAATTTAGATAATTCGAATTTGGGAAACAGGTTGTATAAATTCGATTGTGCGCGGCCACACTAAGCACATTAATTCGATTTTTAACCACATTAATTCGGTGGTGTGCGGCCACACTACCCCATTACTTTAACCACAGTAATTCGGTGGTGTGCGGCCACACTAACCCTAATTCGAATTAACAAAATCGATTTAGGCACTACTCCGCTCGTCGAGGTGGAGTACAGAAATCGATTTTAAGTGCCCTTTAATTCGAATTAACTGGCTCTGTAGTGTGGACGGGTGAAGGGTTAATTCGGATTAACGCAGCTAAATCCGAATTAAAGTCGTAGTGTAGACCAGGCCTAAACTTGATAAGTTTATGGAGGGGATGGTATGATGGGATAGCCTATTTTTGGCAATTAATTGATCTTTGACTATTAGCGGTAAATATGCCCAATGGCCTGTGATGGGATGTTAGATGGGATCTGAGTTACTAGAGAATTCTTTCCTGGGTGCTGGCTGGTGAGTCTTGCCCACATGCTCAGGGTTTAGCTGATCGCCATATTTGGGGTCGGGAAGGAATTTTCCTCCAGGGCAGATTGGCAGAGGCCCTGGGGTTTTTTTTGCCTTCCTCTGTAGCGTGGGGGCACGGGTCACTTGCTGGAGGATTCTCTGCACCTTGAAGTCTTTAAACCATGATTTGAGGACTTCAGTAGCTCAGACATAGGTTAGGGGTTTATTACAGGAGTGGGTGGGTGAGATTCTGTGGCCTGGGTTGTGCAGGAGGTCAGACTAGATGATCATAATGGTCCCTTCTGACCTTAAAGTCTATGTCTATGGTGCCTGGAGAGTCTGTCATGGGACCTCCATTCCTTGGGTGAATTTCACTATACGTGCATGATGGGGCTGTGGTTAGAACCAAGAGAGTTCCTGAGTCCCGGACTTAGACTCAGTTCAAATTTTCTCTACCGCTCTCTTGCGTCTGTGTCCTTACATAGCATGTGTCATTCAGAGTTCACACAGTGAGAGAACAGAGACAAGAACCCAGGAGTCCTGACTCCCAGTCTCCCATGTAATGGTTTCCAAGGAAATGTTGCTGCCTATCAAGTAAATAATAGACTCTTCATTAAAAATTGTCTAAGTATGTACTCGATTTATGCGACAAACACAGGTATTATGGTCTGTTGCATGTCTCATTAAAACACTATAAATACGCAATAGTATGGTATACCTGAGCTATCCTGGTCTGGTAAGGAATGTGCAGGTTTATGGTTTATTGTGTTAGCAGGTTGAGCATAGCCATGTCAGGTTGTCTTCTGATGGATCTGTGTCAGTACCGTTAGTAGTAGTTGTATTTATTATTTTGTATTGTCCTAGCGCCTAAAATCCTAGTTGTGAACCAGGACCCCATTGTGTTAGGTGCTGTGTGCGTGTTTATGTAGGTGTAGCCAAATCAATTAAATCACAAAGCAGTTCTATGTAGACGATGTCCTGGGTTTGATCTGAACCTGCGCTGGGTGAATACCTCCACAGTCTCTCTTTGTATTTTGAATTTTCTTCCTTTTTGTAAAAAGAACAGGAGTACATGTGGCACCTTAGGGACTAACACATTTATTTGATCATAAGCTTTCGTGGGCTAAAACCCACTTCATCGGATGCGTGCAGTGGAAAATACAGTAGGAAGATATATATACACACACCCAGAGAACATGAAACAATGGGTGTTACCATACACGCTAGAGTGATCAGTTAAGGTGAGCTATTACCAGTAGGAGAGAAAAAAATGTTTTGTAGTGGTAATCAAAATGGCCCATTTC
>NW_020664481.1:4330395-4365620 GCF_002925995.2 Terrapene triunguis | reverse complement strand
AGTACTGATTTTGCCCCAGATCCCTAAGTGGCCCCCTTAAGGACTGAGCTCACAACCCTGAGTTTAACAGGCTAATGCTCAAACCACTGAGCTATCCCTCCCCCCACTCCTGTAGTGCATTTCACCGGTAGATCTCAAAGCCCTGGATAAAGAAGGCCGTTATCGTTGTCATCTCTGGAGAAACAGACACACAGTGAGGGAAAGTGACTTGCCCAGGGTCACCCAGCGGGCCAATAGCAGAGTTGGGACTAGACCTCTTGAATCCCAGTCTCATGCTCTCGCCACGAGGCCCATGCAGCAGCAAGGGCAGGTGCCTACACGCAAGCTGAATTCCAAATGATCCTGGTCCCTAGACCTTTGCTGTTTCTTGGGATGGGACTTGGGTTGAGGCCTTAGCACATGATGAGCAGACCAATGAACATTCTTTTCGCGTAACTGCGGGGGAGCTGTGGCAGCTCAGATGGGCCAGTTGGGTTTGCTGAGCTGTGTGTCTATTGGTGTGTAATTAGGGCCAGCATCGTGTAGATTCTTGTTAATCGAGTTAAGGCAAACTGATGCAAAGAAAGGAATTTTGTAGGAAGTTCCGAGGTGAAACATCCAATCTGTTTAATTGTTTGGAGGGAGGGATAGCTCAGTGGCTTGAGCATTGGCTGGCTAAACCCAGAGTTGTGAGTTCAATCCTTGAGGGGGCCATTTAGGGATTTGGGGCAAAAAATCCGTCAGGGACAGGACTTGGTCCTGCTGTGAAGGCAGAGGACTGGACTCAAGGTCCCTTCCAGCTCTATGAGATAGGTATATCTCCATATTAACTGGAGAACAAACCAGAGCTGACTTTGCCGTTCCTTAGCTGTGCCGCTGGACTGAATGAATGAGCGTAATGGGTTGCACCTTCAACATATGCACAGTCATCGATTCATAGATCTTAAGGGCAAGGGGGACCATTATGGTCATCTAGTCTGACCTCCTGCAGGCCTCAGGCCAGGCTGTTGCATCCGGGGCTCCAGGAACGACACACCGGGGTGAAAGAGCCATCCGTGGCTGTTCAGCTCGGCGAAGCTGCAGGGTTGTCGGGGCCAAGGAGGGGAAGTGCGGATAGGGAGTCTAGTGCTGATAAAGACATGGGATTCGGTCCTAATTCAAAGCCGCGTCCTGCTCAGAGAGGAATCCTGCAGAGGAGGGGAAACTGCGCGTCGCTGCTACGTGGGGACGCTTTGTCAGAGGGAGCCCCAGCAGCCTCCCTCCCTCCCTCCCCCTCCCGCAGCTCTGTGGAAGCTGCTGGTGTGTGGAGCTGTGTGGGGATGTGGCTAGGTGGGCTCAGGGAGAGGGCTGCTGTCCTTGGCATCTGGCCCTTTCAGATCCAGGGGGTTTCCCCACATCAGGTAACGCTGAGCCTTTGTGACCTTCCCCTCCCTGCTCTGAACCTCTCCCTCCCACCGGAAGGGGGCCACTCAGGGACCATGGGAGCAAGACTCTGATGGGAGCCCTGCTGCTGCAGAATAAGGGTGAATGTGGCACCTCCCCACAAATGCCCCACTCCTCACAGGTGCCCCAGCTTCTACAGGCTGGTTGGGGACCAGAGCAGGCAGCAGTTAGGCATGGAGGGGTGTTGAGGATTTAGAGATGGAGGTGGGAGACTGGTATGTGTGCCAGGAGCCAGGGGATAAGACACATGGGTGCTATGGTGTTTGGGGATCACTGAGCATCCCTTCCTCTCCTGAACATGTGCCCCATCTTTGGCTTGGCCTGTTTGGACTGTAAGCTCTGGGGGGCAGGGAGCATGGGTTCTGTAAAGGACCATCTGCATTTACAGGGCTAGACAGATGTTTAATTTCACAGCAATGCAGACTTGCAGAGTATGAATAATAACCGCAAAAGCACGTCTGAATTTGTAGGTGCTTGTAGTTAAAGGTCTCTAGGCAAGAGTGCGGCCTAGTGGATAGAACACTGGATTGAGACTCAGGAGCGATGCGCGTTCTCGTCCTGGCTCTGCAACTGGCCTGCTGGGGTGACCTTAGGCAAATCACGTCACCCCACTGTGCCTCAGTTTCCCCATCTGTAAAATGGGGCTAATGATGCCTCCTTTGTAAAGAGCTTTGCGATCTACTGAAGATAAGAGCTAGGTGCTGTTATTTACAAAACTGTGACGTGCACAGTGGGTCTGATTCTGGTATCACTCCAGTGACTTCAGTGGACTCCTGGTGTAGACGTGTGTAATTGAGGGTAGAGTTGGGCCCAATAAGTACAAAGGAGCAGCTTGCCCAAGTAAACCCAAGAGCAAAACAAATACCTAAGCATAAGTAAATAGTAAATACAAACAAGCAACCCTACAATAAACAACACAAACCAGGAAACATTTGGAGTGTGATGTCCATCGAGAGAACAAAATATTTGCCCACTAGCTGATGGCACGCGCACACACACACACACACACACACACACACACACAAACAAACACACCCCTTCTAATAACAGTACCTAGCCTCATCAGAGCACTCTACAAACATTAGCTAATCAATCCTCCCCCTGCTCCTGGACAGTGGGTAAATATTAGCATCCTTGTCTTGTAGCTTGGGAAATTGAGAGTTTAAATAACTTTCCCATGGCCACACAGTAGGGGTGAGTTGGCCACAGAGCCAGGCAGGTTGGGCTCTGTGCATAGGCCTATTTTGCAGAGGTCTCCCAGGGGGTACATCAACTCATCTAGATATTTGCCTAGTTTTACAACAGGCTACATAAAAAGCACTAGCGAAGTCAGTACAAACTAAAATTCCATACAGACAATGACTGGTTTATACTGCTCTATATACGACACACTGAAATGTAAGTACGATATTTATATTCCAATCGATTTATTTATAATCATATGGTAAAAAAGAGAAAGTCAGCAATTGTTCAGTACTAGCGTGCTGTGACACTTTTGTATTTTTATGTCTGATTTTGTAAGCAAGGAGCTTTGAAATTAGGTGAAACTTGGAGGTACGCAAGACAAATCAGACTCGTGAAAGGGGGACAGTCGTCTGGAAAGGTTGAGAGCCCGAGTTACAGCACTTGGCCACGTCTGTGCGTTATGGAATTGCCGTTTCAACCCTGCACAGCCCGTTTATTTGAACTGAGGACCAACTATGCAACCTTTATTCACCTGAGTAAAAGAGGCAGGGTCAAGCCCTCGGGTCCTCAGGGAGATTAATCTGGCCTTCTCACTCAGATCCCAATCGGAAATTGACTTGTGCATTAGAGGAACAAACTGCCATTGCAAACAGATGAGCCAAATTCATCCCTCGTTCAGCCCCATTGATTTCAGCTGACTGACACCAGGGATGGATTTGGCATAGTCTGTTTAATCATCCTTTACAACAGAGGCTGGGCTAATGGGAAAGAGCTATGCTTCAATTGACTCCCATCGACTTTGTCTCCACAATGTAGCTAATTATAGAGACGCTGTTTGCCTCTCCAGGCCAGCCCTTAGATACACCTGCCCCATGCTGCCCTAAAATCACCAGTTCCTCAACACTAGCAGATTCATTACATGCTTTAAGAGGCTTCCAAGCTATAAAAGCAATAAAGACCTCTGCAGCTAATGACTTCCGGAGGACCCCGTCGTCTCTGCTGCATGGGTGGCCTAGTGGATAGAAGTCTACACCATGTGTTCGTGCCACTTGTTTTAACCCCTCCCTCCCTCCGTTCATTTTATTGTGATGTTTTTACAGCGTGTTTGAAAATACTCCCACTCGGGCTGGAACTGTAACAGCCAGCAATCCCGAAGACTCTTCCTGCCGCCATTGAAGTTGATGGAGTTTTGCTGTCGGCTTCCACGGAAGCGAGATCGGGCTTCTCGGGATCATTTTTGATGTTCATTATTTACAGAGAAGCCAAACTGAATTATTAACCCGGGGGATCTAGATAACGTTAACAATTCTCAGTTTAGACGAGTTTGCCATTCATAACGCAAATTGGAAATTTATCACGGGATCTGTTAATTAAAACTCACTTTTTCTTTTCTTTTGTTGTCTTCTAACGAAAGCAGAGAAATAAGCAAAGAAGAAAAAGCCGTTTGTTCGTTGTTTCTCTGTAGGAATCCAGCCCGTCATTTCTAATAAAGTCTTTGCTCTTGTATGCGTAGAGGAAACGGGTTTATAATGAAAGCAGCTCCTCAACCATATCTATAGTATCACGCAACCATAAAACAAATATTTGCAAATATACCCCGCTTCTTTGTTAAATGAGAACATTTAGTCCTGTTTAATATTTTTTCCACCCTAGACGCCATTCTTGCTTGTAGCGTGTGCTTTCTCTGAGGCAGAGGGTTTGTGTGTTTTTAACATGTGTCTTCTGCTCGTTCTAGAGATGGCGGATCCATATTCCTTCAGAGGTGGAAGGAGAGCTGCAGGGTCCAGCAAAACCAGCACAAGCAAAGAAGGCAGCAGGACAGAGATGAGGGTAAATCCGACCCCTGAGCCCCCCAAGCTGGGTAAGAAATTGGGTTTTCTTTTCTCAAAGCTAAGGGGGTGGAGGAGACAGGGCACAGGGTAGGTCTTGGAACCGTCACCTTCCAAACCAAGGGGAAGGGGACATACCGCTCAGCCTGCCAAAGCCTGCGTGTGAAGCAAAGATCCAGACTGAGGGACACACATTTTACATGCAGACCTGGGAAAATGCTAGAGGATTCGGTTAGGTAGCGTGACCCATTCTGCTGCCTCAGTTTCATCTCTATTGCTGATGTAAATGCTTTTCTGCAGTAAAGCGAGGGGTCCCTAGATCTGTATAGAACGTAGGGAAATTGGGGACGGAAGTGAATGATGTGGCTTGAAACGAGGGGCAGTTGAGAGGTAGGGAAGCAGACCTCCTGAATGCTCTCTGTCTATCTAGTCTATTGCGCCTTGGGTCTCATTTGTCACCCGCCCAGAATGCTGGGTTTGTGAATGTGTGAGGCCAATGGGATTTGTTTGCTAAAGGTTGTCATTCCGGTGAAAGTTGATTTTCTATCCAGGGACCTATAAACCTGCCATAAGTTTGAGTTACTTTGCTGCAGCTTGCCGTCTTGGGCTGAATGCCCTGGCTGGGCAAGACCCAGTCAGGAAGCTCATCCTCCCCATTAAGTGACCTTTCATCAGCACTGCGTGACTCACATGGCCTCCGCCATCCATCAACATAAGGGAAGTCTCTGTCATCCCCACAGTGCAGCTCATTCGGATGGCCAGGACCGTGCCTCTAGGCAGTCTGGATACAGCACTCTCGTTTATGTGAATTCTTGGTCCTGATGGCGAGTAATTCTTTTTATTATTATTTATTTATTTGTAATGAGATTTGTCACATGGATAGTTTGTGCCAGTCTACAGAAGAGCCTGAAACTCTCCTCCCCCGGCTGGCAGAATGGAGCGGCGCATTCGCTGATGTCCCCGTCTCTTTCCAGGAAAGGCTATTAGAAAGTTCAGCCAAGTGGGTGATCTACTGGGCTGAAGTTTGTTGGTGCTTTTGCTCCATGTTGAGAATGCAGGCGCCCGAAGATGGCTCTTTTTTCCTAGTGGAAGTCGTTGTTGGCTAATCTGGCTTTGTCCCGTGGGCCACGGTGGTGATGCACAGAATGGGGACTTTGCCTATGCTGATGGCTGGTGGAGGCCACATGAATCATGTGGCGATGATGAACAGTCACTCATTGAGGAAGTTCCCTCTGAAGCACCTGGCATTGGCCACTGTCGGAAGACAAGATGCTGGGCTAGATGGACCTTTGGTCTGACCCAGGATGGCTGTTCTTATGTTGGAAAACTGGCTGCTTACATGAAGCTGGCCCTTTCCAGTGATTTTAGGTGCCCAATTTGAGACACTTTAAAGGGCCCTAGGATGGGTACTCATCACATTATGAAAATCAGGCCCCTTTAAGATGTCTCAAGTTGGGCCCCAAAATCAATGGTCACTTGGTAAAATCTTGGCCTAAGTGTTACTTTTCCTTGTAGGCAATTGCCGTAGTTGCTACAGGGACGTTATTAAATCACCAGTGGGACGGGAGGTGACTCCCCTGACCGTACACGTGCAGGGGAGTGTTCACGAGACACTCTCTGGATTAAACAGGGGTCCAGGCTCTGAAAAAGTTTGAGAACTCTTCTTAAACTGAGATGAAAGGCACCCTTGGGGTAAAGAATGAGACATTCCATTCCACAGGTCAGCATCCATCCCACCCCAAAACTAGGTGTCAGAGACGCTCCGACGGGCAGCCCAATTGTCTGAGCACTCACAAGTGCTTGTAGCTGCAGCGAGGTAGAAAATAATTAATTATGGACATATAATTGCTATCCGAGTGGTGTTACTCAGAGCTAAGTAGAGTGAACTAAAGGCTTTTTTGGTTTTTGCTGTATCAGCTCTTGTCAGTGTCTTTAAAATAAAATAAAAACACCCTCCATTTTTAATTCCTCAACTTCGCGGTTTAAATGAATGTGACGGAGCGAAAACTTTTAATTATTCCCGCTGGTGGGAGAGTTCTGTGGGGTGTTAGCTCCTAACAAGGTTAATTTCACAGGTGTGAAATTAAGCTTTGTGCAGATCCAGGGAGAAGTTGCCTCTGCAGTAATAGCTTTGCTGGCGCTCTCTGGCTTGCAGTCGTTCCAAAGCCCGTGCCCAGCCTGTCTGTTCTGGGATCCGTTTCAAGGGGAGCATGGTTTTCATGCTGTGGCTTTGGTCTTGACCATGAGGGGCTTTGGATACCTAGAGAATCTGCACAGAATTCCGTGTGCCTTAAAGGTACAGGGTTTGACCCTGTCTCTCAACTTTTTAGAAGATGTACACTTTGCATTTCTCTTCACAGCTGCGGGAATGGAGGAGCAAGGCACCTCCCTTGTACATGACTATAAACAATCTGGGTTTAACACCAGCAGCGTTGAGCTGTGCACGGCATGCCAATACAGTACATAATCCCGCCACACTAACCACAGCTGGCTTCCCTGCAGCTGTGCTGTGGAACTAGCAGGTGGTGCAGATGGGTAGCTGTGAGCCCAGATGTTGGGGAAAAAAGCGATATATTTTCTATTCCTGTGGACTAGGCCTCCAATTGCTCCCTCTTCTTCATCCCTGACGAAGAAGCAATTTGCATCTCTGACAGTGCTGGAAATGGATGAACAAGGAATTAAATTTAAAAAAAAAAAAGTTTTTAAAGTCTTTAAAAGTTTTTAAAAATATAGAGAGGATCAACTGTCACCAACCATTCCAAACATGCCAGGCTCCCCACTGGCCTGCTTCTTTTCTTGGGGAACTACATAGAAAAACAGGGGCACGCTGTTCTTGCTGCGTTGGAATATTTTGAACTGGCAGAGTGTTTCGGAGGGACAAAGTGGAAAAGTAACAGATATTTTTCAGAAAGGACTGTTCCTCCTGACAGGGGAGAACAGTGAAGTTGCAGGGTTGCCAACTCTTGCTGTTTTACTGTGAGTCTTGCAATATTGGGTGTTGGTCTTAAAGTCCCAGCTCCTGGAGTCATGTGAGAAGCTCAGCTTTCACTTACAATAAAGTAAAGTTTCTAGCCCTCATGGTTGCATAGAAAATCTTGAAACTATTACCTGTGTGCACCTTACAGTCTCAGAATCCAGGAGGCAAAGAAAAATATGTAACCAACAAACAGAATTTCTAATAAGTGGAAAACTCTTAACGGAACTTTGGTAATGGTTTTGAAAGGGGACCTGCAAACCTTACTCCAGAACTAAGATGATTTCAAAGCAACCATGCAAAATTCTATTAACCCACTTAATCAGGGCTAGTAATTGTTTTTGATGGGCAAGTGCCTAGCATTCATTTCTTTTTTCATTATGCTCAATCATCCTGGCAGGGGAAGGGCAGGCAGAGTTTCCATCTGCATGGGTGTGTCTTCATGACAGTTTTGCGAGGCTGTTTGTAAAGTGTGGGGCTGAATGGCATAAACAGCAGCAAATACATGGCTGTGAACTAACCTGGTTTAATGGGCTCCGGTCCCCACTGTCACACCAGCTGGCTCCTGATTGCTCTGACCGCTAGAATGAATCATTCTGTTATATTGCAGCTATGGGAGCTGCACTGGAGCAATGAGGTTTCCTTACGGGGGGGTCAGATATGTGGCTGTATAAGGCAGAGAGCTCAGCTTTCAGCAGTTATTTTATATTCCGTAAGGGTTATAACTGTGCCATAGACTAAAAGCCACATATTACACACACATGGTTACGGATCAGCGGGACGATGGGTTCGTGGCTGTCAAAGCTGAGCAGAACAGCTGGTATGACTTTAAGGGACTAGAAATAAAATACTCAACAGTCTTATTTCCTAGATGCCTCTTTGCCCCAGGGTATTTGGAGCATACAGCATAAAACTTGAGAGTCAGGTTATTCTGAGGGAAAGTTTTGTAGGTAGCCCGGTAGCCTTTCATCTAACTTGTAACAGTTGTTCCAAAAAAAGAAAAAGAAAAAACCCCACAGATCTAGCTTCTAAATTAGAGCCAGATTCTGAGCCGGAATCTTTGACTTCTCTGGCAGTACAGCATGTGAGTTTGCAGAGTTTATTCTTGGGTTGTTTTTTGTTTGATTTTTCTGTTGGTGTTTTTTTTGTAAATGTAAATTGTTCTCCACAAGCTGTTTTTGTTTCCTCTTCAGATGGAGCATTTACTAGCACTGGTTTTTTTCCTCCTTTAATTAAACCCTCCGCATCTACGCCTGAATCTTCAATTTACTGCTTACTGTTTCTACTGGCCTATTCCGGATATTGCAGAGGGACATCTTTTCAACCTGCCTTTGGGTTAAATTCACTCTGTGCACCACTTAAGTTGCAATTAAGCCCTCAACGAAACGCTTAAATGGGACAGGCTTTGTCCTGGCCCTCTGGAGGGGGGATGGTTTCACTTCTGGGGGCCTGTACACTTTTTTGCACACTCCCACTAGCTCATACAAATGATAAGATTGACAAGCTCAGAACCCGTTTGTGTTTGGCTTGGAGTTGGTATGTGTCAGCGTTCTTAGTTTAGCAGCCGTGTGCCAAAAATTGTGCATGCGAGTGGTAGTGCAGGCAGAGTTGCGCATGCACACAAAGAGGCCCGGTTTTGACAATTTGGTCCCAAAGTCTTTTGAAGTTTTTATACCATGATTGCGGATATTTGCACCTTTACAGTACAGCTGCAAATAAGGTCTAATTTAGTTACGGAAAACGTTAAGAATTTGTTTCCACTATTCATGTTTTTTCTGCATTTTCAAAAGTGGCTTCTAATTTGGATGTTTCCATTGTGGTTGCCAAATTTTTAAAAACCTGGAGGCTGGCTTTTCAGAAGGGCTGAGCACCCTCATCTACCATTGAAATCAGTAGATAAGCCTGTGCCAAGCAATATGGATCATATCTAGGATCATATTTTAGCACAACTCTCACAGTAATTTTCTTAGAGCCCCAGCTCCTGGAGTCATGTTATTAAATGAGAATTGCAGCTTTCATTTAAAAAGCAAACGTAAGATTTAGACTTCATAGTTATGGACAAATGTGACCCCTTAAGTCTCAGACACCAGAAAGCAAATAACCCCCACTCCCAACCCAAAAATGTATTATTTTTAAAGTCGATCTCATAACTTTGGGACCCTGACTTATGATTTTTGAATGCTTGCTTTAAACTATACCCTGAGTAGATGGAGGAAGCAGGAACAGAGGGAGAATGCTAGCAGTCAAAGAAATGGGCACATGGAAAATGTAATAAAAATCACTAATATGTCCTTTAATATAACTGAAAAACAGGCATTTGCTATTTTTTGTCACTCTTAGTTGCTTCTGCCATCTTGCACTAGACCATTCCTGTACCTGACGCTATATTAAATGAAACAAAATGATGTTTTTAACCGGAGATTCCTGAACTGGAAGTTAGACTAGAGAGAGAGATTGCGATACCAGAAAGGCACAATGAGGTCATGTTTTGTGGTGCATTCGTACCCACCACCTCAGGCACAAGGCCAACGCCTCTAAGGTACGTATTTAAGGCCCCCTAAAACTCAATCTGCCATGTCAGCAACTGTATTGATAACAAAACCAACAGCCAGTGGTTTTGTGGGTGCAGTAGCTCACCCGGACTCACCCAGCCTGTTCGGTGATGACGCGAGGGAAACTCGACCAGGGCTTTAGAGTATGACTGGAGGCTCTTCTGATTCCTTGCCAGTAAATAAATACTTCAGTCGACTCCAAAAGCTCCTATTTGCAAAATAAGCAGCACTGACCACAGATTGGAAGGATGTCAGCAAAACTGTCTCCTTTGCGGACTTTTGCAGGGCCGTGCCTCTTCATCCTAGAGGATGTTCCTGGCGTGTCCTGTGTTAGGATCCCAAAATCTTCAGAGGCAGGCGAGGAGGAGAAGAAAACTGCCCCCTTCCTCTTGCAAGGAACTCCCATCTGTGCTGTTAGCTAATGTGATAGGCCAGGAGAACAGCACGGGGGTAGTCTTGTCCTCCGTGTTCATGAGGAATCTAAGTATGTAATTGCCCCATCCGTGGGGTATGGAGTAGACCCCCAAAAAATCTTTGATGCACCAAGAGCCCAACCGGGACACTGACAATCTGCAGTGGAAGAGGAAGGGCAGAACTCCACCCTGCTTTGGTGACGCTGATGCTCTGCGGCACTACTCCTGTCTTATCCTAGAGTAGCTCCATTGATTTCAGTGTAAAACTGGGGTAGTGCTGGGAAGGCCTCCTGGCTGCTAGCTGGAGACCATAATGTTAGGACATAAGCAGTCATCTAGTGCTCAGCACTGTGATATGTAAGTACATGTTGTCATTCTCCACCGTTCAGAAGGGTTCTGAGCTTCTGATTCTGGCAGGCCCATGACAATAAGACTCTGCTGCTGAGTAGGGTTAGGTTCGCTCTGTTTTTGTTTTCAAGGGGGGTTGTATGAAATTAGAAAGGAGAGCGTCAATCCTGCTTGAAATGATAGGAAGTTACATTGGGACACTGGTGCAGGAGTCGGCAGAACAACCCAGGTCATTGGATACCAAAGGAGCTCGACCTAGTGGAATTTTCAGAGGATTAGCGCTGTTGATTAAGGTTATATTTTAAGGGTCCATTATGCTGGCTGTAATGCAGGATGCTAGTGGATGTTTTATGAAAATACAGCCCTGTGGGACAGCAGCTTGGCAGATGGACTCTGCAAACCAGGGTCATTTGGGTAGGTACCTTGCTGCTGTTGATGTATTCAGCAAGTCTGATAGCAGAAAAACTGTGATAATCCAATCTTAGTTCACATGGGATGAGTTTTAGAACTGGTGAAATTTTTCGGACAAATCGTTTATTTGGTAAAAAAAAATGCAGTTTCGGCCTGACCAAAACTATTCACGAATTTAGGTCGAATGCGATGAATAGTTTTGGCCGCAAAAAATGACTTTTTTTAACGTTGAAACATTTCACGTCGATATTTTCAAAATGAAAATGTCAACTTTCCTTTTCAGAACGACGTTTCGTTTAGAAATGTAGCTCGATTTGCTTTTTAAAAAACGAAAAGGGGGAAAATAACGTGGAAAACTATACTAAAAAAATGTGGGGGGGGGATTGTTTTGGGTCGACAGACCCAAACCATCAATTATTCATTCAGCTCCAGTGCAATTCATCCCTGGACAATGGAGCCAGAACAAGGGCTAGACATCATGATCGTCCCATTTAGGCCGGTGCTGGAACGTGCCCCGTCTGTCTGCGCGTTCCTGCATTTAGGCAGTGCCCATTAGGCACACACCTAGAACGTGCTCCCAGCTCCCCATGGAGAAGTGGAGCTTATGAGGGGGACACTGGCCACAGGGGGAGTGGGGGGTGTTTCCCCAGGGATTGCTAGTGAGCTCCAGTAACTCAGCCTGAGGCAGTTGCGAACCTTTTCCTTCAGCCCCCCTGTTTAGGGCAGGCTGATCCTACAAGCTGGGTGTGAGCGAAGGCCCCGGAGGTGGGTCTTGGGAAGCGCCGCCAGGAGCTAGAGACGAGGTCACTGCAAATAGGGCTCTGAAAAGACCCCAAGAGTGAGCTGGACTCCCGCTGGGACCAGTAAGGATTGCCTGGGAGTGAGGGCTCATGTAGGGAACCGAGGGGCAAGAGCCTCAAAGCTGCTACGGCTTGAGACCAGGCTGAGGGTCGGCCGAGTACAAGGCCCTCAGGATAGGATGTAAGCACTTCACAGGCTGCATGCTGGCCCCCCAGGAGAGGGGTGAACTTCCCCCCTAAACAGCCTCACAGAGGTGATGTGCGGCATGTAGTCTCTCTTTAGGCCCCATCCTTTTCCTCCATCGTCTGTTCCTTCTTCCTGGCCTTACTGCCTCACCTCCAGTCTCTGCAACTCCCCAGGATCAGCTCCATAGCCATAACCCGTCACTCTCCCCTACCCGTGCCATCTCCTCCTAGCCCTCACCTCCTCTGCCATAATGCTTCCACTCTAAGCACACCTGTAATCGCCACGTCGCTGTCCATTGCTGGGAGCCATTGTGCAGGCAGAGTGGGAGTGCAGCGGAGCTCTACAGCATTAAGGTGGGGTGGGACAATTCCTATGTTTTCCAGCCTGGCTCGGGCTACTCGGTCCTGTTGTTGGAGCTTTGCCCCCGGTTCCCTTCCCTGGCATCAGGGTTTGGCCCCTTTTTCCAGCCCAAGCCTGTTTATTGTTGAAGACAAAAAGAAACGGACGAGTCGGGTAGGGATTTCCGGAGCACTCCACTTCGGCCCGGCTCTCCTCCCGCTGAAGTCAATGGGTTAAACGGGAGCAGAGCGAGCCCAGAGCTGAGGGTTTTGAAATTCCCGCCCTCGGAGTTTGGCTGCTGGCCTGCACTGAGGTTGGCTCTAACCCTGGCTTAGATCCAGGCTGAATCGTGGTGGTGTGAAGTTTGGACAGTCACGTAGGGTGACCAGACAGCAAGTGTGAAAAATCGGGACAGGAGGTGGGGGGTAAAAGGTACCTGCATCAGAAAAAGCCCCAAAAATCGGGACTGTCCTTATAAAATCAGGACATCTGGTCACCCTACAGTCACGGCACAGTCAGGAGGGAGGGTCAGGAAATGGTGGGCTATCTGTGCCGGTTAATAGGCAGGAGGAGTCTAGTGCAACGACAGAAATCAAGGTCTCGACTTGCTGGCTGGGTAGCTGTGGGCCACATGTTCTGTGTTTGTTTGCAGGAAACGCAACCAGCGACAAAACAGAAGGCAAGAAGAAAGGGAGACCTAAGGCAGAAAACCAGGTGCTGAAAGACATTCCTGTAAGAATCCAAATCCATTGGTGTCCTGATCCCCCTCTTCCCCCGTCTCTCTCTGTCTGAGCCTCTCCTTCCCGTTCTCTCTTCCTCATCCTGTCCAGCCCCCTGCAAAGTCGTTAGTAAAAAGCCCAACCCAACCCCTCAGGGTCTGAGGTGGGGCAGGGCCAGCACCAGATGCCCAGGTGGTGTTCCTGATCAGCCAGTTTAATTCCACTGACTGTGAAGGAATCTGGGGGAGATGCTGTTACAGAGCCTGTGTGTGTGTCTGCCCGGGAGAAGGGGAGCGAGAACAACCAGCCTCATTCAAAGCAACTCCCCCTTCCAGCATGAGGCTGCTTTGCAGTCTGGCTTAGCGGCTCAGGTGCCAGTCCGAGTCCTTCCGGCAGCCCTTCGAGCTAGGGGCGACATCACTCAAGCTCTGTGATGGTGGACGGTGCAATGTGGGACTGACCTGCAGGGTGCTGGGTGCCCACTGGACTCAGCACCTCTCAGGAGCAGGACCTAGGGATGCTGGTTTTAAAAACCAGACAGCGCAAGTGTTTGTTGACACAGATCAGCCATCCGGCTGCCCCTTTGGAAGCGTTTTTGCTCAGGCTGGCCCTGCTGTCACATGTGCTAACGAAGCTGTGTTTGCGCACACGTCTGTCTGCACAGCTGGGTGCGTCCCCTTTGAACAATTTGATGCCAAGTGTGATGTGCTTACGGGAGTGACATGGGTGACAGGATGATGTGAGCTAAGGTTTATTTATGGGGATTATCTATAAAGTACGGCTTAACCACTGGCATGATCCACAGTGTGGTTTCTTCAGTAGGGTGGCCAAAGGGGGTGGTGTTTGATGGGTGGGATTGGAATAACTCATTGGCATTACTTGAAAAATAGATGCGGTCCAGGTTCCAACAAGTGACTGGCAGGTTGGGAGCCACGCTTGAGACACCTGTGTAGTTGCTCAGCACTTTCGGAGAACTGGGCTTCTTCACGGTGTCTCCAGTTGGACACTCAGCATCACGAGTCACTTGAATAGGCTTTTGCATGTAAAGACGGTGCTTTCCATTAGGCAAGTTAGAGATCTGGCGTATTCATCATGGGGGTGTCAGAGCTGGTTTAATTATCAGGTGGCGCGTAGTAAGGTGTGAGTTGTTCCCTGGGGAATTGTACAATTTAATTTCAGCCCTGTAGCGTGGACAACATACGGAACAGGTTGTCATTAGACTAGGGTGCGGCGTGATTTGCTGACTAGATGAAATGTGGGGTGGTTAAATCACTGAGGCGACTTTTGGTGAGATTTACGGGGCTGGGCTAGAATGTACTTTAGTCACCTGGGAAACACAGCGAGAGATGGGCTGCTTCCCTTTTGCAAAAGGTGCAATGTATGCGTGCGTGATTGCATCCCCAGTTGAAGCGAACCTGAGTGCATGTACCTGACTGAGGGTGGAAAGCAGGTGGTGACAGGTACAAGTAGTTCATTCTGAGTACATGCTGGGCCTGCCCTTCTGAAATGTTCGCCCCAGCGTGTGTTGTGTTCACGGGATGCTGGAAGGTGTGTATTCCGCTGCATGTCACCATGTCTCCCTTTCTCAGCTGCCCCTGATGAACCAGTGGAAAGATGAGTTCAAGGCCCATTCCAGGGTGAAGTGCCCCAATTCAGGCTGCTGGCTGGAGTTCCCCAGTATTTACGGCCTGAAGTACCATTATCAGCGCTGCCAAGGGGTAAGGAGGATGGAGGTTTGTGTTTCATTTTGACGATCCGTTCTTGTGTGTATAATTTTCAGTGTTCCCCTTCGCTTCCAGCACAACACCCACGTCTGGACGATTTCTCAGCAGTAGGGCTAAACTGCCTGGGTCTCTCAAGTTTTTGCAGGCACCGTCATACTGAGTCAATATTTTATCCCCATCCCTCCTCGAACCATCCGCCCGTGTGCAGTGCCATCTGACATCTGGCTGGAAGGGAAAGCTGAGCAGTACTGCTCTGGGGGGAGGGATAGCTCAGTGGTTTGAGCATTGGCCTGCTAAACCTAGAGCTGTGAGTTCAATCCTTGAGGGGTCCATTTAGGGATCTGGGGCAAAAATCGGTCTGGGGATTGGTCCTGCTTTGAGCAGGGGATTGGACTAGATGACCTCCTGAGGTCCCTTCCAACCCTGATATTCTATGATTCTACTGCACCTCTTCCCCTCATTCATCACATGCTATGGGAATGGGTTTCTCCAGGATGCTTTCCATTTGGTGGCGTGGTGTTAGTGAGCACCAGTCTGTTGCATGCCGGTGGTTTCATGACCACCAAAGCTGTGTAATTGGCTGGCTTGGATTATTGGGCAGATCTCAAGAAGAACTCAGAGGCTGTGTCTACACAGCAGTTTGGAATGAGCTTTCCAGCCCAGGTCGACAGACTTGGTTTAGTGGGGCTCGTGCTAGTGCGACCACACTTGAAGCTGTGGCTTGGGCAGGAGCGCGGGCTCTGAAGGTAGGGACGAGGGTGGGCTTCAGAGCCTGGACTCTGGCCTGAGCTGCGACTTCAAAGCGCTGTCTGCACAGCTATTGTTAGAGCGCAAATGCCATGTCTGTCGACCCCCCCCCGCGCCCGCTCGCTCCCAAATGCTGGGTAGACATAGCCCCGCGACACATGCGCTAGCCGTGCTCTAGCTAGCTTGCTAGAAGTATCAGTGAGGGTGCAGCAAGGCGGGCTACACCATGAGCTAGCAATGCGAGTATGCACCCGGGGAACCTGGGGGGCTTATGCGGTTAAGTCTGATCTGAACTTAACCTTTTTCCTAGTGTATGTGCAAGGTGACACCGTTAGACTGATTTAACTGCTTGAGCTATAACCTAATCAGGGCTACCACTTGACCTGTTAAATCACACACATAGGTGCTGGGACTGGGGGTGCTGTTGCACCCCCGGCTTGAAGTGGTTTCCATCATATGCAGGGTTTATAGTTTGGTTCAATGGCTCTCGGCATCCCCACTATACACATTGTTCCAGCACCCCTGACCTTGCATATACCCTAGGAAAAAGCTCACATTCAGGTGAGGCGTTGTTAGCACGTGTTAGCTAAGCCTGACCTACACTCCACCACTATTCCTAGTTAAGACAAAGCTCTCTTGTTCCTCAGAATATTGACGTCTTGAATATTCCTTGAAAAATCTATGGAAAGGTCCCAAAATGCCTGGGTTGGTTCATTTCAATCATAGAAGTGCAGGATTGGAAGGGACCTCAACAGATCATCTAGGCCAGTCCCCTGCACTCAAGGCAGGGAATGAATGTCAGGAGCATGACAATCGAAATGAGCTGGACCTTTTAAAACATTAAAAAATCCAAAACCTCCCCAGTGGAGCCACCGTTTGAACTATTGGGGGAAAAAATATGGTTGTGGTTAGTTCGAATGACTCAGCTGTTCAAAAAGGAAACGAAAACTTCATTTAATTAGGCTCTTCCTTATCCAGGAAGATGCTAATTTTGTTTGCGGTTGTCTTTTGTGCAAGTATCTGTGCGTGAGTGTGCAGGTACACGCCTACCTGTGTGTGCATGGTGCAGAAATCCAGGCTGAGTTACCATCCCGCAAAAGGAACTTGCTCACCTGGATTATGTGACCTCCCCTCTAAAAAGAAAACCACGTTCCTTACGGACACCCAAGGAGGGAGGGCGGTGGAGGGCAAGGTGAATGTACTTTTGGAGCAGTGTGTGAGATGTAACCAGGTCCCCACAACAAGGTAGACATAGGAGTGTGAATAGCACCTGTGTGATATGTGGTCTTGAAGGTGGTTTTTTGCAGATGGTGGGTGGGGGTTATTTTTAAAGATTGATTGATTGATGTGACGGTAGCGCCAGTTTGTTCCAGGCACTTTACAAACAGAGGGAGGCACAATCCCTGCCATGTGCAGCTCAAAACCTGAAACAGGCTAGCGGAGGAAATACGTTGTCTTTTCTTATTATTATTGATTCAAACCCCACCCCCCAGAATTTTTTTCCCCCTTTTCTAGCTGAGCAGTTGGGATTGTGCAGAATTTCTGGGCAGGCTCCAAACAGGTGAATTTGTCGAGATTCGAAGGCAGCGAAAACTGAGCAGAAACCTTTCTGTAATCAGCAATCTCCCCTCAATTTTCTGCCCCACTTTTATGGCACTGAGGGTTGCTGTTTATTTCAGTCTCTGCTGCTGTTCTGCAGTTTATTAAGAGGCGGCGCGGGCTGTACACATGGGGGTAGGTTTGCTTTACCTGCCATGGCATGGGTAGCTCAGAGGATGGGCAGAGAACATTTTGAAGTATGGAATAACCACTCCCTGAAATGGGATTATCAAATGTATTAGCCTCTCCAGCTGTCGTGTTCCCTTCAGGTCAGACTGTGCAAGTGGAGGAATTTTGCGTGATCATGTGCAAAGCTACATTAGTACCGGCTAAGTGCAAATCAACAGGAAACTCTGCCTCACTGAGGGCCCAGGCCAGTATCCAGCCCTTAGCCCAACTGACTGGACTGTGTGCTGGGGATGTGTGAGGGAAGAAAGCCACTCCGTGGCTGGTACTCCAGCCTGAGGGCTACAGAAACCCCTTTGGCTGCTGCACTGCCTGCCTATGGTGGGTGGATCTGCAGTGATGTGCATTCGCTCCCTCGCCCCCAGTGCATCTCTGTGCTGGGGCCCGGAGCCCTGGCATGCATTCCCCAATGCCTGCGCTGCCTTCTCCCACCCTGTGCTACGGAGCTGCGTTGGTTCTGCTGAACCTAAGGCCCTCCGTTGCTCATGGAGGTGGGCAATAGTTTCCCCCAAATATAGGGGCCAGGCCAGAGCCTGCTGTTGCCCTGTTTGAATGTACAACGGGGGAGGCAGTGCACAGGGGTCTGATTTCCCAGGAGGGACCTTTGCATACAAAGAGGCAGATCTAATACTGCATTTCTTGACACTTCCCAGTACATACGTGAGGTGAAATCCTGGCCCGGTTGGAGTCAATGAGAGTTTTGCCGTTACTGTACTTTCACCGGGGCCAGGGTTTCACCCCTAATCTCTTTAATGGAGACGGAGCGTTCTAATGCTCAGTTGCTGCTTGCATCCATTAAACTCCAACTCCTTCTATCCAGCCGGGCCGGAGGAATGCTGCCTCCCCTGATACGTCCCTTGTCTGCACACATCCCTCAGTGCCAAGAGGCAGCGCTTTCCTTTAACCTAACAGCGTCCTTCCGTAGGCAACCCCACCCCTGCCCCCATCCCCCTGGATTCCCATTGTCTGGGGAAAGACGGATTGAGAACGTCAGGTTTTTCCCTAGCAAAATGATCCAAGCCCCACATGGGCTGGTCCCCGTCAGAATTCTAAAGCAAGCTGAGAGCTGAGGCCCCTCGGCAGGGCTTTGCCTAAGAATTAAATTAACGGGGAGCCCAGGTTGCGTGGAATGAGGGAGTGCAAAGAGAATGGGAAAGGAAATCACATTGCAGGATTCACCCTCCAGTTCAAAGCTGCAACTTGAGATAAACTGGCCCCCTGTTCTCAAAAAGCAGCCATCTGAATTGTGCACAAAACTCCAACTTTCTAGCCAGCTTGCAATTGCACGTCTCTGTGCCTGTTTGCATGTGCAAATGCAGGATTTGCGCTTGCAGTTTAGGCGGCTGACGGTATTAGGATCTCTGTTATGCTTTTATTTAAAAAAAAGGTATTCTGTTTTCATCCCCACGAAGGACCAGATTCCCCTTTTGATGCACTGGGGTGTGTGTAGCTCACTAAAGCACTCCCTGTCTCCAGTTTAAAATGCTGGCTGGAATTTCCATTGGAGTCAGAGAGAAATAACCCTCCAATTCCCATTGAAAGTCGATGGGGATCAGGTACCTACGGCCCTTGTGCTTTTGAAAAGCTCACCTGCTGTGGCGTGTGTGGAAAGGGATTCTTCTACCTCCCAGTCTTGGCAGTGTGAGTTTGCAGGAAGGTTCTTGCACTTGCAGGGAAAGGGCTGGTGCTTTCCCTCTCCCACCTCTCTGCTCTCTTGCAGGGGGCGATCTCGGAGAAGCTGACTTACCCTTGCTCTTACTGCGAAGCTGCCTTCACATCCAAAACCCAGCTGGAAAAGCACAGGCTCTGGAACCACTTGGATAGGCCGGTACCAGCTAGCAAAGCAGAAAACAAAGTGCAGAAAGCCGTTGGCAAGGCCAGTGGCAAGAAAAGGTACCGGCGCGTGGCTTAGCTGCTTGCCAGTGTCTTGGGGAAGGCTGGGAAGAGAGAAGGGGAAAACTCCCAATTCCCTTCCCACTGGCCACTGGGGTGCAATCCCGATTGGCCGTTGGGTTGGAAGAGGTGTCAACAGCGTTGGTTTCTTGACTCCGCTTTACATGAGCCCTCTATGCTTTGCCCTAGAGCTGCTGAGAGTTCAGATTCCCCCACCATCCATCCCAAACAGGCCAAGGTGGAGAAGACTGTGGTCCCCGAGAATGGAGAGTGCCTGGTGGAGAGCAGGAAGAACAAAGTATTTCAGATCAGGGCAGCGGAGGCCGTAGCAGCAGCTACCCCGACGGCCAAGTCTTCGAGCTGCAAGGATCCCAAACAGCAAGGGGGCATGCGGGCTTCCCTCCAGGAGGAGGACCCAGAGAGGATGAAGCACAGTAAGATTAGAGCCCGGGGCTCCGTTGGTTCAGGAGGCTGGAGTGGGCGGTGTCCCAGGGCGAAGGGTAGAGTCACTCCCGGTCTCCGGGACAGCAGTGTGATGGAGGGTGACTCCGTTGAAAGCCATAGCCTCGCTCTCCGTTTACACTCGTGCATCTGGCCCCCGGGGAGCAGGACTCAGTGAAGCTGCGTAGCACAACCACAGTCAGAAATCGAAGCCACGTACACGGAGCAGTCAGTCGGAGGGGAGCGTGCCTGAGACTGACATGGGTCGGGACTGCATTGGGGCTGGAAAGTGGGGCTGTGGAGTTCCGCTCCCACAGCACTAAGGAGACCATAGGTGCAGAAACCGCGTAGGGGGCTGGGGGGCCATTAGTCACTCGACGCCAGGTTGGTCTACAGCCTTCAGCAGTCAGATCTGCCTTATGATGATAGGGATCCGAGGGTTCGGGAGCAGACCTTTCAGCTGCCATGGGATCTGGAAAGAAGGACAGCACCTCTAGTGTTCTACGAGGGAGTCAGACTGAGGGTCCCATCCAGAGCTGCTTCATTTCAGGGCAGTAAAGCCCCTTGCGGGGGGGAGGGTAAAGTAAGGTTGGATCCCTTACTGCTCACCTCCTGATCCAGAGTTCATCCAGGTGCCTTTGCCCCGTGTGTATTTAAATCCACGCTTGCAGTGCAGTTATTTGACCAAATTTTTATCTCTGTTTTCTCTCTCTCGAGTCAGGAAGGAAACAGAAAACTCCTAAGAAATTTACTGGGGAGCAACCGTCCATCTCGGGGACATTTGGATTGAAAGGTAACATACGGGGCAGCCCTGTTTCAATTCCAGAGCCTATAGCTTCCCACTGTGTGTTTCCAGAATACTGCCCCTCCTCCCTGCTCCTGTGAAGGCAGGTATCTGTGATCTCTTCATTACCC
This sequence comes from Terrapene triunguis, assembly GCF_002925995.2. Taxonomy (NCBI): domain Eukaryota; kingdom Metazoa; phylum Chordata; order Testudines; family Emydidae; genus Terrapene; species Terrapene triunguis. The sequence continues at coordinate 4,344,936 of NW_020664481.1, read as the reverse complement.
AGGGCACCCTGAGCAGAGCCTCCAACAGAAGCATTGGTTAGACTCTGTATCCAAGATGGGACCTAAAACTTCACCTATGAATGGCTTATGACTGAGATGATCTTCTCTGACCTGCCACCCAAAAAAGGAGGGATGGGGCCGCACCAGAAGTATGGCTGCATCATACTGCCTTTGATTTAATATTCTACCTGCAGCTCCACCCCGAGTATGCTCCAGCATCCTCATCTCCTTCCCCATCTCAAATGTCAGCAACTGGGTACAGGATCCCTAGTGCCCTTAACAGCCAGTTGGGGCCTGGAGTTCGCGGGACATTTTTGCATCATTTTTGCACACGAGGTTCCTGCCGTTGCCTGAGCAAATCAGACGTCTGTGCTCACAAATATGCATTTGCACTTGTAAATGCTCAGTTTTCACATGTAACTCCTCCCGTGCAGGCATGTGCAGAAAGAGCATGAAACAGAGGCCTAAAAATGCACATGGCTCTCGGGACTCGCGTTCTAAAATTCCAGTCTGCGGGTGTTGGACCAAAACGTGATTCTGGGCAAACAGGTCTTGCTGCAACCCATATCTGTCCCTATTGGCCAGATTTTCAAAAGTGGCCTTTAAAACTGTATCTTCCATTTCTTGCACAGACCCTGGTGGGTAACCTGCCTGTTAACTGCCCACACAGTGTGAGGTTTTGCATGTGCAGAGCAGAGGGGCATCAGATGGAGCTGTTATTATTGCTATATATTTGTTGGTCCATCAGCTGCTTGTCTGGCACTATACAGTCCATAGGGGAAGACACGATCCTGGCCCCTTTCCTCGGTGGATTATGGCCCAAAAGAATCACATAAGAAGTGTGTCTGGAGGGACCAGAATGAAAAGCGAGGAATCGCTTGTTCCGAGCACGGAACAAGATGCAAAGATGAGGTGGGAGAAAGGACACAAAGGCATGATTAAGCAGGGAAGCTGGACCGAGTGCCGTTGGCTCTGTGTATATATAACTCTGCCTGCTAATCCCTTTTCCACCAGGAGCAAATGTGTTTGCCTTTGCAGTCAGACTTGGCAACACGGCAGCTCACTCAGCAGCGCAGGTGGCAGCAGCCTGGTCTCCCGAGGGATTTCGGTTCCCACGTGTGCCTGGCACTCACTCTTACGCTAGCCCTGCTCTGTGCTCTCCTATTCCCAGGCAGTTTCACAGTCTGACAACACGGCCTGTTTAATGAAGTCCCAGGATTCATGATGGCAAATTTTTAAGGCTGTGGGGAGTAAAGATCCCATTTGTGATCCCAGAACTGCGTTATTTAATAGTAGGGACTCTGGCTTCCTTTGGCGAGCAGCTCCCCAAAGCTGTCCCCTGCATGCGTCTCTCAGCAGAAACAGCCCTTTAATATTCCAGTGTCTCAAAAGCAGGGGGAGGGATAGCTCAGTGGTTTGCGCATTGGCCTGCTAAACCCAGGGTTGTGAGTTCAAGCCTTGAGGGGACCACTTAGGGATCTGGGGCAAAAATCAGTACTTGGTCCTGCTAGTGAAGGCAGGGGGCTGGACTTGATGACCTTTTGGGGTCCCTTCCAGTTCTAGGAGATGGGTATATCTCCATATATTATAATTATAATTATCCTCTTTCAAATTCCTCCATCAGGCGTCAGGTAGAAATCCCTCCCAGCGTGCTCCCCTCACCCTCCATCCCTTATCTGACTGTCCCGTGCTCTGTCTTGGCTTGGAATTTCCCAAGCTGTAAACTCTTTGGGAACAGGAAAAGTGTCTTGCTTTCTGTTTGCAAAATTCTAGGTGCATGCGTGATTCAGCATATCATAGTCATGGGTCAAATCCTGCCATTGCTGCTTAGGCAAAACTCCCATGGACTTCAGTAGGCATTGTGCCGAAAGGACTGCAGGATTTTTGCCTAATGAATCAGTTAGATAACATTCACCAGAAGAGCATCCATCAAACCTCGTTGTCTCAAGGCCCCGGTTTCACGGTGTATGTCTTTAATAAAGGTTGCTCTTCTTCTACAGGCCTGGCAAAAGCAGAGGACAAGGCAAAGGCCCATCGAGCCAAGAAACTGGAGGGGACCAGCAACACGGATGAGCTGAAAAAGAAGCCTCCAGGAGCTGGTGTGAAAAGGGAGGCCGTGTCGCATTTATCCTCGGGTGAGGCGTGAGAATTCCCCGGCCTGCTGAGAACTGGGTCACTTGGTGGTAACCTCCCAAGAGTGAGGGAGGAAAAACAAAGCAACAGTTTGGTTAATGGAGCTCGGATAATAAGAGACCAAAGTCATTTTGCCTGAGTGAGGAATGATTAGAGGTTAAGAAAATGTTTTGACACTTGTCTCGGTGCTTGGAGCACTCAGAAATAGCTTATTTTTGAACCTTCCCATTCACGATAGACTCAGTTCTCAATGTGGACTTCGGGGTCTTAGTGACATTGAGGCCCAGATCTCAAGCCGAGGCTGAGGAGTGCTTGGCAGAGCTCAGGAGAGGGTGACCGAGAAGATTATGCCGCTGTTTCACCCTCATGATCCTGGGCTGGTCTCCATTGTTCCAGTTCCCCACGACAATTTAGAGCAGCCAATAGGCTGCTCTGAGTTACCCCAGCTGCACGTGGCCCTAAGGGGCCATTTTAGCAGCAGGCCATTCAACAGCGGGGTGAGATGTCCTTGCCACAACCCCTTTCTCTTGGCATTTTCCCCTGCACCACCCACAGGGAGGGAGGGAGGGATAGGAGCCACTACAGCAGCTCCCAGTGATGCTGCTGCATAGGAGAGATTGCCCAGTGGCCAGTGCAGGGAAAGCATCACAAAACTTCCCCAAGGCAGCCTCGAATCTGCCCTGGGGTTTCAAGTAATGACACTGTAAGCCATGGAAAATGACATAGACCCAAATCTTGCCCCTCATGCATGAAGTCCCTAGCCAAACTCCCACTGACTTCAGTGGGACCAGCGTCTGGACTATCGGCGGCGCTTTGTGCACAGTTCTTCCACTACGAACTGAATGAACATACCGACCATTTTCTATCTGGAGCCTGCGTTCCTGAGTTCTTCCTCAGGCAGCACTTGCTCTCACTGGCAGTCTTGACAGCGAGAGGCATGCAGGAGGTGCAGAAGAAACACAGCTGCAGTGCTTTTCACTGATTGCACATGCAAATAAGTGGCTCTCTCAGCTCATCACAATGCGGAGACATTCAAATAAACAAACTCAACGGGCCACATGCTGACCATACTTCCCCGGCGTAAAAGCAGAGTCACCCTATCTGAGTCAATAGAGAGACCTCCAGATTTACATCCGTCTGCGATCAGAATCTGGTCTCCTGTGGGGTTTTTTAAAATCTCATATCACACATTTAAATAAACACACGTCAGAAACTTGGCATGCAGACAGTAGCTGCCTGTGTTTGTGCAGGTGGCAGAGATACCAGTTACAGAGCTTACGCGCACACAGTCGGTTTGGAAGCCTGACGTTGACGTTTATGTTTCATTCCTTCGCTGAGTTTCTCTTAGGGGAGATGAGTTGTTAGGGGGAAGGAAGGATCACTGTCAGCCGCTCTAGGGGCCATCTGTCTAGTGGTCCCAGCTTTCCTCTAATGGCCTGCTAAACGCTATTATACCGTTCACCCACTAGGTGGCATTGTGTGTAAAATACCTTCTTTAAATGAACCTCAGCCCTACCTGTCAGGACATTAAAGGATCTTAAACACACCAGGTGTGATCATCATAAGCAAACTCTGTAGCCAGTCCGTATCTGGTACAGGGACATGACATGGTATCAGGAGCAAACTAAGATCAGAGACAGAAGGACCAAAGCAACAAAGGTTGCAAGATCTCATCAACATGCCACTCTTCAGTGCCCCCCAGAGAACTTCAGCCTTGATAAGCCTTCCCAGTGGACAGACTGGAAGCAGCGTTTTGCAAGATTTCGAACTGCAAACAAACTCCGCAAAGAAACTGGAGATACACAGGTATCTTCTTTAATTGATGCTATGGGGAAGCAGGCAGAGCATATTTTTAAACCCTTTGACTTTACTGAAGACCGTCACAAAGATGTCTATGAAAGGGTTCTGCCTATATTTGATGCAGACTTTGTACCTCATCGACATGTGTTCACCAGAAAATTCAAGAACCAAGGGGAAATGTTGAATGTTTTATAAGAGCTCTGCATACATTGGCTGAAAACTGTGATTTTGAGCATGCAAAACATGAGAATATCAAAGAGAGACTGGTTAGTAAGTTAACAGATAAAAACCTTTCACAGCAGCTACAGTTGAAGAGAGATTTAAACTTAGCTACAGCTGTTCAGATAGTAAAGCAGTCAGTATTAGTGAAACAACAGACCAAAAGGCAGAGCACCCCGAAAACCCTGAAACTAGCTTAGAAGCTGTGAACAGACACTTGAGAGTTAAAAGTCATTATCCTACAACTCCTGAAGGAAGGTGAGAGAACTCCCAGGCTAAGAGGGACAAATTCCAGCCTCCATGCACAAGGTGTGGGAAAAGTGATATCCCAGGAGATGATGCATGGCCAGCCGGAGGCGCACGGTGTAATACATGCACGAAATATGGACATTTTGTGGCTGTTTGCTGCACCGAAGCAGTCAGGGAGTTGACTCGAATTACAGACAATCAAGAGGCATTGTTTCTGGGATCTATCACTTGTGATGACACGGAGCCTGCCCGGAAAGTGAAATTGAATAGTCACGACAGAACTATTGACTTTAAAATTGCCTCAGGAGCTGATGTCACAGTCATCTCAGAAAGGACTTACAATCACCTTCAGCCTGTCCCAGGCCAGAGCTGAAGTCACCTGACTCAGCTCTGAGTAGCCCGCCAGGGATTCTGAACTGCATGGGCCAGTTCATCACAGAAATAATTTACAAAGACAAAAGCTTTGCAGTCAGAGTGTGTGTGATCAAAGACCAACAACCTTCTCAGCCGAAAGGTGTCAGCCAGGATGGGCCTAGTAAGAAGGGTGGAAGTCGGAACTCTATAGAGGATTTGTTGATACTGAACTTTTGAAAGGAGATCCAGTTCAAATCAACATAAGAGACAATGCTGAGCCATACAGTGTACAGACACCACTTCCTGAGAGATCTAGGAAGAGATTAGCTGCAGATTTATGCAGATTCTGAGGACATAATTAGCTGGTGCTTGTGGACTGTTTCCAGGTATACTGAAATAATGTACTTGAAAGTCGTAACAGGTTGCAGTGTTATTGAGAAACTGAAGTACCGCTTTTGTTCACTTCAGTATTCCAGAATAACTAGTGACGGACAGTGGACCACAGTTCACTGCAGCAAAATTAGAGTCATTCCAAACAACACATGATTTTGATGCTATTACTTGGAGCTCACATTACCCACAAGCAAATGGAGAGGTGAGAGAGCTGTACAGATAGCCAGGAAAATCCTACAGCAGGAAGATCCATTCTTGCTCTTCTGAGTTACAGATCGACACCAGTAGCGGCTACTGGATATAGTCCAGCACAACTCCTGACAGAAAGACATCACAAAAGTTCTCTTCCAACTTTGGAAAAAACCCTATCTCCAAAGTGGCCAGACATGAAGAGAGTAGCCAAATCAGGTAAAAAATCTAAAAGAGCTTATGAACACTTCTACAGCAGATACCACTCAGAGAATTGCCACAGCTAGAACCGGGTGACCATGTTCATGTCAAATTGGATGTAGAAAAAGGATGGGCAACGCCAGCTGTCTCAAAGAAAAACTCGATCATATGTGATCAAGACCGACAGTGAAGAGTTCAACAGAAACTGTTGATGTCTCCAGTTTGCTCCCCAGAAAGAACAGCACAGAGCAACACTACAGATGACAGATGCAGAAGAAGAAGAAGAATCCAGGATTCCAACCCAACCACAGCCAGTCATTGCAACTAATGGACAGCCAGATGAACAAGTTGTTACATTTTTGGGTCATGTAATTAGAAAACCAGGATGATTCTGCAACATGCAACAGATTGATCTGTACTGAACTACAGAGGTAGCAGATAATGTAACTATGGGAAATGGTAGGCGTGTAGAACTTAAAGGGGGAGATGTAATGGAATGCTAAACTGCATTGTACCGTTCAGCCCCTGGGTAGCGCTGTGTATGAACTACCTATTTAACCAAGTCTGAGCCATACCGGGCAGAGCGTTAAAAGGATCTGATGATGATCACACCTGGTGTGTATAAGCAAGCTCTGTTGCCAGTCCATATCTGGGGGACATGATTCTGGTCTCCCCCTGTTCATCTCAACTTAACCTGAAATGAGTCAGTCAGCTCTTAAACTCCAGGGCTTGCAGTCTTCCTTTGTCTCCCTCTGTTTCTTAGAGGCATCCCGGTATGGGGCTGTTACCCCTCAGCTATCCCAGTCCTTTCGGCATCCCCATCTTCCTCTGTTCTGCTTCCTTTATAGCTGGGCTTGTTTTCCTTCTCGGTCCCAGCTGAGGGTGCATGCCTCCACGATCGGCAAGTCTGCAGCTGTGCTCAGCCTGGTCTCCTCTCCCTTCGGCCTATGCTCGTTATGGGGTTTGTAAACCCCATTGCAATCACATGGGCTAGCAGCCTGACTCGGTGCATGAAACAGGGACGTCCTGGTGCATGAATTACCAAAGTGCAGAAACTTCCCAACAAGACCAGATATTGGAAATATATGTTTTTCCCCATTGCGCACAAAAATGGGCATGCAAATCAAATGCCTCTGTGCAAATGGCTCCGTTTGCCCAAGCCGTTGCAATAATTTTACGTGCAAATTAGGCACCCAACTGCATTTTTGCACCTGTAATTTTGGAAATGTGGTCTGCAATTTGGGGGCTTTTCTATGAATGTTTTGTTGCATTTGACAACTTCAGCGGCTTCCAACCTTTCGAACCTTGATGTTTCTCTTATTCATGAATCCTGGAAAGGGCTTTACTCTGGAAAAAGTGTTGTCCCTCTAGCACCAACCTTTTTACTTGTTTTGCCTTTCTTTCCCCCTCTAGCAAACCCAGAGGACCAATGGCAGCGGGAGATCAATGAGAAAGGAGAAGTTGCCTGTCCTACGTGTGGCGTTATAACCAGGAAAACCATTGTTGGGCTCAAAAAGCACATGGACGTCTGTCAAAAAGTAGGTGCTTGCAATGGTCAAGTTGAGCTAATTTATTCTGGTGGGGAAGCAATTGCACACCCTAGAATGAAATTATTAATAATAACAAATACCTACCTCTTACGTAGCACTCTTCATCAGCAGACCTCAGAGCGCATCACAATTTTTAATGGATTTATCCTCACAATACCCCTGTGAGATAAGGTGATGCTATTGTCCCCATTGTTCAGATGCGGAACTGAGGCACAGAGAAGCTCAGGGACTTGCCCTTGGTCACATACAAAGTCTGTGGCAGTGCAGGGAATTGAACCTGGGACTCTCAAGTCTTAGGCAGGTGCCCTAACCACTGGGCCATCCTTGCTTCTGTTTATTAATTAATAATTAATTAATCTTCTCTAAGGCTACGTCCTCACTACGGGGGGGGGGGGCGATTTAAGATATGCAAATTCAGCTATGCGAATAGCGTAGCTGAATTTGACGTATCCGAGCCGACTTACCCCGCTGTGAGGACGGCGGCAAATCGACCTCTGCGGCTCCCCCATCGATGGCGCTTACTCCTACCTGCGCTGGTGGAATACAAGCGTCGATTCGGGGATCGATTGTCGCGTCCCGACGAGACGCGATAATTCGATCCCCGAGAGATCGATTTCTACCCGCCGATTCAGGCGGGTAGTGTAGACGTAGCCTAACTGATATTGGTGCTCGCTAAACCTCAAGCTGTGGGACACCCACTGGTTGTCTCCAGCGAGCTGACTAGGCACTTTAGGCTGGCTTCTCCGCCTTCAAATTAATAGATTTTTAAGGCCAGACATATTAATAGCTGCTAAATTAATAGATTTTTAAGGCCAGACATGCCCATGGAGATCATCTAATCTGACCTCCTGCGTAACACAAGGAGTTTCACCATGGGACATTCGTGCACGGAGCCCAATAACTTGTGGTTGTGGTCGCGCACATCTCTCAGAAAAACACCCCGTCTGGATTTAAATTGTATTTAAAATAAGGCAAACACACACTCAGTGCCTCAGTACTATGACTTTTCCACATGGGATATTGTGGCCACAGGAGACCTTAGGCATTGTCAAGGGGTGGAGGTGGTTCCCTGGATAATGAACGCAAGTGGAGGTGTGGATGAGAGCATCTCTGTATTGAAATGTGGCCCGTTAATCTTCAGTCTCTGAAAAACCAACGTTTAAAACGTAAGATAGGTGCCCGCTTTTCAAACTGTTTAGGCATGTGACTGCACCTGCAGCGTTTGTGCCTAATTTGTGTGTGCAGGTACTGCCCTTTAGTGCACACGTTGGATAATTGCGGCGGTTTTTCCAGGCAAATCCCCAGTTTGGACACACAGTTGCAGTAATTACACACATAAAGGTGCCCCAAAAGTTTGTAAGAAACTGGTCCAGTACATTTTTGCATAAGCTGTTTTCTTATTGTCTGGACACAGCCTTCAGTTACAGCTGTGTAACACCCCCGCTGCATGCATATGCATTGATATGCGTGCTACTGAGGCCAGACTTTGGGGCAACTAGGTGTGTTTAGTAAGCCTGTCAAAGTGCTGTTGGTCAGTAATGGTACCGTGAAAAACTGACTCTCCTCTGCGTCAGCATCCATCAGACAAACCGATTCCATCTTCATCAGGCTCCTGGTGGGTTAGAAATAAATCCATTCTAAGAGAAAGATGACATAGGATCAATTCCGACCACTGGCTCCGTTGAAGTCAATTGCAAAACTCTCAGTGGCGTCCGGATTTCATCCATTCTCTGTTACATTTACAGTGTGCTTTGTGAAGGTCTCCCTAGACCAGTGGGTAACATAAAGGGCCATGAGACCGGCCAGCCTGCTTGATGTGTGAATCCATGTGAGGGCAGTAAAACTTGCCTTTCCGCGTGTAAACAGGCGTGTGGCTGTGCAGATCAGGTAGCTGGGCCTCTTGCTGCCTGCTGGGCCGTTCCAAGGGGCACCATCCTGTGGTGCTCGCTGCTAGCCCAGAGCTGGCGCTCCCAGCACTTCTGGCAGAATTTAATCTGTCGATTTGGGCGTGAGTTAGCCATGGTTTATGATTTGCAGTGGTGTTGGAGCCATGTTGGGTCCCAGGATATTTTAGAGACGAGGTGGAGGGGATGGGCAATATCTTTTATGGGACTAACTTCTGTGGCTGGAAGTTTTGACCTTACATAGGGCTCTTCTTCGTGGTTTCCGATGTCGGAAAATCTCCCGCGATGGAATTATAGACCCAGATCCTCCGCTGTGGCTGAGGAGCTCAGCTCAGGATGGGGGTGTAAAAGCAGCTTTCTGCTCTCCCGATCCTAGCCAGCTGTGGGCGCACCTGGTCCCCAGTGTAGATTGGGCCTGCTCTGACTTGAATCAATTTCCAGTAGCCACAAGGGCCTGATATGGCAGCCAGAGATCTCCTGGGCACTATGCCAGTAGCCAGGAAAGGAGGTGGTTTAGGAGCTGGTGTTTTGCTACTGGGTAATCCCCCTACACTTTATACAGTTAGATGGCTAGCTGTTGGAACGACTGGAACCATGACATGCATTGACTTTTCATTTTGGTGGCTATCTAGACTTACTGTCTCTTGGTTCACGGTGGTGCGTATTTGCCTCTGGGGTCGATAAATCTTGATATTCACCTCAGTGGAAGTCAATATATGCTTAATTGCTTTGTAAATTCTGCTTGTCCATCAGCAGGTTAGCAGTTGCAATGCAGAGTAGCTCATTTTCATTGCATTTTTTAACAGGCCACATGTAATGCAGAGTCAGGGGTCGTATGGCAGAGTAATCGTCTCATGAAACTATTCTGCTGATTAAATCTCGGTGACATTTTCAAATAGTTCTTCAGTTTTGGACAGGCCAGTAGCAGAGGGGAGTATATCACATTCCAGGACTCATCATGATTACAGATGTCTGCAGAGTGCAGTCTCTACGAGACCAGTAGAGCTACGTTTTGTATCCCTCTAATGAGCTGAACTGAGACCCCAGGTCCAAGCGCACCCAAGTCTGGGGGGTTGAAAATCCAGGCCTGAAATCAAACTTCTCCAAAGTTTGGGGCATGAGGATTAGAAACCCACATTTGGTGCATTGGAGAGAGAGGATAAAGCTGCCCGCTCAGACTGGGTCCCAGGGCTGGGGTTCTGATCTAAGGTTCTGGTTCAGGTCCAGCATCATTCAGTAGCTTTCAAAATGTCATCTTGCGGGGCCTACATCAAGTGTTCCCTGTTGGGTTGAGGCAGAATGCACTCATTGGGAAATCAAAAATGAAACGGCCGGCGTGGTGACTCTCCTTCAATCTGTTCAGCTGCAGGATGCCTTGAAATGTCAACACTGCAAAAAGCAGTTCAAATCCAAAGCTGGGCTCAACTATCACACCATGGCTGAGCACGTCAACAAGGTAAGGATTCCCGGAGCACGCACTGATCTCCAGTTTTCATTCTCTCGCTCTCTCCGGGAGATGCAGGTGAAGAAGATGAATAAAGAAACAATTCTTCTTCTTCTTTTTTTTAAATGGTGAATTTGGTGCTTATGGAAACAAAGGACTGGAAGCACTGGCTTTCCACCATCCCACACACAGCTCCCAACGTGTACCTCAATCCAGATCTGCAACATGCCCTGATTTCCCTGTACTGCGCACTGTCAGTCCTTAACACACAGCGTATATCCACATATACAGCATGGACACCCACTGGACTCCGCGCGTCGTAGCGTGACCAGAAAAGACTAAAATTGTGGAGCCAAATTTTCAAAGTGCCTAAACTCTGCCTCCAAAATTGGGCTTGCAAAACCATGGGAAATGGGTAGTTACTTACAGGAATCACATAATTGGGCATTTAACCTCCCACAGGGCATGCAACGAAGTCTACCTCGGACATGCAAATGTGGGGTTTGCACAAGAACTTCTCTGTGCACACAAAAGCTGGCAGGCACAAACTTTTTGAGGCCGCTCTTAAAAATCTGGTCCTGTATGTTTCTGGGAGACCAGGGCAAGGCATAACTGTATTTTCTGTATGTCCTGAAGTTACCAATTCCATATTGCGTTTTTGTTGTGAATCCGTCTCCTGTGGTCTATTGTAAAAGCAGATTTTTTCACTTATGAGTTGCATATGTATTTTCAAATTAGCCGTTTGCATGCAAACACATGCTAATTGTATGGGCAAATTAAGCAAGCGGTTTCAAGGGCATTGAAACTATGGAAAATCCAGCCCATGAATTTTTAACCCAAGACTCTCCTCTAAGAGCTCAGAGAGAGTAATTCCTTGTGAGGGCGAAGTTTGAGACAGCACTCAGGGCACAGAGGACACGAGTGAATGGCTGACTCTGTCGCTTCTGTTACTTCCTTGTTTCCAGCCTGGTCCTGTGGAAACCGCTGGAGTTGGTGAACAGGAAGAGCGGGAAAGGCTGAGGAAAGTGCTAAAGCAGATGGGGAAACTGAAATGCCCCAACGAGGTATAAGAACAATTCCTATTTATCGTTCTGCAAAAGGATGAAAGGAATAAAGAGCCCAGATACCGAGGCGGCCAGAGACGTCTCTGTGACTGTGGGCGTTTTAAAATGAATTCGCTGCAGCTCAGTTCTCCCCGGGGGGCGGGGGGTGCACTCTGTGTCAGTTCCTGGCAGGAATGATCACGGAAACAGGGAGGTTGAGGAATATTCACAGAAGGGGAATTCCCAACTGGTAAACTCAAGTATCTGCCCCGAATCTCCTCCAATCAGGGAACAGAAACATAACACATGTGGGCCAGCATGTCCAATCGTATCTAACCCATCCAGTGGGAATTTTGAATACTTGCGACCAACGAACTGCTCACAAGCAAGCTCTGGGGCAAGAATTAGTCACTGAAGTTCTTCAGTGAATAGCTGCAATTACATGTACAGTGAGCTATTTGCAGACACGTTGGGAACAGGGAAAGGGGCAAAATAACTGGCTGTGAAGGGTTTGCCAGGTTGGTCCCACATGCAGCAGTTCTTTCCACCCCAAGATGTACACTTTTCAGCCTGTCTGTCATACGTGTTTCTGAGACTCCTCGCACCTGGGTGCTGAAGTGCTGCAGGGGGCACAAGTCAAGCCCAGACTGGTCTCCTCCCTCTATTTCTCCGTGTCTGAGGCTAAATGTAATTTTTTTAGGCTATTTTGGAATGAACATGTCCATTGGGCAGGCCAGGGTCCCGTGCCTTTCCATTTACTTGTGCGTGCTCTAAACAAGCGGAGAGCTCGGGTTGCTCTGAACCCAAGTCTCAGAATTGTGCCTTTGATGGGTTTGGTGGATGGTACAAAATTGTATGGGAGGTGGAGCGCGCCAGCTGGCAGAGCTGAAATCTTAGAGAAGTAAACTAGGACAGATTCCCCAGAAAGTGAGGAACATCTGCTCCATTCCCAGGGTGACAAGCAGAATGGGTTTGGGACACAACATCCTTGCGCAAAATGAAGGCCGTGATAAGACACCTCCCAGACTAGCTGGAGAGAGGTTGCAGGGATGGTGCAGCTGCCCTGTGGTTCACAGCTCCCACAGGAGTTAAATGGGGAAGTTCAGGGGCCATGCCGTGGAGGTGCAGAACAGCGTGGTAGATGGTACAGATGTGTTCCTCCTTGAAATGTTGGCGTGATGGTGCTATGATCCTTTCAGCCTGTTTGCATGTATGTACGGTGAATGCACCATCTAACCCTCTCTTGTTCCCATCTCCATAGGGTTGCACAGCCAACTTTTCCAGTCTGATGGGGTACCAGTACCACCAGAAACGGTGTGGGAAGCAGCCCTCTGAAGTGGAGAAGCCCATATTCACCTGCCCACATTGCAGGAAGAAGTATAAATCCAAGGCGGGACATGACTACCACGTGCGGTCGGAGCACACTTCTTCGGTGAGATTCAAGAGCAAGGCTGATCGTTAAAGCTTGTGTCTCTGTTCACTTAAGCAGATAGTGCGGTAGGTGCAGCAAACCCCCAAAGCCCATGTTATGTTCATAGGGCAGCAGGAAACTCTCATTACAATGGGGCCAAACTGTCCCTGACTTCTTTAAACACGATCTTGGGGTTTTGAGACAGATGAGAAAAGTTCCGGAGTGGAACAACGAGGGTCAAATGAAGCTTGAATTCTCTACTGTTGTGTACACACGTCTCACTGCCCATTTAAATGTTCAGCCGGGCATGTAATTTGAACGTGAAACTATCCTCTGATAGGGCATGAATCCACCCCATCACAAACCCGAAGAGAGTCCCCAGTGGAGGCTGTTCTTGTGAGTGACTGCTGCTCAGTGTGAGTAAGGCTGGTAGAACTGACTTCTGAGGGTCTATCTATACTGGAACTGGAGGTGTAACTTCCATCTTAGCTCCACATAGACATGCTATCGGTGAGCAAGCTAGTGTGCTAAAAGTAGAAGTGTAGCGGCGGCGTGGGCTAGCTAGGGCCCCGGGTGGGATTGTACTCACCCAGCCTATCCCACTGCCTGCACCAATGTGTCTACATGGCAATTTTTAGCGCACTGGCTTGATGAGATCCACGTGAGCTAGAAATTACACCTCCAGCTCCAGTGTAGGCATACACTTAGTCAGTGTTTCATACATTTTGTTGAACTCTACTGATCGGACAGTCACTCACTGCTGTAACTTGCTCAGACTGAGACATTAATATATATGGGAACACGGCTAGGGTTAAAAGAACATCTCACTAAAGAAGTTAGACTTCTAGCTCGGTTAAGAAGGAAGCGTCACTCCAGTTGGAGGGCCAGATTTGCAGCCTCCAGCCTCTAACTTTGCATGTTTGCGGAGAAGGCCTGGGAAAGGGCCCTTAGCGTTTTGCAAGCCCAAAACTTACCCGTGTGTGACAGTTCATTTGCAACATGCACTGCAATCAGCAGTGTGTGCAAAAGCTGGCGTACAAACACGCAGGCCCTGAAAGCTTCCAAAGGCAAGATCTGAACTTCCCTGCACCAGTGATAAGAAGGCTTTCCTCTCACAGCTGTTAGCCATTCTCTTTCCTAATCCTTTCCATATTTCAGCCTCCCGAGGAGCCAAAGGTGAAGCCAGAGGCCAGCCCCGTAGAAGATTTTGAAAGGACTCCTAGTGGTAGAATCCGGCGCACATCAGCCCAAGTAGCGGTCTTCCACCTGCAGGAGATAGCTGAGGACGAACTGGCCAAGGACTGGACCAAACGAAGGATGAAGGACGACCTGGTACCTGAAACTAAGCGAGTAAGAACTCCTGATTTTTCCTGCCATTACGCTAGGTGTGAGTGGAGACACTGGGGTGCCACACACCTCTACATGCCAGGGAACCGGTCTGACAGCCGGAGTGGATCATTTCTCCCTTATTTAATAAAATAATAGTGCTGGTGTGTGGGCATCTGGATGCACACAGGTGCACACTCGCTGACCCTCGTCTCACCCTCACCAGCTTCAATCCAAGGCAGGACGCGTCTCCACGCTTGGCTGAGAGGGAGTGGGACTGGAGGGAGCTGGCGGGAGGGAGTGGGACTGGAGGGAGCTTGGCTGA
>NW_020664481.1:4223231-4330385 GCF_002925995.2 Terrapene triunguis | reverse complement strand
CTGGAGGGAGCTTGGCTGAGAGGGTGTGGGACTGGAGGGAGCTGGCGATTCAGGGTGTGTCTACACAGCACATGAAGCCCGGGCTCTGACTCAGATTTGAGCCCAAGCCCCTCTTCCATCCACACACACGTCAGTCTGACTCGGATCAGCAAGTACTCAGGACCCAGGTGCTAGGACTCTGCCAGGGCGGTGGGTCAGAGCCCAAGTCCTGCTGTGACTCGGGTCCAAGCCCTGTCATTTTGCAGTGTGGAAACAGGTCAAGCCACAGACCCCAGTCAGATGGTCTACGTAGTGCAATACGGACGTGTTGGCGCGGCAGCGAGACCCAGGTCCAGCAATTGCTAGCCCAGGTTTACAATGCGGCGCGGATGCTCAAGCACGGCTTGGAAGCACCAAGTCCACAAGCCTGGGTCTTACAGGGTGTGTCTACACTGCAGTAAAAGACCCACAACGCTGAGTCTCACCATGAGGCTTGGGCTGCAGGGCTAAAAATAGCAGTGTAGATTTCCTGCTCGGGCTGGAGTTGGTCTAGAACAGGAGTGGGCAAACTTTTTGGCCCGAGGGCCACATTGGGGTTGCAAAACTGTATGGAGGGCCGGGTAGGGAAGGCTGTGCTTCCCCAAACAGCCCCCACCCACTTCCCGCCCCCTGACTACCCCCTTCAGAACCTCCGACCCATCCAACCCCCCCTGCTCCTTGTCCCCTGACCGCCCCCTCCCGGGACCCCACCCCCATCCAATTCCCCTGCTCTCAGTCTTCTGACCCCTATCCACACCCCCGCCCTCTGACAGGCCCCCTGGGACCCCACCCCCTATCCAACCCCCCTGCTCCCAGTTACCCCCGACCCCTATCCACACCCCTGCCCCCTGACAGGGCCCCTGGGACCCCACGCCTATCCAACCCCCCCGTTCCCCATCCCTTGACTGCTCCCCCCCGCAGAACCTCCACCCCATCCAATCGCCCCCGCTCCCTGTCCCCTGACTGCCCCCCAGGACCCCCCGCCCCTTATCCAACCCCCCCGGTCCCTTTACCATGCCACTCAGAGCAGCATGTCTGGCAGCCGCGCCGCCCGGCGGGAGCTAGACACGCTGCTGCTCTGCTCAGCAGAAGCTCACAGCCCCGCCGCCCAGAGCACTGCCCACGCGGCAGCGTGGCTACAGGGGAGGAGCCGGGGGCTAGCCTCCCTGGCCAGGAGCTCAAGGGCCGGGCAGGACAGTCCCACGGGCCGTAGTTTGCCCACCTCTGGTCTATGGTCTCAGAGCTCAGGCTGCAGCCCGAGTGGGGCCGTCTACATTCCTATTGTTAGCCCTGCCAGCCCGAGACAGTTGATGTGGGCTCTGAGACTCGGTGCCATGGGGTTTTCTCCGCAGTGTAGATGTACCCGCAGCCCTTGTGAACGTACCCTAGGAAGGACATGGTGATTGGGGATCAGGTCTTGCAGTTCCGTCCTCCTCCTCGTTGTGCTGCCAAAGGGCATGAAAGTCTCAGATACGATCCACTTCCTTCCAGTTCTCTTCCCTTGGCCACTGGGAGAAGCTTCTTTCCCAGCGTCCTTGAAGACCGAAAGGACTCGTTGCACTGTGCTGCCTGCGCCCCGAGCTGGGGCCCAGCCCAGAGTGATGAGATATACCCAGCTCTGATCGAGAGCAACGCCTCTTGCAGTTTGCATGAAAAACCTGCCCATTTTCCATCTCTCAAGACTGAAACACAGAACCCTCTCGCCGATGACAAGAGTTTATCCCAGCGCCGCAGGATCTGACAGTGCATTGGAGTTCCCGGGCCGCTTTGCGGTACTCCACAAATTTAAAAGTCACATGCAATTAAATCAAACTTCCCGTCCCAGATCCCTGGGGATGCAATACCTGCGAAAACTCCCGGATGACCCTCCCCGGGGAGAGATGTTTTCCTCATCCTGTGCCGCAGCAGGCAGTTACTCGAATCAAATGGTAAAGCTCATGTCAGTACACAGAGAAGAAAAGGAGCTCTTCAGTCGTTCGGATTGATGGTTCAGCAGTCTGAGGCGTAGTCGGCACAGCCAGTCTGCGTGCCCTCCTACCAGCTGCGAACCTGCTTCCTGAGTAAAGAACGAAGCAAAGCAGGTGTCCTTGCAGTTAGACTCTGGCCTTCCTTGCTTGCTTGATGGGCTTGCGCATTTTATCGAATGCTCTTAAATCCATCCCTGTGCAGAAGCATATGCACCATTCCAGCACTGGTTCGAGGGCTTAGGTGGGAGTTGGGTAGTGTGTTTAGGCCGTGCTAGCCCGCTGCATGGGTGAATTCCCCCAAAGTGGGCTTCTGCTCTGAAAAGTGACTCTGAAAATGGCAGTCTTGTTCCAAAGCTCTGTTCCTGCTTGTCATCCTGTTAACGATAGTGACTCGTAAGGTTTTCTTCCTGTTCAGCACTGCAGAGCTGATACAGCTACGGCAGAGCGAGTGGGATTCTGGTCATTAGGGTTTTGATTACAGTAGCCTAGAGGCCCCACCGTGCTCTTCACTGTATATATATATAGTGAGACACTCCCTGTCCCAAAGTCCTTATCGTCTAAATAGAAAAGACGGACAAAGGCTGGGAATGGGGGGAAACAGATGCACAGAGCGGTGAAGTGACCGGACTAAGGAATATGAGTGACACAGCTGGGAATAAAAGCCAAGCCTGAATCCAGTGTCCTTTCAGTAGACTCGGCCTGTCTATTCTAATCCATTCTGGCTCTCGTGTTTTCAGCAGAATTGTTCAGTAAGTTCTGACTGCAGCATTTATCGTCACTTGAGAGGCATAAGTCCCAAAGAACCCAGCCTGACTCTCGGATCCCAGCCTGCGTGGGCAGAGTGGGAGGTTAGAAAATACATCTTCCTTCTCGCTCTCTGAGCAGATGACATCTGGGCGTCGCCGAGAGGCAATGAACACCGCCCCGTGATGCCGTTGTTTTCACAGCCTATTTTAGAGCCGAGCTGTGCCGTAAGCCCGAAAGCTTGATTGCTAGAGCTGGTTGACATCTTTTGTTGTTGAAAAATTCAGTTTTGCCGACACCAAAGTGCTTTGGGAAACCAGTTTGATGTTTTTCAACCAAAGAAGAATAAATTTTGAAACCAAAATTCTGTTTTGTTTCGAATATTTTCACTGAAAAATTGAAATTTTTTTGCTGAAATTAAAACTGGATTTTTTTTTTTGCCGGCTCCATTTCTGACCATTGCTTGAATTAGCTGGCGAGAGAGGCATTCAGCTCGCTGTCCATCACTGCTCAGATGTGGGCTTTCACCTTCTGTAAGGAGCTTGCTAGCAATCGCTTGTCTCTGCCACCCAGCGGCGTTTCCCTTCTCGCCTTGTATTGCTTTGCTTTGCCTCGTGGTGATGATGATGATTTGTGTTGCCATAGCACCTCGGAGTCCCAGTCATGGACCAAGACCTCAGTGTGCTAGGAGCTGTACAAGCAAATACTACGAACGGGAGGAACTTCCCCTAGAAATAATGTTCCTTTTTATTTCAGACGTTTTCATTTGTTTAGATTTTATTAATGTTTTCCCTTGTCTGATTGTAACCAGGGACATGAGCCACAGCCCTCTGTTAAGAAACAAAACTAATTTTTCAACGAGTCTCGAAGGGGAAAGGGCATTTATTGGTACATTTAAAGATCTAGTTAGAACCTCCTCCTGTGAAACGCTGAGTATCCCCGACTCCCTTAGACGTCAGTGGAAAGTGACGGCGCTTAGTGCCACGTAGACGGTGCTCTGCCACTAGCGTGATCAGACCCCTGTTCCACAAGAAATGGGTTTGAATCTGGATTGAGGCTTGCCCAGAGTTTGGGGATCAGGAGCCTTGAGGGGGTTCATCATAGAGTCCGGGGGCCAGCTGTGGAATTCAGATCTGGATTTGAGTTCTAAAGCTGTTCCATTGGGCCCCTCTCCACCATATCTCCTGCCAGAGTCCCGCTCCCTCTTTGGTGGTTTTTTGTTTTGTATTTTGGGGTGGGGGAGCATGTTTTACTTTCTATACAGGGCCCTGGGCCTTTTACCAGGCTGCAGCTCTGTGAAATCCTTTTCCGATTGCTCTGAATTTCAGTCCCTGAGTGCTATGATTTCTAAAAGAAAGGTCATTCCCAGGAATGCATGAACGCTGAGTCCTCCCCATAAAGAGGCGTAACATCTTCCCCCATATTCTTAGCCAAAACACTGATGTCAGCCTCTTGTGGGAAAGTCACTGCTAGTTAATACTTTGTCTAAAAAATATGATTAAAGGGCCTTAATCCAGATTCTGGGCTCCAAAGAAGGGTCCTCGATCTCAAGAAGTCTGACTGCAAGCTGACATATCCAGGGGGTTGTGATGGGCGAATCGCTCCTTGACTTTTAGGTAGGGTCGATATCACAAAGATGAATTTTTCCTCAGAAAGCCTTGAGTGTGTTGCAAACAGGGCCTCGTTGCCTTGACAACTCATCTTTTCAAAAAGTAAATGCATTATACGCCCTCTTCACTGGCAAAATAAACAGCCACGAAAGAGGCAGGAGGGTCTTCGCTGGGCTGCCGATAGGAGTTTTGCTGACTTTAAAATACACTGCTAGGCGCTGCATTGCTTTGCTTGCTTTTTTTTTTTTTTTTTTTCCCTTTCTTTCAGAATTGCCTTTTTCCCCACTAAACTGGCTTGCTTCACTCAGCCCTGGGCTAAACTTGTCAGTCAGGAGGGGGAAGAAATCCCTCCCCTTGCTGACATATCTGTGTTGGCAGAAGCCCTAGGGTTGGCACATTCATACCAGCAGAAAAAAGTCCTTTTGCTCGTGTAGCTTATTTTGTTTGGGGAAGTGATCTGAGCTATACTGGGGGTAAACAGCATCTTCACTGGGGAAGGGCCGCAGTGAAGCTACACCAGTAAACCCTCCCTAGTGTAGACAAGGCTGCCATTTTCAAGGGTTAGAAGGGAATTAGGTGCCCCCCAACTTTGGGTGCCTAAGGCCTTATGCTCTTTCGTAAAGGCCAGAGCCAGATACTTGCCATCTGCTTTAGAAAGAGACCCCCTCAGTCCCCGGCCCCTCAGAATTCCCCATCTATTAGCCACCACTTCCACAGCATTGGGAGGGAAAATGCTCATGAAAAAGGCAACGTCTCCCATCTCTCCCCCTTTCAGGGCACCTTTGATAGTCCTGAGAACAACGTTTTAAATCCTGGGAGTAGTTTGGTACGTCACAATTGCAAAATAACTCACCGCAACCTCTTTATCCCTTAGAGGAACAATTCAGTTCTGTCAGTTCCCCCAGCTGACAATTTGTTCGCTCCGAGCCCCAGTGGAAAGTTTCTTAAATGGATGTACCCCTCTTTACATTCATAACCCAGGTCTACTGCTTGCTCAGTGTGTGTTACATTCCCTTCTAGTGGCTGGTCCCCCACAGAAGATAACAAACTTCTACAACGACCAGCTGATTGAAGTTCTCCTGTAGCTCATGAGGGCTGCTATAGAGCTGAGAACCTAAATGCAGCTTCTGCAGATGGGGGTTGTTATAATGACTGTGGGACAATTTAACAAGCTCCTCATAACCCAGGCTCTATGGCACTAGAGAAAAACAATTCCTCCAAAATTAATGCACGTCAACAACATGTTCCTCTCTGCGCTAAGCAAATCCACGTTTCTAAATATCGACTAGAGCCTTGTTTTCTTGCCCACAATCTTTATATGACTCTGGTTAAACTGAAACGGATGACGTGTTCCACACTAGGTGGCTGCTGGATACGTCACGCTTTGAAGGGCACGTTCTGGGAAAGGCCCAGGAAGACACTGTGCAGATTTCAGCTTGAACCTCCTCTGGCATTACTGGGACTTAATGAATCTAACATATCCCGGATGTGGCATCACTCAGATCTCAGACTTTGTTCGCGCCCGCTCCAGGCTCTGGAGTGATGTGTGTCCGTACCACAACACTTTGAAGGAAAGAAATCATGCAGTGCTGTCTCTCTGGAGCACAAGGAACAAACTTCGAAGAGGCAAGGGGACAAAAGATCTGTTTCATGGTTTGGTGCCCTCCCTCTGTGGACCAGTCTTATTTGGAGAAGCAATTCTCTGCAGCAAGCCCAGAGCGACTCCCCTGTCCTAGATTTAATGTGCCTTATCTCAGGCAGGGACTCTGCCGTCCTAGCCCTGTTCTTCTCCAGTCTCTGTTGTGGTCTTTTGGGAGCTAAACTGTGATTTGCTTTTGTGGTTTTGCTAGATGTGCCTGCAAAGTAATGGCTGAGTGCTATGGCCTGTTCTGGTGGGTGCCAATATTCCTGGAGGTTTCATCCCATGACGTAATCGTTAATTAAAGCTTAATCTTTAACTCCTGGAGACTCCCAGACAATCCTGGAGGATTGGCAACCCTAGGCCTAGCTTTCAGTGAATAAGCCCTGTTCACTCCTGGAACTGGAGGCTCAAATCTGAGCTGAGGTCACATGTGCAATGAATTGGTTGGTCTCGCCTTAGCCTCTTGTGAGCATCTATCCACACCACTGTTCCATTGGCAATCTGTTTGGAGGACTGAGGGGTGATGTTTTCGCACCAATCGAGGCTGAAATGCGCTAGCAAAGCTGCTAGTGTAAAGGAGGAAATACGCCTCAGTGCATCCACCAATAGGCAGCTGCCGAGTTCCAGTTCTGGCCTTTGGCTAAACGAAGAACTATGCCAAGTTTAGACCTGGGCTCAGGCTGTAAAATCCAGACTGGGATCTAGATTCCAACACCTCCAAAATCAGGCCGGGTTAGATATGAACATTTGTCTTGGCCTATTATAAAGCAAGGCGGCAAAATTCAAATCTGGGTTTGGATTTTCCAACAAACCCCAGGTG
This sequence comes from Terrapene triunguis, assembly GCF_002925995.2. Classification (NCBI taxonomy): domain Eukaryota; kingdom Metazoa; phylum Chordata; order Testudines; family Emydidae; genus Terrapene; species Terrapene triunguis. The sequence continues at coordinate 4,323,584 of NW_020664481.1, read as the reverse complement.
GGGGCAGGAATGAGTTTAGGATGCAAGATGCTGGTTCCAGCCCATCTCAAAAAACAGAGTTCTGTGCTCTGCACAAAAGCCAATTAATTAAGGATCTAGGGGCTGAGACTCACAAACTCATTACACTTGTAACCCAACTAGCTTTGAACCTACATCTCCGAAGGTGAATTGCCTACTAACTGTATCTCCTCTTCCTCCCAGAGCTTTTGCTCTACAGAGGCAGCATGTGATCAGAGAACAGTGTCTTGTGTTAAGAACCTCTCTGACTCATAAAGCCTGCTTGATTTGCAGTTTGCTGGCTCTGGCTTGGGCAGTAAGTGTGGTTTTGATTTGTTATGGTGTATTTTAGGGAAGAAGAGCTGTCTAGAGGAAGAGGATTGAAATATGAAAGCTAATTAAATACAACTGTCAGTCAAAAAGCCTTCCCACCCCACTCCATCTCCCCACTCCAGCTATTCTCCTGAAATGATGATGGGCCCTAGCCAAATACAGTTGTAGCTGTTTAATGATTTGGCCATGAAGATTTTTATTTACAGGCCGTTTGAGAAAATAAATGGAAAACATAAAATATTCCATGCCTGAGGCTCCTTCTTAATAGAGACATAAAGATGATGCTGACGTCTCTGGAACTGCAGTGCTCTGGGGAAACGTGGTCTTTGCAAGTTATTGTGACACTGATTTCTCTCTGGAGCGGGGAAGCTGGAGTGACTAGAGATGTTGGAATCTCAGCGCCCCTTGTGAGGCTGCGGGGTCGGGCAGCTGCTGGCTCCGTATCCAGTTGCTATTAGTGTTCATTTGTGTTATCTATTGATTTGTTTAAAGTTTTAATTAATTGCATGGGACCTTTGCTGCCCAGCTGTAGGTTTCAGGGGCAGTGGGCAATGCTTTGTGTTCTCCTCCCCACTCAGGTATGGCATCCCCACACAGCTCCAAGCAAGGATTCCCGTCAGAAATCTGTGTTGGCTCCATCTAGCCTCCAGTTATAGCACCCTGTTTCTCCTGGACAGAGTTGAGCGCATGGAGGTCGCTCAATGGTCTGTTCTGAGATGTGGCTCTTTCATTTTTCGGTGACATCTGATTGGCAATGAAAGGCCTGTGTTTGAGGACAGACCTCTGGGTGATTAAAGTCATATGAACTTGGTAGGACACTGGCATCCGCTTTCTCAGCAAGTGCCATGTTTCAGAGCAGAGCAGATTGCCGGAAGGGAAGCATGTTGTCCCAGCCCAGGTAGAAGAAGGCAAGAAGGCAAAATCAGCATGTTCAGAAAAGTCACAGATGGGAAAGAAATGTAGACTGTCAACTCCCAATTCTATTGGAAAATGTGATCTTGAATTCCTTTGGGGACCACTTTCCAAACAAGTCCTGTTCTTTTGCAAGCGTAGTTAATTTTTGCATTATCACTTGTGAGCACAGATGGTAGAATTCACACATCCAAAATCCATCAATCTAAATGTTCAGAAAACTGTCTGCAGTTCCACACACAAAAATGCAACAGCAGTAGCTGCATATGCAGCTAGCTAGTTAGACTATGTAAATGACCATTTATGAATACGATTACCACAACACAGCCTGCAAAGTAAGCAGGCAGTTGCGTGTACATTTTCCTGAAAACTTAAGCCAACAGATGCACGTGCAAGAGTACAGCACAGAAATTGCCCATGGACATGATTGTGTGTGCAGAGCTGCGCATACAGAAATGGAGTCTACAGTGAGGTCCATTTGAAGGTCTGGTCCCTTACACTAAGCCCCAAAGTTACTAACAAAGCTGTAATTAAAATGAGAATGAGAGGCCACTTGGAATGAGGGAACTTGGAATGAGAGGCCAAGCCAAAAAAGAGAGCAGACGGAGACACAGAGTCTTTCATTGTTTAATGGAATAGTCCTGTTAATCAGTGGATGGAAGCCAGATAGGCTGTTGAAAGTTAGACATCACCCCCTCTGCCAACAATAGAGTGTTGTTTGTTAATTGGTTAGGAAGTGCAGCAATGCTACAGGGGCATCTTTAGCACGAAAGAGTGGAAATGTTGGGCCCAGTACTGCCCCCACTGAAGTCAATGGGAGATCAGACTCCAGGACAGCTACGTTTCCGTCTTCAGAAAACGGCTGCTTCAAATAGTACTGGCTGGCACCAGTTGTAGTGTAGACAATTCTCCCGCGCTACTCTGTCATATACCTTAACCAGCCTCGCTTTCATTCCCAATCCCTGGCCACTCCAGAACAGAGACCGACTCTCACGCTGGATTGCGTTCAGTATGTTCCGTGGTGAGGATGACGTAGCTATGAAGGACTTTGGCTGAAACCTCCAAACTCATTGTTCAGCCCTGATTCACGTCTTGGGGGGGGGCGGGAACCCATTCAAAGGCCCAGAGGGCTGGTGCACGCAGCTCTACTAATAATGTTCTATTGTTTGGCAGCTAAATTACACCCGGCCGGGGCTTCCGAAGTTAAATCCGAGGCTGTTGGAAACCTGGAAAAATGAAGTGAAGGAGAAGGGACACATCAACTGCCCCAATAACGTAAGGAGGTTCTCTGTACATATCACGGGTGTGATTTTTTCAAAAGAAAACACACAGCTGGAATGTTCAGTAGAAGGAGGGAATTCTCAATGGGAAAACCCCGGAACTGAACACTGAGATGCTTGCTCAGGTTTTTATTCAGTCCGTACTTAGGTAACCCTCCCAGGGAAGTTAATGGAGCATGGCCTGAGTAAAGACTTCAGGATTTGGCCCATTCATATGACTATTTGAAGCATGTCCAATCTCTGTGCACTCCTGGGGTACTCATTATAATACTGATGGACATAATTACCAGCCAGAGGGTAGAGAGTGGCAATGGGAATCTGGGGTTCATTGTTCTAAGGGGAGAGCTCTGCTTGTTGAGCGGCTCAGAGGGACCTTCCTAAAGATTGCAGGCTCTGGTTTATGGGAGCTGCTTTTTGAAGTTTTGCCTAAATAAAGACGTGCAGGTTTTGATCCAGGGAGTCTTGTACAGGACCCACATTTCCCTAGATTGTCCCTTATTAAAGCAAGTCAGGGTCTGATTTTTACTCTCTTAGACAGATGTGACTATAGTAACTGATTGTGCAACTCAAGTAACTGCATGTGCAAAGAGCAAAGATGAGCTGTTTGCACGCAAACATACCCAATTGTGCATGCACAGCCACCGTCATTTCCCCTGTGGATTAGGTGCGTGCATTTTGGGTGTGCACGTCTGCATCTAATCTCTTCTGAAACTCAGGCTTTGCCTGTCTTTCCTCTGGATGTGAACTGCACCCATCTCACTGGGCTATTGATTTATAATCCGGAACGAAGCCTTGCTAATGGGAATTTTAAAGCCAGGATGTTAGCAGGGTGAGACGTGTTAGCTAATTAATGTCATCTACATGCACTTTGAAAAGACGCTGCTCAGAAACTGGTTATGCTACTGCCTGGTAATTAGCCTCTCTGCCTGGATCTTCTGCTGCGGCTGTAAGAACTCCGGGCGCTCAGCGGGGCCTCCTAACCGCTAGAAAAGGTACATTTTTCACAGAGACATTTAGGGATAAATTTTTCAGCTCTGGTGCAGAGGAACGTAGCCACATGACTCCCATTAGCACTAATAGGAAACGTGTGGCTCGATCCCTGTGCATCACACAGAAAATTAACCTCATGCTGATTATCCAGGGCTGGCAATCAAAGACAGCCTCCTGGGTACAGTGGGCTGCAGTCCATGAAATATAGAAAGACAGGAAGCAAGTTGCTAGACCTCTCTGCCTCTTTGTTTCTTTCTGCAGAGCTGTGAAGCCATCTACTCCAGCGTTTCTGGCCTGAAAGCCCACCTGACTAACTGCAACAAGGTAAAGGGATCTAGGCTTTCTGCCATTCTGCCGCCATCACTGTTTAGGGCGGGCGGTCTTCGCTCTCATTCTCCTCCCGCTCGTTAGGGGGAAATGGGCCAGGTGCCCCCGATAGAAAGTATTTCAGAGGGGTTTTTTAAAACGGTTTATTGCATTGGGTTCTTGGGAAAGGTTGATGCCACTGGGAGCCCGAACCCTCTGCTCAGCTCCCACACAAGCGGTGCTAATGGAAACTTTCCAAGGCTGCCCCATGCACTCGCTTTAACACAGCCCTCAAGGAGTCACCTGTAGGGGTGAGGAGAGACATGCCTGCCTCATGCTGACTGAAATCAGGGGCCTTGGTTGCCAGGTAGAGCCGGCTGGGTGAAAGTCATCCTGTGCAGTGGTCCAGCAGGAGGCCAGGCACTCCCTGAACCCCGGACGGGCCCACAGTCCTTGTACAGGATCAGTGCAGGGGGATTACAAGTTCCTGTATTGTCACCTGCCATCTGTGAGCTGGATGGAGAGCACCAGCCCCTTTCACACAGGCCGCCTGGTGATGCTGGCCGCTTTCACTCGCTCCCAGCCTCTGGCGGATTGGAACAGGAAGTAAAAAGCTCCACGTCTCACGTACCAAGTCCCCTGAACCGTACCGACTGCCCAGAGATGGCAGCAGTCGATTCATTAACCCTTTCATCCAAGTGTGCTGGGGATGAGGAGCCAAAATCCACCACCTGAGTTGGGACAGAGTGTGGGACCGGCATAGCCTACTCCCGCCTCGGGGATGTACTCACAGCCGCAGCGCAGGGTCTGGTCTGCCGCTTGCCCCAGGCATTCCTGCCTGGCCACTGAATTCCTGCAGTCACGATCCCTCCCCTAGCCTGATACTACGTCATCGTCATCATGGCACGTCCCAAAGGGGCGTGGCCTCCTTGGAGATTGAGCGCCACCCAGCTCAATCTCTGGCAAGGGACTTAAGGCGGTCGGGTTGTATATTCAGTTTGTATCCATCTCTGGCAATCTTGTCATGCCACCAAAGCTTTGGACGCCTGTGTGATCACTGGCCACGTAGCAGCATCCCTTGGTGCGCACGCCTTGGAATTGGTTGGTTTTCCATTTTAATAATACGCCCATACCAGGCGAGCTGCAGAAACCAAACCAGTGCTGATGGAGGCAGTTGCTGAGTTCACCTTTCTGATCTTGTCCTGCCACTGAAGCAGCTGACAAAGCGGACGAGAATTGAAGACATCAATCTGGTGTTCTTAAGCTTCCCTCCGCACCCACGTTTCACTTCGCTGCAACTGAGCTGGTGTCACTGCGTTCTGTAGAGCGGCGGCTGGGTAGCAAACGAGACGTCGCGACGCCCCCGCAGAGGCTGCCGAAGGACCTGAAACCCGGCAGCAGCTGCTGCTGCTGGAAGCACATCTGCATCTTTTGAGCATCTTCCAGCACCGCCTTCGAGGCTGCCCAAGTATTTGACAGCTGCCACCAGCTCGATACACCGTCCGCACAGGTTAATACTGAGCGGGTTGCAATCTGGAGTTGGACGCTGCTTGATGGTAGTGGCCTGGCACTTACCTGGCTTAATAACCAGACCAGCGTGTGTTGCTTCTTGCCCAATTAGACCGGCCCTCAGCTGCAGCGATTCACCAAACTGAGCCAACAAGACAATGTCGTTGGCATACTGAAGATCTCAAAGCAGAACAGGGTTCAGTTCAATGACAGCTGCCGTCACAGGCTTATCCATCAACCAGTCAGTGCCGATGCCGAACAGCCGTGGTGACAGAACACAGCCCTGCCACACACCCATGGAGATGGGAAACCCTGCTGTGTATCTGCCATGTATCGAGCCTGATACAGCGTACGCTCAGTGCTATCTGCCATGCCACCTTATTCAGGCAGGTACGGACCCCACCCTCATGGTCAGCAGGGAGTAGAGAGACATGCCTTAACATGCTGTCTAGTTTGTCAAGCACGGGGCTTAAGTGCCTCTGGCATCCTTGCTTAGGCTCCTCCTTAGACGGAGTGATTCTCATCCTAACCGTCTAGCAGGGTTCTGATGCTTAACACACAGTACAGTAAATACAAAATAACCCATCGTTCAGTGCCAAAGAGGAAGGTGCTAACGGAATTAGACACCTAACTCCTATTAACTTGGGCACATAACTCCACTCACCCACGTCGGAAATCCCAGCCTATAGAAATACGGTGTGTGACATGAAGAGTAGAACCAAGGGCAGGGAAATGGCCACATAGTCACATTATCTATCTAGGCAAGTACATGCCCTCCACTGTAGTGGAGCGTGAGGGCTGTTACACCCGATAGATACAGGAATAGTGCTTCCAGTTTAAATTAACTCCAGGAACATTGGCCCACCGCAAGAGGGGGCGACTCAGTGCAGAACCATTGAATTGGAACCAAGAAAGAACTTGTAAAACTTTTATCTCCTGAAATCCTTCCAGCTCTAAATCACATTGAATGTAGTAGATTCCAGAAGGCAACTCTTCAGTTCCTATGGGTCAAATTCATACCTGCTGATAGGGTGACCAGATGTCCCGATTTTATAGGGACAGTCCTGATTTTTAGGTCTTTTTCTTATATAGGCTCCTATTACCCCCCGCCCCCCGTCCCGATTTTTCACATTTGCTGTCTGGTCACCCTACCTGCTGATTATTGAAAACGTTCACAGCCCTCTCCCCACTACCTTTAACTAGAACACTAATGAGAGAGTTTAGAAAATCATATGCAGAAATCCTGCACAAAAAGCAGAGTTTTCACAAAATAAAACAGCCTATGCAGGAGATTGTAACTGTTGTTTAGATGGATTGCAAAATCACCCTGCTTGCCAGAAAAAGAGGCCCCTTCACAGCAAAGCTAAGAGACTCCAGACCATGCAGGCCTGCATTTGCAAAAACTATGCAGGCAGTTGCACCCTTAATTGTAGATGGAATTACCATGGCGGTGCACAGGAAACAAATGCACAAATGATCTCTTACATCCCTAACTGGTCACTTGAGTGCACAGCTGTGGTAACTGCACTCACAAATCAGCCGAGCAACTGCCCATGTATTTTTCTAAATGCACAAATTCATGTGCCTTATTCTGCAACATGTAGACCAGGGATTGGCAACCTTTGGCACGCGGCTCGCCAGGGTAAGCACCCTGGTGGTCCGGGCCGGTTTGTTTACCTGCTGCATCCGCAGGTTCGGCCGATCACGGCTCCCCCTGGCCGCGGTTCGCTGCTCCAGGCCAATGGGGTCTGCGGGAAGCGGTGGCCAGCACATCCCTTGGCCCGCGCCACTTCCTGCAGCCCCCTGGAGCGGCGAACCGCGGCCAGTGGGAGCCGCGATCGGCCAAACCTGTGGATGCAGCAGGTAAACAAACCCTGGCGAGCCGCGTGCCAAAGATTGCCGATACCTGATGTAGTCTGTGCTAGCAGCAATCTACAGGCTTGCCTCTAACATCCAGAGTACAGATCAAATCATGTCGTCCTGACTCAGGAGCGACCCCGCTCTCCAACTTGTGCAGGGAAGGACATAGACTCAGTGCAGTCCCGTGGCATGGGGAGATTCCTGCGCAATCAGCCTGCAGGTGTCCTCTACCACTGTGTGGAGATGTAGTTTTGGAGTCCAATGTGGGACAGGCAGAGCAGGGGACATGTGGCTCCCACACACAGACTATTGGCCATAAGACAGCTTTGGAGGTTAGTTGGAGAATACAATGGAGGAACCTTGTTGGAGGATACTATGCCCCATGGCTGCTGTAGAACTCATAACACACAAGTCAGCACTAGTGTGAGGAACAGGGCCTCAGCTCTTACTCTAGCATTGACTTCAGAGGGAGTTTTGCTGGAAAAAAGACAGCAGGATTTAAACCTACAATAATCCTCTCTACTAATCAGTGGGGTGGGTAGTGGGGGTGTCTGGCAGACACCATCCAGTAATTCTTATGAAGCCTAAGGACCTGGACTGAATTGTATTTTTCATGAAATCCCAGTGGAGTGTTTAGAATATATTTATTGATCATTGAGAAGGGTCAAACTGACGCAGAATCATTGCACTGGGGTCAATATGGATCAATGATCTGTGATTTTGCATGATCGTTTCTGGATTAGGTGTGAAGTGGGAGTCTGGGCTGGCCCGGCCTGCCTGTGTGCAGACACAGCTAGGAAATGAAAGACCTGTCTGCCATAAAATTTACAACATGAACCCAATTATGAAGAAATTCCCACAGAGCCCATACATCGCCCAGAGGGCCTAATATATAATTCCCTGGTCAATAAAGAACGCATTATCTCCTCTGTGCCAGTGGACCGAGGCAGAGTCGAAAAATCATTCATTTTCACAAGCACTCTAATAACAAAAATCCAGCAATTTAATGGCCTGTTCAAGCGTATAAAGGCAAAATTAGGAAAGACCCATTGATCATAAATTAGAAGTTTCACTCCCAGTAGGTGTTCTTAATGATCACTGAATTTGCTGACAGTAAAGAAATTGTGTAGCTAGCGATATTAAGTGAAAAAAAAAGTCTGTTAATGTAATATTACAGTCGAGATTTTAAATGCACAAACACCAGGACATTCCCATATTCGCTTCCACAGAAACCATCATTCATTCCCCTTGGGGTGCATATGTGGTGTTCTGTATTATTGTAGAAGGGGTTACTTTTATGCCTTGATACACAGGTACAATTACAGTTGCCATGGGAACTGCAGCTTTGAAGTTCCTGGCTTTCAGGCAATTAAAATCCACACCATTGTGGAGGAAAACATGCCTCTCTGTTTCTGTGTGGAAGCTCCTCGCTCTTCTTTGCTTCCCCAGGGAATAAGTCTTACACATCATGTTCCCTGATGTTTTTCATGGGTGTTCTAGGGAGTAGGTCCAAGTTTTCAGGTACATGTGTGCATCTGTGCACCTGCTTTGCACATGTTGTGTGGGTAATTGCATGCACAGGTGTCTAATTGAGCATGAGAATGTTTGCAGCTTTACCATGGTTGCAGTAATTGCCCACACAAGTCAGATATGCGAATGTGCATGCACCTGCACACAAGCCCAACATTTGTCCACCATTTGTAGCAAAGGAAGCTTCTCTTCCTTTTGGATCCTTCTGAGGAGAAGGAGCCCTCTCACTGTAACAGATAAGGGGCCGGATTACATGGTAAATTCCTGGCCTACAGCTCCAGGGGCACTGGCGTGTCCACATAACCATGGATGCAGTATTTTAGGAATACATCTACGCATTTACCTTGAAGACAAAGTCTTTGAGCTCTGGATGCTGAGGGGGCATTTGTGGCCTTCAAGTGGCCCTGGACCCATCATCATGGGCCCAAGCAACAGGCCATTTTCTGCAGAGAATGCCTAGAGATTTTCAAGGGGCTTCTGGGTTGTGGGGAGAGAGGGAGGCTGTATTCTCTCCTGCAGCGCACGTTTGAACCTACTTTGGAATACAGGAGGATGTTCTCTGCCTTTCAGGGAGACCACTCTGTTGGGAAGTACCGGTGCCTTCTCTGCCAGAAGGAGTTTAGCTCAGAAAGTGGAGTCAAGTACCATATCCTCAAGACTCACTCAGAGGTAAGGAAGTGGGCAGGGTGCAATGGGGCTTCGGAGCATGGTTGAGGCTGTTTCCTGCTAAGGTTCATCTGTGTCCACTAGAAGCTCCCATTGGAGCTAGCAGTGTTTAGGCCAGAAATGGGCAAACTATGGCCCGCGGGCCACATCCAGCCTGCGGGACCGTCCTGCCCGGCCCCTGAGCTCCCGGCCAGGGAGGCCAGCCCCCGGCCCCTCCCCCACAGCCTCACCTCACCGCACCACCAGCGCTCTGGCCCGCTGCTCCTGCCGGGCAGCGCGGGTGGCGTGGCTGGCTGCGGCGGGGCTGCAAGCTTCTGCTGCTCTGAGCAGCATGGTAAGGGGGCGGGGGGTTGGATACGGGGCAGGGGGTTCCTGTGGGCAGTCAGGGCACAGGGAGCAGGGGGGGTTGGATAGGGGGTGGGGTCCCGGGGGGGGCGGTTAGGAGACAAATAGAGTGGGGGTTGGATGGGTTCTGAGGGGGGCGGGAAGTGGGAGGGGGCGGATAGAGGGCGGGGGCCAGGCTGTTTGGGGAGGCACAGCCTTCCCTACCCGGCCCTCCATACAGTTTCACAACGCCGATGTGGCCCTCGGGCCAAAAAGTTTACCCACCCCTGGTTTAGGCAGAGGCGGGAGGTGAGCCTTTTTGGCCATCCCTCCTTGTCCCACCTGTCGGACCTTCATCTGAGGCCCCAGAGCACCCGGTCTAGTCTCTGGCACGTCCGGAGACACGGCGCTCCTATGGCCTTACTTTGCACACTTTGTGTTCAGGGTGGGCAGTGGCAAACTCATTCAGCCCACTTTCCAACCCCACCCCCAGGCTGAAAAGCTTGACTCTGATTTGAAGGTGGTTGGGTTCCCGTTCTGCTTATGGGAGACTGAGAGAAAGGGAAGAGAGAACTGAAAACATGGGGGGAAAGTGGAGCGGAGCCTGGGAGGTGAGGGGAAATAGAGAGAAACTGGGAGGAGGGGGTGAAAGGGGAGGAAGAGGAGAGAGACATTTTAAAGTGAAGAGAGATACAATCCACACCTGAATAGCACATACAGAGTGCACTATTCCTTCTGTCCTTAATACACAGCACAGATTTTTCCCCCCTTTAGATAGAAAAACGGTGTAAACTATAGGAGGAAAAGGTTTGCAGCTCAGGGCCCTGTTATGAGAGGCAGTGTGGTCTAGTGGGTAGGCACCGGGGCTGGGAGTCAGGAGCATCCAAAACTAATTTGTGGCATTTGCAAAACTTAAGCTGCCCCAAAGATTCCCCCCTTTCCTGCTTCCCCTCCCCCCGCTCCCATCATTACATGTCAGTGCCTCTGTGGACAGATGCTAAGAGAAGCATTCAGGCTGTGGCAAGAGATGTGCTGCATCATTGCACAGGACCCATTGGCAAGTTAAAACTGGGGGAACGGGGCAGGAGGGTGGAATAAGGGGGATTTCAGAGGTCAGAGAGGGAAATCTAGGGGGTTTCCTGGATGTCTATGGAGTTCAGGAGTTTTCCCTGGTGAGAGTGAGGCCAGGAGGGAAAATAGGGGTTTTTATAACAAGGACGGGGGGAGGTGTAAATGCCGTGGCTGGGACAGTGCTCCCTGGCCTGGGAGGGCCACTAACCCCCGGTCCTGTTCTTTTTCCCTTTGGACACAGAACTGGTTCCGAACCTCTTCAGAGGCGGCCCGGAAGAAAAAGAACAGGGACCAGATTTCCTCCAGCCAGGAGGAGAAAAAGAAAAGCACAACTGGGAAGAAAAGGGGGAGGAAACCCAAGGAAAGGCCCCCGGAAGCGTCTCCGAAAGGCAAAGAGAGCTCGGCAGCAAAGACTAATCATAAGAAAGCCACAGAGCCCTGGGAAGGATCCAACTGCAGCCCCGAAGGGAGAGAGAGAGGCACCAAGCTACCCACCAACAGGAAAGGGGGAGCCAGTAAGATGCCTGAGAAATAAGGAGTTAAGAGACTCTCTGAGGATTAGTTTACAGGCCAGGGTAACGGGGTGGGGCCCCTCCCGGTTTTCTCTCCCCCGCCCCCTGCTCATCCGTTTGTTTGTTTTTTTTAAAAAAAAAACAACAACAAAAAACCACTTTAAAATCATGGACCTTGTTTCACACTGGAAAAAAAGAAAAGACTGTGTCCCTCCATCCGTCACCCCCGTGCACATGCCCGTACCCCTCGACTCCCCTCCACACACACGCGTGTGTGCTTGTGCGTACACACGGGCTGCACAGCTCTTCCACTGACGGGTCACGTAATGCAGCCAAACCCCTGCAAAGCGGGGACCCCCCTGCTGACCGTTTCCTTCAAATTCTGTGCGCTGAACTGGTGATGCTTGAGCAAGAGGAAAGTGCAATAGAGGCGGGGCGTAAAGGCTTTTTATTTGGGATTGCTTGCCGGATTGCAGTGCCAGCATAGGAACCTGATTGGTTTCTTTTTGGGTGGGGCAGGGGAGGGAGGAAAATGATCTTTTAGACACCGTCTGTACCACGCCCACAAACGGTGCGACAGCCTGTGGCTTGTTAGTTGTGATGACCTAAGGGCAGAGTTGAAGAGGTGACTAGGCTTTGCTTACCTGTTGCAGTGGCTGGTGAGGCTTAGAAAATGCCAGTCCCGAAGCCAGATGCAGAACATGGTTATAGCCAGGATCCAAAGCATAGCGCCCTTAGGAAAGATTTTGGGTTTGTAAGGCAAGCTGATGCCCCGTGGTACCCACAGTTAGTCCACTTGGTTTCTATGAATGATGCTCGTGCTGTAGCTCGGAAGCCCGCCTGTCGATTTCAAAAGATGTCGTGGGTCCGAACATTTAACCCATGGTCTGTTGGTTTCATGGCCTGGCCAGTGTATTGGGCGTGGTTTCTTCTCCACCGTCAGGGTAAGCAGGTGTGGTGACCATACGTAGCGGTGCATTCGCCGTAGCACAAGGAGTTTGTCTGTTTTGGCCGTTGTCGTTCACAAGCAGCAAAGAATGCTCAGCAAGGCCAGAAACATGCCTGTGGGGCATGAGAAAAAGATCATGACTGTCACTTGTGACTCCAGTGAAAGTCCACTGGAGCAGCAGGTTCTCAGCATCTCTGGAAATCAGGCTTAATGAAACCAGTCCCAAGGAAGAGTTTTTTATTGGGGGGAGGGGGGATTTGTTTTATTTTTTTAACTGAAGGCTGGGCAGTTGCAAAATTATCTGAGCTCCATTGCCAGATTGAAGGGGAGAAAAACCCTCCGGATTTTGAGAGAACTTTTCCAGACTTTTTTTAAAAATGTACATCAATATAAAATACTGTATCAAATTGATACTGAGCTATTGGTACAAATAGCCCGTTAGCAACAGAGCTGGGTGACTGCTGCAGAAAATATGCATGGACATTTCTTTGAATTCCCCGTTTCTGTGCTCGCTTTCTGCTGGCAGGAATGTTCACTACAAGAGCAAACGCTGTGGAGGATTGGCAGAAAGAGACTTTCAAATTCGTGATCATGAGCCATCACCCCGGACAGCTGATTCTAAGAGTGAGGCTCATTCAATCAGGGGTCAGAAACAAACCACGTGACCTATCTGTCCAATCAAATCCGCTCCACTTTTGAATATTGAATACTCGCAAAGACCCAAGAGGGTGAAGAACTTCCGATAACGAATCCATTTGAGAACATTGCAAGATGTTCACGGACAGAGAAAGAGGCAAAATTCATCCAAGTGCTCTATGAATTAGTCACCCAGTTCTCTTCGCTAGGCCAATGAGATCTCTCCAGCCTGAATTTGGTGCACTGCATTGGCACCAAGTGACAATCACAGGTCATGCTTTATAGTCACACCTCCGTGGCTTGATGGATGCACTCCTCTCTTGACTTGTTCTTAGCGCCCTCCCTTTGGGAGGAACATGCCGCGGCCCAGGGGAGCAGCCTCTGATCCCCTGAAACTCATACTGACCTCAGTTCATCTTCCCAATTTGTCATTCCTGGGAGTCCCTTTTAAAGAACCGCACTTGTTTTGCGTTCGTATTTCTCTGAGCTGAAATTCTCAGAACACCTCGCTCTGGGCTGGAGGAGAAACTTCCCCAGACCAAAGTCCATCGGCTTCTAGACAAAAACCAGGCTACCTCGCTCCTTGATAAATACATGGGGCTCGCTGCAGTTCATATCACAAGGAGGCTTACCAGAGCATTTTTGTAACACGTTTTTCACTTGCCAGTGGAACAAAACCCAAGGAGCTTTTCCCTCATTTGTTCCAAATTGGGGATTTTGGAAGGTTACGTTCGGGGGAAGAAATTCTGCTTATTTAGTCAATTAAAACCTTGACCTTCACTTTGCTTCACTGCATTTCACAGCCTGTCCTCCATCCCCTCAATTCTTAGTATTTTTTTCATGCTCTGAAGAGCCATTCAGTAATAATTAATGTCCTTCTCCAGTGACACATTATTACTGCCTCAGAGATAGAGCTGTCTACTCCTGATGTCAAGTCAACTCCTCTGGGGAATCCTTGCTTAAGTGCCCACCATATATCTTGACAGCTGAAGTAAAACGTGTGCATTTCCCCTGGTAGCTCTACTAAGGAAGTGTGGCTAAAGCCTCCGCTACTTGCCCCTGAAAATTGTGGCCTAAAGATTGCTCGGGATAAAATCCCTCCCTTGCATTTGGCCATTGTTTACGGAACACTGCTAGGCCACATTTTAAAGCAATTAGTGAACAAATTTAATTAGACAGCACATCTGGTCCTGTTTGCCTTTTGGGCGTCATCTGTTCTGTTGTTTATCTTGTTGTCAGTAGCGCAAAGTACAGACCTTATCCCCCAGAGGAAGAGGATGCTTCTTAGTAGCCAGAAGGCCAGCGACTTCCTAGCCTTTGCTACAGGATAAACTGGAGCTAACTTTCCTCGCAACTTTCCAGTGCATTGCAAAGAAAGTAGGAAAAAGACGACCAGGTGAAATTTTGCAGTCATTTTGGTGATATTCTAGCCAGACAGAGCTCAACGGTAGGGCTGCCTGTTTCAAATGGAGTCATCAACGCAGTAATTACCAGAAAGCCATTTGCATTGAGGGTTATTATTCCCAGGGTGGCGAAACACTGTTAAGCTGTATCCCGCCGATGCTCCAGGGAGGGGCCATCCTGCCATTGTTCCGTGCTAATATTGCCACTTGCTAAAAGGCCCTAGAGCAGCAGTAGCATTCTGCCGTTCCCTCGCAGGAACGGAACGCAGCGCGAGAAGGGATGTGAGAAGTAACGGGGCCTCGGATTTTCAAAAAGAGCACGTCCAGTTATGCTCCTAAATCTGTACGTAGGCTCCTAAATCAAGTGACCTGATTTCTCAATCGTGCTGAGCACCCAGCTCCCGTTGACGTCAGTGAACGCTGCTGGACGCTCAGCACTTTTGAGAAATCGGGTCACTTTATCTCGGAGCCTAAATCGACTTTAGAAGCTTGATTTCAGGCGCCTGCTTTTCATAATCTCAGTGAGAACTGTTTGAATAGTTACAGATTAAACACCAGCTGGAAGATGTTTAGATGTTCAGATAAGGATCCTGACACAGCAGAAAGCATGGCTGAAAGGAACAGAGGAAAGGCTGGGGAAAGAGGCGAGGAGAACCCCTACCACATCGTGGCATGTACAGTACAAATAGCAAGATTACACTAAAACGCAATTGGTATTGTGTAGGCCCAGGCCTTGAAAATCGTGGGTCCCAAAGCACACTTGCTGCACCCTCAAACTCTGCAGGTCTGATTGTGCACATTGGCTGTCACACAGCACGACTGCATGTCTTGTGCATGCTTCAGTACACGTGCTTTTGCTGGGGCACCCACAGCTACCTCCTTTAAAGAACTGAGCCCCTAGGCCCAAAATCTTCCCCTCACCCCAAGTAAATGGGCCAGGTGCCGGGGACTCTGCAAGGAGGAATCCTCTTCTCATGGCACCAGAGCAGCTACTCAACGCTAACGGTGCCTGGCTCCAAATCCACAGTGTCCTGCTCTCCAAGGAGACCTCACCGATCTGGGCTGTGCAGCATGTGTGGGGTTCCAGCGGCTGGGCTTCCCTTTGCACGCGGAAGAGGAGGCAGGACTGGCTCCTTAGCACTGGAAACACCCTGACCTTTATTTTCAGTGACCGTCGCACGTTCTTCATGAATAGAATTGCAGGAGGACACTTCGGTTTTGTGACGTCCCAGATTTACAAACAAAAGCAGCTTTGTCAGATACTCTCAACACGAGGGGACGTGTCAGCGCCACTTCGGGGGTCTCGCACAGCTCTGTGCAATTCAAAATGGGATCTTCTGAATAGCCACTGACTTGGGGACTCCTCTCATATGGTCCAGTACATTCTCTCCTGAGGCCTTTCTCGAGTGTGGAATGGGTTGTGATCAGACAGGGGGCATTGCAGCTGTTTATATCTATTACATGGGCGTGTCTGAAATGGGCCAGAGCCACAGAATCTGGATCTGAAGCCAGGTCTCCAAGACTTCTGTATCTGGGAGTACTTGGATCTGGGGGTTCCATTTGGTCTGTTAGAGAGAGAGTTAAAGAGGGAAATTTAGAGCTGGGTTCCAATTGGGAACTTTCCAAAAGTTTGGGGGCTGTTTGGATCTAAGTTTTGGCTTCTGGCCCATTTCTGATTGCACAGTATCTGCTGACATACATCCACCCCAGCTGTGTGAGCGTCACCCAGCTAAGGCCTGAAAACGTATCTCAGCACTATTCTCAGTGACAGCTGATGCGGGGGTTCTCCTTAAGCTCAAATGGTAGAGCAGCTGCTGCTGCTTTTAGATGTCGCGTTCCTCGGTTCAAGTCCCAGAAGGGATGGATTCCACTCAGTGGCAACCAGTTTGTGGTTCAGTCCTGCTGGTGGCACGTTGTCTGATGCTGGTTTGTGTGTGAACAGCAGTGGGCCAGGTTCATGCTGCTGGGGGACAGCTGTGTGCTTGTGTGCTAGATCATGGGCATTTGATGGTCTTGTCCTCTGTGGCTGGGGGCTTGAAAAGTGACACGAGTCTGTGTTGATAGTGGAGCTTCTCCCTTAACTGAAGTGGTTGAGCTGCTTCCCTGGGCTCTGTGCTTCTCCAGTTCAGCTCCCCATGGAGCACCAGTTGCCTCCCCCAGGGGTTAGCACATGGGCCGGGATTTGAGAGTTCAAACATGCACAGAGATGGCTTGAATCAGACAGGAGTTGATAGCATCTCAGTAAGGGCAGAGCAGGGGAACATCCGGAGGCAGAATGGACCTGTTGGAGGTGATGTTTATCAGTACTACACAGCTCTCTCTACCCCATGCAGCTGGCCAGTTCGGGGTGGAGTCCTGGGCCGGCCCTTTGGGGCACCCCGAGGGGTAAAAGGTGAGAACAGTCCTTCTTCTTCGAGTGCTTGCTCATGTCGATTCCATTCTAGGTGTGTGCGCACCCAGGGGCACAGTTGTCAGCATTTTTTGCCTTAGCGGTATCCATAGGGCCAGCCTCTGGAGTGCCGTGCTCATGCGCTGGTGGTTTATGAGGTGCTGCCAGCCCTACGCTCTCTCTCTTCCTTCTTGCTGCCATGGCGGTGGGTCAGAGCGCCTTCCTCTTGCCTCGCAAGCGGACAGTGGTTTTTCCTAGTACCTACTCGGTCTATAGTTTTTACAGTAGTTTCATACCAGCCAGTCTTCTTCCCGAAACCTCCTAAATCAGATGAGGAGTGAGATTACACTCGCTGGACGTCAGGAGGGGGCTGGCTTTCTCCATAGACCAGACTAAGCCATTGTGTAAATCGATGCAGCTCTTCGTCGCGGTGGCAGACAGGATGAAAGGCCTTCCTGTGTCCATTCCAAGAATCTCATCTTGAATCACTGCCTGCATCAGGTTTTGCTATGAACAGGCGAAAGTGCCACCGTCAGCCATTGTACCTGCCCATTCAACCAGGGTGCAAGCCTCGTCGGCAGCCTTCCTGGCCCAGGTGCCGATTCAAGATATCTGCAGGGCCGCTACCTGGTCGTCCAGCCACACGTTCACGTCCCATTACGCACTGACCCAGCAAGCCCAGGATGATGCTGGCTTCGGCAGAGCAGTATTGCAAGCCGCACGACTGTGAACTCCGAGCCTTCATGGATACGGCTTGTGAGTCACCTAGAATGGAATCGACATGAGAAAGCACTCGAAAAAGAAGAAATGGTTACCTGCCTTTCGTAACTGGTGTTCTTCGAGATGTGTTGCTCATGCCCATTCCAATACCTGCCCTCCTGCCCCTCTGTCGGAGTTGCCGGCAAGAAGGAACTGAGAGGTCGTAGGGCCAGCAGTGCCGCATATGCCGGCACATGAGCGCGGCCCTCCAGAGGGCGCCACAGCCTGCCCTACAGATACCGCTACGGCAAAAAATTCCGACAACAGTGCACATGAGCGCACACACACTGACAATGGAATGGACATGAGCAACACATCTCAAAGAACAACAGTCATGAAAGGTAGGTAACCGTGTTTATGTCCCTTCCCTGAGCTCAAGGCCTGCAGTTCTGTGTGCAACTCCTGCAGACCACACAGCTGAGGGCAAGAAAAGCTCCCCACCCCCATCCTCCTGCTGCACACCTGTGTGCGGGCCAGGCAATAACAGACCCCTCGGAAGAGAATACAGCGCATCCCGGTTGGGAGGGCGTCTTTCCTATTCACCTTTTCCACAATTCTGCCCCACCAGCGGCCTGCTTTTCGGGGGTGCTGATCGCATGGCAGTTACTGGGACCTGCAGCTGCCCAGCCCCTCTGAGAAGCAGCCTGTTGATCGGTACTAGAAAAACCATCAGTTATGCAGCACAGCGGAGTGCATGGGTCAGTTTGTACCCACACACCGGGGCTAGTTTCCATGCTGCCGTTAAATAGTATTTGTTTTGCAGTAGCCACCAGATGCCTCCGTCTGGATCAGGAGCCCAATCAGAATCAGGGCCCCTCTGCACCAGACGTATAGGAAGGCACAGCCCTTGCCCTGATCGGAGCCCCATTGCACTTGTCATGTGCAAAGCACATAGGACCCCGCCCTGAAGCGCTTACATTAGAGCTGCACAAAGAGGGTTTAATGTGAAGCCCAAATCCATGGTGCACTGCCTTCCTCATGAGCCTTACAGGCTAGATGCAAGCAAGTGGGATGTGTGCAAAGATTGGGGTCTGAAGGACCCGGTGCTCCGACTCTGTGGGGTTCTGTGGTGTGAACCCAGTTCCGAGCACTCAGCAATATTAAATGTCCCGCCAATGTTGATGATACTGGTGTGTGTGTTAGTTCATATCGAGGACCAACTAGAGCGGAATTCTGGGGTTACCCCGTGTATGAAAGAATAGCAAGACAGCCTCTAGTTCATTTCATTCCTGGTCACAGCTGCGTAGATTACAGTCGGTGGCCTTTGACCTCCATCATCTCTATCCAAAAATCTCCTGGGTTACATTCGAGCTGCCTGATCCAACCACTTGAGGCACCATCTGCCCACCCTTTAAAAAAAAATCTTATTAATCTGCCTTCCCAAGCCAGGACACTTTCATTTGCCCTTCCCTTTATTATGCTGCAGTTTCACCACCAGTCACGAGAAAGGAAAGGAAAGTCCCAAATATTTCCTGTCCCAGGTGTGGGAAGGCTGTGGCTGTAGAGAATGGAAAGGCTGCAAAGCAGTGGTGTGTCTTCAGCCCACCAGTGGGGAAGGTGTATAGTAAACAGATTGTTGAAGTCCTCGATTCCCTTCCTTTTAAATCCTGCTTCCCAAGAGGAATGCAGCTTAGGAATAATTTCCCAGGCCTCGATCCAACTTGCAGAATGCCTAAGCAGCTGCAGCTCTGTTCTTCTCAGCAGTGCAAACTGTGTTGAGACTTGCCTTAAAAATAGCTTTTCATTGCCCTTCATCCTTTCTGTTTTCACAGCACAAACAGCTGCAAAGGCAACAGCCCGGGACAAAGCCTAGGAAAATGCACATCAGTAAAATGAATGTGAGCACAAGATTCAGTGCAGAGTTTCAAATGTGTTAGGTGTGTGCACCTGCATGTCTAATTTGCATGCACTGTTACCGCAATTGTGTGCTCACACTGGGTATCTGCACGTGCAAATTCACCTGATTGGCTACTTGTGCACACAGTTTCCGTGATTGCACCTGTAGCAGCAGTCATTGTGCATGCAAGTTAGGCACTCATTTGCACACTGGGACATGTAACCTCCAGAGTCATCAATACACTGGGGAGAAGAATATCAGAAATTTCTGGAGCAGAAAAAGACCAACTGGCCCAACGTGGCAGCCATGTTAACATTTCTTGTACTGCCCCAATCTCAAGCCTTTCCATTCCTTTTCTCTCTCCGGAAGCAAAGCTTGGCATCTCTTGAGCTAATTTCTGCTGTCGCTGCTGTTCCCCGCAGTTTGCTCTATGTGTTCGTCACACCCGTGTCTGATAGTCCTGCCAGGGTTCCACATATACTCCTAGTTTCCCACTTTCTAGATTCTTGGTAATGAACTGAAGCCCGATGGCCAAGAATTCCCAGGACTGCCCTTCCCCGGATGCAATGATAGCCAAGCACTAGGCCTCTGATCTGACTGATCGTTTAATGGTCAGTTACATATTTTTCATAGTAGTTCGTTCCCTTCTTTCACTTTCCATTTCTGTTTGGTGCTGACTCTCTCTCTCTCTCTCTCTCTCTTCCAATGTTCAGCTCTCAAGCTCTGGCCAAGGAGGGCTGGAGAGAATTTCCTCCAGAGCCCAGCAGTGTCATTCAGTGCATGGGAGCTTTCTGTAGAGCAACGTGAGGCTTATGTTCCCTGCCCTACTCAGTTCTCAGGGACCTAAGTGCGGAGCCAGTGCCTGGCCACCGTGCTTGTACTGCCCAACCAGTGAAATCTCCATCTGTCCATCTTAGGCATTTCTAATGCCTTAGTATCCGGGTACCAATGTCACTGGTGGCTGGAGACCAAGGGCCGTGTGCTGGCCCCCGCTACAGCCCTTTTGCACTGCTCTGACCTGGCAAAGGGACCATAAAACTGCCCTAACTGGGCAGCTTCGGATTGCCCGGATATGGGGGAATCTCTGGGTGGTAGAGTCCAGCATAGTCCCCCTAGCAGATCCCCTGCCTCAGTTCCTACGCTGAGCAAAGCTTGGCCAGATCCAGGGATTGGGGCCCAAACGTTGCAAATGCTATTAGCTCCTTGCTGGTAGCCAAAAGCCAGGAAATATATTCCTAAGTCATTTTATATTTGCTATTGGTAGCTTCAGTGACTGTTAGAAAACATCTGGCCCTTCTGCGTGCATGCGGGGCTGTGTGAGTATTACACACCGGATTCTGTGTCTCATCAGGGCCTGATCTGTTCCTGCTCGGCAAGCACTACGCCAATCGACTGCAAGGGGAGTTTTTCTTAACTAAAGACGTGCCAGACTGGAATCTCCAGTGGGAGCTCAGGTCAGTGTGGGGGTGGTAGTTCAGAAACAACCAAAAGAAAAACATTCTCCGTAGCACTGCAGTCAAATCCATTAAATAGAGAGGTAGAGATCCTCAGCTGGTGGAAATCGGTGTAGTTCCATTGTTGTGAACAGCTGCACTGATCTACGCCAGGAAGATCGCAGTAGCACTTATTCTATGTACAGTTAGATACCAGGGTTACTACAAGATCCCTCATATGGGGAATGTGCGCGTAATGGCGTCCACTGTGTGCAGAGTGGGTTTGTTTGGGTGTTGCTCGTTTCAGGGTGTTTTGTGTGTGTGTTTCTGTTTTACGGCACTTTGATACACATATGGAGCCGGTAATCTGTGCATTTGCCTATCCAAACTGGGTGACTGTGTCCACAAACGGCTGCCGGTGTGTGCAATTACCTGTGCATGTGTATGAACTCGTGTGTTCCCAGTGGTAGATAGATTTTGTGTGCACGCAGCAGCGCACACATGACCTAAGCCACATTGTTTGAAAAGTTTGCCTCCAAGTCCACATTGTCTCCCTGTGGGAGTAAAACATTTTGGCTCTGATGCTCATTACCACCAAGGCCCCTTTACCCCACGCTGGCAGTGTAGAAAGGGACCATTAGTGCAAATGTCATCAGGCCCTTTGAGATCAGCAACCCCCTATGATCCGAGGTGCTGCCCGCAGCTCTAGGTTGGGTTAGCTCCAGGTTGGTAGCAATGCCAGCAGGGCATTGGCCACTTCTCCAGATACAGCCGCTTTGCAGCACATCTATTTAAAACCAGGACGCTTTTGAAATTGACATTTTAGCCCAGATTCTGCCCTCTGAGAAACGCAGGCAACTCCTACTCACTGAGTCTTGCCACATAAACCTTTGTGACGTGCCTTTCGACTGGTTTTGCGCCTTTGCTGCTTCCGTGAAAACCCGCGTGTTAACTGCAAAAGCCGTTTTTAAAATATTACCTTTACCTCACGACTTGGTAATAATCAAAGGCTGAAACACTTATCGCAGAGCTCGGGGGGGGTTGGGGGGGAGGAGAGGAGGGTTGCGTCCTTTCTATTTATCAGTCATTTCTATATTTCATGTGCAGTTTCCATGCAGAAGAAACGGCGGCAGGGTGTCATTGTGACCTTTATCGTCACGAGCAAGGGGAGTGACAGCTTGTACCTGTTCTGTAGCTATGATTAGTTCATGGAAAGAGTTATAGAAAGAGAGGTCAGGAGCAGGAACTGGAAATAGCCCAAACCAAGGTCCAGATCCTCAGCTGATGTCAATGCCTGGAGCTCCATTGAAGTCAATGCCAGTATACGCTGGCTGAAGATCTGAACCACAGTTCTGTTTGGAGTTCTTTGGGGGTCCTCTCTCCTCTCCCCTCCTTCCCGCTCCCAGCGCCTTGATTAAAGAGCTCCCATCTCTCCTCTGAGTGGGAGTCAGCTGATGCCCACAAACTGTATTGGGGGTGCATTTTCCCAGTTAGATGCTGCCGCCCTTTGTGTCTTGCCCATCTGATGGGAGTTGGCCTCAGAAACTTGCCATAGATCAGTCAGTCCAGGAGCAGCCAGAAAACAGGAAAAATCAGTTATAACATTGAGGGCCAGAACCTCAGCTGGTGTACATGGACCTACCTCCATTAACTTCAAAGGAGCTGCACTGATTTACCCCCGCTGAGGATCTAGCCCTGTGTCACTGGCAGTTGTTTCAACACCTGCATTGCAGGGAAGGGAGTGGAGACGCTGTAAGGCTAATTATAAAACTTGGCCAGGAGAGGAGGATATTCTAATTCTGAGAGTCAGTGTGGCCAAGTGGGTAGTGCACTGAACTGGGACTTGGGAGAGCTGGAGCTCTAGGCCTGGCTTGGGCCAGTTATGGCCCTGCTCCGTGCCTCAGTTTCCCCATCTGTAAAAGGGGGATGATGGTACTGGCTCCTTTTGTAAAGTGCTTTGAGATCTACAGATGAAAAGAGCTCGTTATAATAGGAGTTCTGACTGTAGCTTTTATCGCTGCTGTTTTTTCAGAGCTTCACTGACTGCAGTAGATTATGTGAATTTTGATATTTACCATCCTGGTGTATGTGTCTTCGCTATCTGTGAAATTTCCAATTGCTAGTTGTGACTAGTGGTACCATATTTTATACCCTTATTATACTCTTTATTGTCATAAATACTGGACTCTCTGGTGCTAAGGTTTTCCATCAGGGTTAGAGTTTTGGATTTAAATCTCGTTGAGCCTTTAATTGAGCAGAAAGGTTTTAAAGTTGGTTGCGAGAGGGTTGGTTTATTGTTCTTGCTGGGGGGGGGTTTCCCCCAGGGCTGAAGTCTGCATTGGTCCCTCCACCATCTTGGTTTCATTCTCAGCGAGGAAGTGTTTTATTGTTGGAAGAAGTTCAGAAAGTAGCTGGAAGAACATACTGTAAACATGAAGCGAGTATATAAATCTGGATCCCATCCTGCTTCTGTTGAAGCCGATGGGAGCACTGCCATTGGCTTTACTGGGATGCGGAAAATCATGTCCAGGTTCCACTCATTAAAAGTCAATTCTCATGAAAAAGGAAACATATGGGGGCTTGTTCTGCAGCGAGAGGGGCCCCATTGATTTCAAAGGGAGGGTCATTCATGGAGTGACTCAGGGTTAGCAATGACACTGGACTATATTATTCCTCTTGCAGCCAATCATGGTTGGCCAGGTATCAACAGAAACAGTGGCATCACTTGCACTCATCAGGGTTTTAACTGCTTTTCTGCTTGATTCTGCTAGATCATCAGCTGGACCTCGCTTTCAGGATTGCTGTATCTGTCCTGGATGCACAGGGCAACGCTGGCATATGTACTGCCTTCACGGCCCTGATATATTAGAGTCCGATCCAGTTCCATTGAAGTTAATGGATGTTAGATCATGTCCTCAGCCAGCATGGAAGCTGGGGGGAAAAAACCACTTCTTAGAAACTTTGGTTTCAATGGGAGCTAGGTGCCTAAATATCTTTGAGGATCTGAGCCATCAGGCCTCCCCCCATTATCTCCCCTCTGTAATCATGCCTATTTCTAACAGCACGGGTGTTATAACAGCACAGTGAGGGTGGCACGGTATTTTAGAGTGGGAACGGCTAGGGCTCTTTGAGACGTCCCATCGGAGTCAGGTACTAAAATCCTAATACCTGAATCCCTACCCGAGTAGGGCCCTACCAAATTCACGGCCATGAAAAACACGTCACGGACCATGAAAGCTGGTCTCCCCCATTGAACTCTGGCTATTGCAGGGGAGAGCAGATTTCACGCAGCTGAGTGGCTGGAGAGCGGCGGCTGTTGACTGGGAGCCCAGCTCTGAAGGCAGCGCTGCCATCAGCAGCAGCACAGAAGTGAGGGTAGCCTGGTATGGTATTGACACCCTTACTTCTGCGCTGCTGTTGGAGGCAGCGCTGCCTTCAGAGCTGGGCTCCCTGTCAGCAGCCGCCGCTCTCCACCCAAGTCTGTTTCAAGGCCCTCCTTTCCCCTAGGCTGTGTCAGGGACCTGCCCTAAGTGCTGGTCTCTTTCAGGCTCTGAAATCCAAATGCCGTCACCGCTCCGGGCAGTGCCTTTAGCCGGGTTTGCATCTGCGTGGGTCAGGCTAAGCATTGTGGCTATTGCTCAGAATGAGACCGAGCCGAACTGGGGGATGGGGACGGGGTGATGGTGGGGAACCTCTAGCCAGAATGAGAGGAAGGGGTAGGGACGTGTTGTTTATTTCCTGGCGCCGTCCCTCCCACCCCCCCACCAATCTTCACCAGGGAGCTGGCCAAATAACCCAGCCTGGCGTCAGACAGGTGGTGCTGATGTCCATGACGCATGCTTCCCTCCACATTCTCTCTAGTCTTGATGATAAGATGCTGAAAGGCTGTTTGAGCCGTTTGCTTTCAGTCACTCGTGGACGTGAGGATGTGCAATGGCTCCCCCTCCTGGGAAGGCCAGTTCTATAGCCAGCCTTGAGAGCAATCATGAATTCTCGTTAAACAGCAGCGGGGCCACCTGACAATTCCTCCCCCAACACAGGCTAAGCCAATACATGCCCCTCCCCCCCCCCAGGGAAGCGTTTCTGATCATGGTGGGGGATAGCGCCTTTAGGGACAGCCTGCAAACCTGTTCTTTCTTGCTAGGTCATTTCTCCTTTAGGCTTCTCAGATGAGAAACCCCAACCTTGGATACTCAAAAATGGGCTTAGGTGAGTGAGAAATGCTGAGGGATGTAAAAAGCTAGATACAAGCCCAAAATGTAAGGCTCAAAGCCAGACTTCCCCAAAGCTGGGGTGTGTTTGGATCCAGGGGTTTGGTTTGGGCTTCTTGCTGTCTTCAGCGGCAGAAAAATGGTAGCAAGGCAGAGTAAAAGCCATCTTTACTCAATATGGTAAGGAACCAGCAGAACTCGGTTAAGGATTCAAACCGGTATGCAGACCCCTCTGAACCCAGCAGCCAGTTACACCTTCCAGCCTGGAGCAATTACAGCAGCAGAATGGGAAGCAGAGAGAGAGAGGGAGTTATTTTCTTAGCACATCATGGAAAAGAATAAAGTTCAGTATCTGAGGCCCAAGAGGTGTCGAGTCAAGTTCACTTCTTCCCTGGACACGGCAGGGAGCGGGGCAGTCATCATCCGCATTGCTTGTTACCATAGCACCTTCATTGCAGTAACTTGCATTGTCTTCAGTTGTGACGCTTCTTTTAAAGTCCTGACATTCACCGTTTTTCTGGGATAGTCAGAAAAGCCACCCAGACCCGGCTCCTTTCGAGCCCTTTTAATTCTTTGCTGGAATGGCACAACTCTCAGGGGTTTAAAGGAAAATGGCTAATTTATTTGCACTGCAAAGGAGGCAGATACCGGTCAGTTTCACTCGTGTAAGTCCTGAGTGGCTGTGAGCAGGAATTCGGCCCAAGAGTTTGATGAGCTGTAGGAGCAGATTTTAAGTGGGGGAAACATTCAAAGGACTTTTTTTAATCACCTGAAAAATACACCTCTACCCCGATATAACATGAATTCGGATATAACGCGGTAAAGCAGCGCTCTGGGGGGCGGGGCTGCGCACTCCGGCGGATCAAAGCAAGTTCGATATAATGCGGTTTCACCTATAACGCAGTCAGATTTTTTGGCTCCCGAGGACAGCGTTATATGGGGTAGAGGTGTAATAACTGCATAATAAATCTTTATTTAAGAAAATATTATATTCCATGGCTCACGTTTTCAACAGGCACCCGAGCAGACGTCTTACTAACAGATTTGCGCATGCAAATCTCCATTTGCACATGCAAATCTCCATTTGCTTGCACAATTGCAGCTAGTTAAATAGACAACTGGAGTTTGTGGAGGCCAGCTGAAAATTTGAGCCTATTTCTTTCCATCCAGCACAGCCCTCCCCATATGTAGGTATCCCTAGAAAACAATCGACAGGGTATGAAATAAGTAAGGACCACATTTTCAGAATTTGGCCCCCACAGTATAGGTGAACTGGTGGGAGCATCCATTTGTGCATTCAAATGAGGTAAATGCACTGCACGGATGACTAACTAGATGCACAGGTACTCAGTCTGCATACATCCATAGGTGCACCGTTTTGTACGCCACTTTTGAAATTGTGCCCCTCAATGTCAGTGCTGGATACACCAGTCCTAGTGTCTGGTGTTGTCGTTAGCTTCCTGTGGTTGTTACTTTAGCACTTTACTCTGCTTCAGGAAGGGGATCTGCTTGGATCGAATAGCACTTCCAGGCTGGGGGATTAAGTTTAACATAGGTGGGGATTAAAATAACGTCAGATGCACCCCAAATTAAGATCAGGGCTTAGATGTAGAATATTTCAAAGGCATGTTCTTTTGGCCAAGGTAAAAGGTAAAATACAGTATCCGTTTACTCTCTAATACCTCTTCTATCTGGAAACGGGACCAAATGCTGATCTCATTTACGTTGGCACAAATCTGAAGTAACTCTAGTTCCCTTTCAGTCTATGAGATTTACTCCAGATTTAGGCTGGTGCAGATCTGGCTTACCTCCCACCGTGGCAATGGAATGAATTCACTAGGACAGGTCCTAACCCCTACTCTGGCTTCTTTGTGCTGTACTAGTGTTGCAAAGAGTCTGTAAAGCTTCCATAACATGGCAGCTGACGATTCCCCCAACATGGGGGAAATTCCTGGCTGGCAGAGAGTTGGCTTTACCCATCTCTGTGCCAGCCCTAACTTGTCCCCTCTCATCCTCAGCTAAAGGAGGGTGTTCCAACAATGCCTACCAGTATAGCAGTTTTTGGACAGCTCTTACAAGCTGGTGCAAGTTAGAGCAAACTTGTGGCTGCTCTAAATTGTGCTGGGAACCAAATCAGCCCCAAGGATCAGGGGAGCACAAAGGTGGTATACAGCCCGTATACCTCCCCGCCTCCTTTGGGTTCTGCTCCAAGCACTGGACCTGAGAATGAGCTAATGGATCTTTTCCAACTCTGATGTCTGTGATCTGTTAGCTCTGTCTTTGGGCTCCTGGCTACCCAGGTACAAGAGGTGCAAAAAAGAACATCCAAAAATTGCAAAAGGAAGCAGTGGTTTTATGTTGGAATTTCGGTTTTGCTAAAGAAAGCCTGCTTCCTCCACACGAGCACTGGACAAAAGGTTCTGCTCATTCACCTTGCCCTCCATTAGGGACCTTTATATCGCCAACTTCAGAGCAGATCAAAAGGAAAAGTCAGCACATAACCAGAGAGCTGGAATGATTGTCACTGGACTCTGAGCTCTTACACAAACATAACTCCCCGCAAAGTTAACGGAAGTATTACGCATATAGAGGTTGTGGGAGTGGGACCTTAGATGTGAGTCCCAGACAAGATGCTGAAGGGCTAGCAGGCTGAGTTCTGGTCAGACATACACAGGAAACCACGACCGACCTCGCAAAGGGCACCACAGTGAATGGCCTCTCTGGAATTGATCCCAAATACACTGAGGGAGAGATTTGCCGAAGCATTCTGTGGGTTTTTTGCATCCCTTTTTTTTTTTTTTTTTTTTTAACCATTAACCTCACCAGGAGCAAGGTTCGATGATTGCTGGGTGCTTTTCAAAATCCAACCCTGACGTTTCACAAGCTGTAGGCGAGATCAGTCCATTTCGTATCACCTTAGGGAAATTCCTTCCAGAAACTCAACTGATCACGTTTTCATCTGATCTGTGTTTAATCCCCAATAAAACTGACACTCATCAGGTTTTGTGGGTATTCATAGGTTTTTCCTTCACAATAAGGCATGACACACACAACACCGTTGCAAGGCTCCCTCTTGCATTTTGATTTCCTCTTCAGGCCTCCGTGCTCAGCGGTTTTGACACATTTTATTATGTTTTCTAACACAGAATAGCTCTGTACATGGAGAGGCAAGAAACCCAGGATCTGGGTTAGAGCAATGGATGGCAAGCCAGGGCCCATTTCAGTAGGATTTGTGGAGACCTTACAAAAAAATCCAGTAGATGGGAACGTTGAAGATGAACAGGGCTTTCGCCCAAACTGAGGGAATTAAGATGATCTCGGGTGCAAGTCAAGCTCTTGACATCTTTATTCCACTTATTCTCCAAAGGAAGCTGTGGCCATCCTAGAGGTGCATCTCAAAAGCCATGCTAGAAATACCTGTCTATCGCCTCTGGTCCAGGCCACGGAATAGCATGTTGTAATAGCTACATTGTTCTGAAAACAGAGGTGGGAGCAGGGGTTCGGAGGGAGACGGCCCCGATGCCTTTAGACATTGCTGGAAATCTCCTGGCTTGCTCGTGTTGTGGGATGCTTGGTGGAGATTTTTGGCTGGGCAGGGGTGGCTGGACTTTATAGGAAACCTGCCGTTCAAAGGAAAATATTTGCCATCATTCAGGCTGGCAAGGGAATCCATGCATTGATCCCTCTGGTTAGGGTGCTATCTCGCCCACGAAGCACCAGCCCCCTTTATTAATGCTAGGTGGTGGCTAATCAGATGTTCTTTTCCTCCTCCTCCATTTCATTCCGCCCGTGTACCTGTATATATGAGACATGAGCCGACAACCATCTCAGTTTGGTTTAAAAGGAGGATGAGATCCCGGAGCCAAGCTCGTTTCTTTGACTTTATGAGCTTCAGACCTAGTTGATCAGTGATTCTGAAGGTCCTGGAACATGCTGTGTTCGGGGGCCATACGTACCTCGGACTTTGGTTTTATTGTATATCCCATAGACATAGGAATTGAATTGTTTACGGCCCAATTCTTCGCTCCCGACATGTGTAAAACCCATTGAAGCCAATGGGGGTTCTACAGGGAGAAGGAATTCGTGACTGGGCCCACTGTTTCATCGGGCTATAGCTCTGCTGGTATTTGGGCTCATTTCTCACGCAGTCACATAAGCTGATGACATGTCTATCACTTACTCACGTGCTGGTCCTACCGAGCTCTCTGTGAGCCCTTTGCCCATGGTACCTCTCTCCTAAGGGTTTGGCCTGGCTTGGGCCGCCTAAGGAAATGAATCCAGGTGCAGACCACGGCCACTTCCTGCAGCTACCACCTGCCTCGTCTGTATTTTTGAATTAAGGAATTTGTCCCCTCTCCCCATTATGGATTGATTGTTGGGAGCTCCCTTGTCTCTGTGGGAAATGCTGATTCCTAATCTGTGCAGGGAGTGTAGCATGTGACATTTGCGTCCGTGTGGTTCATTTGCAAATGGGGTATCCTCCGGGGCTGTAGCGCCTCTTATTCTAGCCTGTGCAATAACTACACCCTAAACACCTAAGCCATAGGGTCACCCCAAGGGAGACGCCACAAAGCCTTTTGGCTCCATTATCGAAGCCAACCCTCATTGAACGAAACTGACGAATCTGGAGTTCGGACTCTCGTCACCGAGCCCTTGCAAACCCCTTCTTCTAAAATGGCTTGGCATAAGCCGAGCAATTCAAACGCCATTTGTTCAGCAGCGCGGGCCGGCCCATTTGTGCTACGTGGTTCAGTAGACCCACTCCATTCAGCTTAAGCTGACAAAGGCCTGTTGCAAGCAAAGAAAGGGATAATAAGAAGGGTCTGAAAAACCAAACTGATTGTGAATATAGCTAGTTTATAAATGCAGGAAGGTATTGCAATGGGGCAGCCGTGCTGAGCACCCATGTTTCAGGAGGGGCTGAAGGCATCCCTACACGCTCTTTGGGTTATTGCTTTCTGTGCATAACACCCTAATGGTTTAAATGAAGGCTTCCAAATGCCTGTTTAACTTAGATTTAATAAGGCAGCTATCGCATGGTAAGGAAATCCCAGAAACTTCTCGGGCTTTAATAACTGTGTTGTGGAGGAGAGTCTGTGACAAGCTTTATTGTCTTCTTAAATCTAAATGAAGGGCCAGATTTTCAGAACTGCAATGACCCTGACTGCGCACACAAATCAGGTAATGTCACCGATTCTTTTGCACACCGTCATGGTTACTGCGTACACAAATTTTGCACACATTTTTGCACATGCAATAGTGCATCTCCAGTGGGTGAAAATCTGGCCCTAAATGTGTATCTGCAAATCATAAATTGAAGGGCTAACATTTCAAAAACAACATGATTCAATCACACATACAAAGTGTGGCTGTGCACTCGAGTTCCATAACCACACACTTCACAGCAAGCTGTGAAAATCTAGCCCAAACTGTTACCTGAAACACCAACTCCTGCCTTGATCTCAAATTTCCTCCTCCTTTCGGGGAATTCTGAACTGAAAATGAGAGTGCAATGTATCAGGAAAACCTTTGTACGCAATGACAGCAAATATCACGGTTCAATACGGGGCGAAAATCAATCTCTGGTCAGTTTCTTGTTACTGTAGTTCTACATGGTGACTGATTCCTGATTGGAGTCACCTCTGAGGACGATCCAGCCAAAATGGGCACAGGAATTCCTTTCATCCCAGTAGACTCGTGCACATCAACGCAAACTGTTTGGGATCTTTTTTTTCTTTCCGTTCTCTTTGTGGCACCCATTCCATGACATGTCCGAATGTTTCTTGTCAATGCCAGTTATTAGTGCATAAGTGCATTTTGGAAAAAAAGATTTTCAATTTATCACTTGTAACCATATATATAAATATATAAATATATATATATATAAAAAAAGTGTTTATTTGCAAAAAATTAAAAAAATGTTTTAACAGTAAACTATCTTATAATAAACTCCCAATTTGTGACGATCTGTTCTTTTGTTAATCATAGACAAAGCCTCCGCTTGAGAGTACTGTAATAAATAAATATTAACAGCGCCACTGAACACCTAGAAGGGATACATCTATGTACTGTATATATTAAAAAAGAAGCTGTATCAAATAAATGTTTATTGATTTTTTTTTTTGTAGTTTGGTGTGAGTGAGTTTGTTCACCGAAAGATCAGGGTTATCCTCCAATCAGCATCTTGTGTCCTCTCTCATTTGCCTTGAGTTCCTTGCAGGAACGTTCACTGGGTGCTGAAAAGGAACTCTCCCCCCAGCAGAGAAAATTATTGTTATTGGGATGAGGTGGTCTGGTTGGGAGTGAGACTGAGCCCACTTGGCCTAAGGCATCGTACACTGGACAGGCACTCATGAGACCCCACTTCTGTTCCCACTCTGCCACTGGCTGGTAAGGTGACCTCAGACAAGTCACTTCGCCGTGCAGTGTCTCAGTTTCCCCATCTGTAAAATGTGGACAATGCTACTGACCGCCTGGAGATCTGCTGAGGCCAAGTGCTGTTATTATTAAGCAGTTGATTCTGCAAAAGTGTTGAGCAGTCTCGGCTCCAGCTATCGTCCCCCGGGCAGGCACACAAATTAAATCTCGATGCTTAAACAGTGGCTAGCTTTTTCTTTGGAATGTTCACCTGCTGGCCTCTCCTCCCAGCCCGACTCTCCCCACACTAGGAGCTAGATTCCACACAAGCCAAGAGGGTAGGGCCTGGAGATGATGCATTCACTCTGCTAGTGGGCAGGCGCTATCTCCAACCCCACCCTGCCTCTGCAAGTCCACCAGAGGTAGGACAGCTTCCCCTTACCAGATCAGCTGGAGACGCCACCTGACCAGGCCACCTCCTCAGCTTGTTGCCTACTTTTGAGGAGTTCTGATCCCAGAAGGTCCTATGTTTCCCCCCACTAGAAGCTTCATACGGGTTCTGTGTCTCTACTGGCTGGAGTGTTACTCATCTGTCTTGCGACGTAGGCTCAGCGTGGTACTGGCGTGCCTGCAATATCACAGGGGCAAAACAAGTTTTCATGTGGAGCC
Source organism: Terrapene triunguis (assembly GCF_002925995.2). Taxonomy (NCBI): domain Eukaryota; kingdom Metazoa; phylum Chordata; order Testudines; family Emydidae; genus Terrapene; species Terrapene triunguis. Next base: position 4,291,651 of record NW_020664481.1, on the reverse strand, counting down.
TCTCAATATTCCTTGAACTCAAGTTTCCCCATGGATGGAACCCACATGCTAAAGTGCACACCAGCCTAGTCCCCATAGGACCCACGTCTTCCTAGCATGAATGGAGCTCTATTAATAGTCCAAGTACAGGGGCTATAGACTTCAGAGGTGCTACTATGCTCCTCCATGCATCAAGATGTGATAGAGAAATTCACAAGGCAGCCTGAGAAGATTTCCTACCTGGGCTACTTGAGGGGAGTCCTTTAGAGTTACCAGGTTGCATTACAAAGAGGTAAGCAGATGCATCCTTCTCTGCACTTACCCAAATGGGCCGGGACCCGGTAAGCCTAGAGAACTAAACCTGCTTGGGGCAAGCTGCATGCTGGGTAGTTTTCCAGCCAGGGATGCAGGCAGGACGAGGCACTGCGGCTGGCCGCTGGCACAACACGCTGTCTACATCCTCTGTTTTGTTTTGTTTTAAACACCCTCTCTGTGTTCACAGTACGGGTAGAAGAATGAATGGCTCTGGAGAGACCAAGCGACAAGCATTTTCCAGCTGTTCCAAGCCTGGCTGCAAAGCCCACAGCTTGACAGCTGCCCCCAGGCTCTCTAGTGTTCTTGCTGAATGAACCTCGTTCATCAGGGCTGAGCTGACGGTTCAAGACGGTGGCCCGGCATGAAAGCATCAGGTGAACAGAGCCTGAAGGCTGCCCCTCAGGAGGGAGATCAGAGGGATGTGCTCTTGGCAGGCGGGGGGGCGTTTGTTTGCTTGGCCGGGGTGGGGATGTGAATAATGAACATGTCTCTCTCTAGCCCAGCGCTGGCTGCCAGCTCCTCAGCTGGGATAAGCGCCAGCGTGGCAAGAACTCCTGTCGTTCTTTCAGGAATAATAGCGTCGTGCTGATCACTGCACAGCAAAAAACAAAAGCCCACGCTGCTCTCTTGGGCCCATTGGTTTAACCCGCTCGGCACCGACGTGAGAGGTTTCTAGGAACTCAGGCCAGTTCAGCCAGACCCTCAGGCACAGTCAAGCTGTTCCCTGTATTAGACCTGGATGTTCTCCAGCTGCAGGTCCCATCCCCAGCAACCCCCCTCTCCCCTGGACGAAATGTCCCCTCCTGGCCTTGAGAACCAGCCTCTGCACCGATCCTGTGCATCACTGCTGCCCATGCCCCAGGCAGCCGGGTCGCCTGGACAGTGCAAGGCTTAGGCTGTGGGTTAATGCACCCGTAACGGAATGAGACGCAACAGCTGGTTTAGGGGAGGTCTTAGGCCCAGTCTTGCTTCCATTGAAATCAGTGGGAGCTTGGCCATTGACGTCAATGTGAGCAGGATTAGGGCTAATAACTGGGAGATTTATGATCTCTGGCTACTAGGGGAAGAGGAAAGGGATCAGGTCTCCTGAATTTTGACCCCCTGACTCAGCTCCTCCTCTGGGGGAACTATTCTGTCTGGGGAGATGAGGGGCTCGGGCATGGAGTAGGAATCACCAGAGAAACCCATCCTCTTTCCACTAGAACAGGGGTTCTCAAACTGGGGGTTGGGATGTCTCAGGGGGGCGTGAGGTTATTACATAGGAGGTTGCGAGCTGTCAGCCTCCACCCCAAACCCCGCTTTGCCTCCAGCATTTATAATGGTGTTAAATATATAAAAAAGTGTTTTTAATTTATAAGGGGGTCGCACGCAGAGGCTCACTATGTGAAAGGAGTCACCAGTACAAAAGTTTGAGAACCACTGGCCTAGAAGGAAGGTCAGTGTTAAACCGGGGTCAGTGTAGTGATCAGCAGAGTCACCTCCCTCAGTGCAGACATACATTTCCACCTGTCCACCTTGATTTAGCTGGTTGAGGTCAAGTCTGGGGGAAACACATCTGATCTTGACATGCCAATCCCTATGTCAGGCTTCCGCATGCCGTATTCCAGTCACAGCCCCCAAAGGTTTTCATTCCTGAAAACCTCCAGGGAATATGCACGTGCAAATCCTTTCCAGCCACTGGATGGAGCTATTGTTATTCAAAACCTCTCCTGGTTCCTTTAGCCCCCTGGCTCTGGGTGATGTTCCCAGGCTGCTCTGATCCAGCACAAAATCAGAAAGTTGAGACCTCGGGAAATGTTCTCCCCCCCCCCCCCCCCACCCCCGAGAGGGAAAATGGGAATCATTCAAATAAGACATGGGAATGATTTCGGCTGGAGCGAAAAGTGGCGATGTGTTTCCATGGATGACACCTCCCACTCTGCGAGAGAGCAGCGGATCGTTTCCATAACCAGACAGCTTTTCCTTCAGTCCGTTGTGACTGGGCCAGAGCTGTGAATATAAACTGCAGAGGAACTTTCAACCAACTGCAGGAGGAAAGGCAGGCTCATGACCTGTTTAATCCCCAGTTCATTTGGGAGATTCAAATGCACTCAGATAGCAAAACTCCCCCTGTTTGGCCTTCTCATGAGTAAAACTGAAAAGCCCTCAGGCTCTCTTCAGGGAGCATTTGCCTGGCAAGATGATTGCTAATCCCAGATTCACTTTGGTTTTTCCCCATGTAATGTTAGGCTCTGATCACTCCCCTGCACCTGCCAACAGCCTCATTAAAGTCAACTATGGGGGTGCAAGGGTGCCCTGTCCAGATCACCAAACAAGCAGCAGATTTAGCCACATCTCCCTTAACGCAGCAGTTTGCCAACAAATCTGCGAGTTGGACCATTCGATCCCAATGAAATGAGGCTAAGGCCCTCTTTGACGGGGAGATTAGGAACGTGTAAAGCAAGCTGGGGGATTTTCTGCATCTGCCCTTTCCCCTACCCCCTCCAAAACACAAGCCATCCTGAATTACACCCCGTGCAACCCCACGAATTCAATGGGGATGTAACTCAGAGCAGATTTGGCTCTAATAATATCCATAGTGTGCCAGGTTCCATTGCGCCATGTGGCGTTCACCTTGGCAAGTAAGAGGCCAGGCAGCCCTCCAGTGAAGAAGGGAGATGGCGCTTCTGTCTTCTCAAGTGTCAATAATTCATTTAAGTCTCGAGGAGCTCAGGCAGCGCAAGAATGCAAAAGGCCAAGAATGTGCACAATGCCATGGGGAAGCGAGTACAGCGGATTAGCAACCCCCCTCCCCGTGAAGTTTGCATTGTTGAGCCAGTTCCTTTCTGAACTTAGCATTGTTTGCACACATCTCTCCTTTAGCCCTCTCGGTGACTGATGCTATTAATGACTCAGCCAACAGCTGCACCTCGTGCTGGTGAGAAGGGGAGGAAGCAAGTGCTCTTGTCTGTTCTCCCAGCCTTGGCTAACGGTGTTTGTGTTTCAGGGGCTGCTGGATGATGCTATAATCACTATTTTCTATTTAAGTGCATTGGGGCAGGGAACAGAAGAAAAGCAACCTTTGCTGTGTGGATGGCACAGCCATGTTGCTGTCAAAGAGACGTTTTACCCTCTTGCATTCTTTTCTGTTCCAGTATTTTCTTCTGCCCCTTTTGAGTCTCGAGTTGCATTCATTCAGATTTACAGCTGTTTGTGGGGGAAAACATTCCAGTAACCTTTGTGATCATGGAAAAAGAAATCTAATGCCCTGATCCTGCAAAGCCACATGCTTAGCTAAGCTTTACGCACTGTGTCTTGAGTGGGACTACTCCTGGGATGTAAAGTTAAGCACACAAAAGTTAAGAATTCTTTGCAGGATCAAAGCTTCCAAACGATCATCAACCACATTATCTACCATCTGCTAATTCAGTTATGACAGCTAGTGTATGCATCCTTTCTCCGTGAGCTTATAAATAAAATACACCCAAAGAGTGCTGGGATCAGGCATAGGCTTGAAGGAGGAATTACTGGGTGAAATTCTATGACTTGAGATCAGACAAGATGATCATAATGGCCCCTTCTGGCTTTAAAAATCTATGAAGGCTCGGAATGGAACCCAAGTTCTGATGCTTAATTTAATAATACAGCAACCATTTGCTGTTAACCCACCGCTGGTGACACACAATAGTCTAAGAATATACCCACCTCATGTGACTAACTTCCTTATAGGACTTGCTGCACAGACCTGCCAAGTCTCACCCATTTGGGGAGGGAAGCTCATTGCCAATTACCGTTCAGGCCGTTTTTAAAGGCTCTCTCAGCACCGAAGGAATGTGCCGCGTGCCACTGAAGCGTTTTAACTCTCACACGCATTTTTGGGAGATCTCCCTTTTCCCCAGTTCTCCCGTTTACAACAGGGCCTGGTCGTTGACTTGGCACATGGCATAAAGTTATATAGTTCCCGTACTTAGCAGGCCCACGATTTCAGAGGCTCACTGTTAAGTAGCTCTAGTGCAGGGGTAGGCAACCTATGGCACGGGTGCCAAAGCCGGCACGCGAGCTGATTTTCAGTGGCTCTCACACTGCCCGGGTCCTGGCCACCGGTCCGGGGGGCTCTGCGTTTTAATTTAATTTTAAATGAAGCTTCTTAAACATTTAAAAAACTTTATTTGCTTTACATACAACAATAGTGTGTTATATATTATAGACTTATAGAAAGAGACCTTCTAATAACATTAAAATGTATTACTGGCACGTGAAACCTTAAATTAGAGCGAATAAATGAAGACTCAGCACAGCACTCCTGAAAGGTTGCTGACCCCTGCTCTAGTATTTTGCAGGCCTGGTGTCCTCTACCTCTAATATTTTGCAGGCGGACCGCTCTGGCATTTTGCAGGCTTGCTAGTGCACGCTCTGGTCCTTTGCAAGCTCTTTTTATATTTAAACCCACCACAGGGCTTTGTGTGGCCAGCAGCATCAATCTCCTTGCTCTGCATGGCCTCCAACCCACCCTTTCAGTTTCCTTTCCTTGCACGGGCGTTAAGTTTCCTCCCCTGCAAAAAGAAACCAACCCCCCCCCCAAAAAACTACAACTCCCATGATGCAAAGGGTTCCCACCCTTCCGGCCAGTTGTAGTCCACTCATGGGTTCCTCGCCTTTGGGAGTAGCGCGTTCGCTCCCGCCTGTGAACTACAACTCCCATGAAGCCCTGGGGCGCAGAGAGCCTCCCTCCCCAGCCCCTCTCCCAACAGCTGATCGAGAAGCGCAATGGCTGCAGCCGCTGGTGATGGTGGGGGAGAGGGAGTGCATGAGGAGAGAGGAGCGCCAGGAGATGACAGGTAACAGGGCGCACTGGGGAGCCAGGGGCTGCCCCTGGGGGCTCTGTGGGGTGCAGGAGGTGGGTGTTTCTATGGCTTGTTTGTTTTGGGGTCGGTGGCCAGGGCAAGGGTGGTAGGACTGGAGTCCACAGGCAAGGCAGGACAAGCTCCCCTGAGCTCTCCAAGGGGATGGCTTCAAGATGCATCCACTTTGCCCCTGCAGTTTGCTGTGGTGGGGACTTTCTGAGGAGCCCTGGAGCGCGGTGGATCTGTCTCTTCTGCCTGAGCAGTAACCATCTCCCCGGCACGCCCAAGGGGCAGAATTTGCTCTAGGGTGCTTGTCCAAACTTTCCCTTGCTTCTCTGTCTTGCAAGGTGCTGTGCACCTGATAGGCCCCCTCCTCCCCAGAGCTGGCTGCATTCCAGGGGGGCAGTATGGTTAGCATTTGGAAAGCGCACTGGGATACTTCAGGGTGAAAAGTGTTCATGTTTCCACTGCCCTGTACTGGCCTGACTCAGACCTGCTCAGCTGCCTGGGTGTCATAGGCCCTGTGTTGCTAGCAGAGATTCTTCTTAGACTCGGGTATCTGGGGCTAGTACAGGAGATCTAGTTCAAACCCAGCTCTCTGCATGAAGCTCCAATGACCGTGATGAGCCCAGTGATAACGGTGGAGTCCTCAGCGGGCTTCATGCTTTGTACAGTGGTCACCCTTCAGAACTGTACAGTTTTACATTGTAATGATAATATGCTATGCCCTGCACTTATTAGGGAATAGTGTGGGACCCTTAATTACTTGCAAATCTCAACTGTAAATATTTAGGGGTGACCAGTGTAAGCATCACAGACTGCTCTTGCAAGGGTTATAAAATCTGCAGTTTGTTCTTCTGGGGTGAAATTCTGGCCCCCCTGAAGTCAATGGCAAAATGCCCATTGACTTGAGGTCAGGATTTCACCTGATGTTTATAAACACAACTGGAACCTTTCTGCACTTGTGAAATCTTTATCTGTTGCTATCTTTAAAACTGTGAAAACGATCTCTGGGTTGAACTCTTTCGGTGAGGAAAGATTCTAAGTGGGCGTTAGTTTCACACACCTCAACCTTAGCAAAGGGTTCTAGTCTGCATACACAAAACCAAGGAATTAGTCACTTTCTTTCTTGTTGCTTTGTAAAATGGTCAACAGATCAAACTGCAGTGAGGATTAGCTTTCTGGAAAATATTAAAGTTTAGCTGTTTGCAAATCTGTGCGCACACCCCTTCCAAATATCATGCACTGCAAAAAGTGTCTTAAAATTTGCCATCTTGGAAAAGACATATGTATATTTTTTTCCCTACTCACGTAACGGAAAAATAGGTGGATGGATATTCCTCACATTTTCTTTAAAAAAAAAAAAAATTCTTTGGGCTGAGACCATGCATGGAATATACCAGCTCTAGAGGTGAAATGTTCAGAACTGAGTGTCTACAAAGGGTATTTATAATAAATACTGCAAAGTAACGCTTACTACAGTGCAGTGCACTTGTGACAGCACCGTCTAGTGGTTGGAGCAAACCCCTGGGAGTCCAGAGTTCCCATGTGTTCTGCTCCAAATTAGTCAGACACCCGATGTGTGACTGTGAGCAAGTCACTAAGGCCAAACCTTTCAAACTTGGGTGCTTAGGTTTTTCAGAGACGCTGAACGCACTGATTTCCAGTTGAGTCAGTGACAAACAGACCACTTACTTGGGGGGGAAAGAGTGACTCAGGCACCTGCGTTTGAAAATGTTGCCCTTAACCTTTCGGTGCCTCAGTTTCATCAACTGTAAAATGGGGCCTATGAACACAATGAGTTTACCAGAGGAAGGAAGTGCATTACTGAGTAATCGCTAGAGAAGCTGATGAGTAGCTGTGTTGTAGAACAGTGGCTGTTTTAACCAAGTAGTAGGGTATCCGCTACACTGACCTCATGGTTTCCTGTGTCCAAGCTGTCAGAAATGTAAAAATGAACACATCATAAACAGCGGTGAGAACAGTGCATTATTGGTAAACGTCATTTAGCTTTGATAATCAAAGTTATTAACAGAGGATTAAAAAAGTGTGTGTGTGTAATTCCACAGGGCCTGATTCTCCTCTGTTATATCGGTGTAGAGGAATAATAATTCCATCACACTCGAGGGAGTCACTCCAATGTAAACGTACTCTATGTTTGTGGGGGGTCAGGCCCATGATTTTTAAGTGGATGGGGCCCCTTTAAATGATTTGCCTTATGTCAACACTCCTTTCTGTCCAGGCTTGAGCTCCCTTCTAGGCTAACTGTAGTGACTCCGCATTTTTCCCCCCCTGTGGGCATGAATTTTGCATTCAAGTTGCTTAATCATTGTGGAATGGTGTTGCCATAGAAGGAAGTGGTGGTAGTGTTAATCTCTGTTGCAGTATTTAAATATTTGGACATTTACCACTAGGGGGTGCTACTGCCATCCCCTTAAACTTGTCCGTCGCTGCAGATTAAGGTGCTGCTGCTGGTTAGATCCTAGAGTGGAAACTTTTTAACTCTTTGGACTCTAGAGCATTTTCATCCTGTGCAACTGGTGATCTGGACTGGCTGTACCAGTGGCTCTGCCAGTGTCAGGAGTTGGGTCCTGCCTCTCACCAGGAGAAAGGGACCGTATCCCTGTCTCCCTTTCCCCATTCTTGGTGCAGGTTAGCACTGCATTGTGCACCAAGCCACAGTTCCGCGTCTCGCTCTGGTGGTCGTGGTGGGGGGGAGGGTGCAGAACGCTACTTCCAAACTGCTCCCGGGCTGAAGCTGCTGAGCTGGCGGGGGCCGGGGAGGTCTGGGGGAAGGGCCACTGCTCCCTTTCTGTTGTTAGGGAGGCTCAGCGAGGGAAGAGGCGCATCTACCCCCCCTGTCCATCCTGCACACACAGCTGCCAGGGCCCAGCTTTTTGCTAGGCGAGGCCGAGTGCTTCAGTTCTTGGCCCCCCTCATGAAAACAAGATCTGACCAGCACATCAACATGCCCTGTGCCAGTCCTGTGTTCCCCTGGAGGAGCCGGTTTCCCTGGCCTATTGAACGTGCTGGAGTCGGGTGGGAATAACTTTCAGAACCGAGCTGAGAATGCCCCAGAAATACCCCAGCTCAAATCAAGCTCAGCGCAGCCAGCATTAAATGATAAATGGGGGGGAAACAGCCTCTGTCCCTGAGCTGTGCACACAGCACCAAGACTAAAGCTGGTATAAGCCCTGCTTTCTATTAGCCTCATGCATCCTTATTAGGAGTTTGCACCAGTGTAACTCCAACAACGTGGTTACACTGGTGCACGTTTCTCTAACGTAGGTAAGGCCTTAGTCTGATGGGCACCGAGCACCTGCATGCGAGGAGTTCGGGGGACTTACATGCTTCCTTTAGACGCTTTGATTGTTTGCTGATGTCTCTCCTCTGCACCCACCCAGGAGCAGAGGCCCCTGTGTGCAGAGACAAAGATGGGTGTCCCCCTTCATGCTTTGGCCCTGGGAGCTCCAGCGGCCAGACTGTTACACTGCAGCTGATGGGGCTGTCACAGAGAGAGCTGGGTGTGACAAGTGGGATCAAAGGGGGCTCCTTCCCTAGTGTTAACGCAGCCCAGGAGTCTGAGCGGGCGGCAGTCCGGCTGGCGGTTAGTCTCCGAGCCCTTCTCCCGCTGTCATTTCACCGGCTCTTTCTCAAGTGGCCTTTACTAGTTAACACTGCATGAAAGGAAGGCCTCGAGCAGCACTTACCTACAGCAGGAGGGCCTCCCAGGCAGCGAGCCAGGGTCGTGGTCAGATAGCCTCTAGCTCAGGGGCAAGGCGACAAAGAGACTGACGTGAGGGCCAGCCGATCGGCTGGTGTAAATCAGCCTCCTCCACCAAGGTCAGTGGAGCTGTGTCGATTTGCACCAGCTGAGGATCTGGCCCTGACAAGTGCATAAGGACCCAAGTGGCTCAGAGTCATGGACAGTTGTTACAGTCTGGTGGGGGGCTGTCCTTCAAATCCCGACTCTCTCCCCCCCCCGCCCCCTTTTGGGGTGTGAAAGCCACCATGCTGTCATGGAGGATCAGTGTTCATACAGGACTTGGTGTGTTCTGCCCAGCCAGCAGTATGAGCCAATGCTACATTCATAGCAGGGCCCATTATAACAGGTTCACGCACACAGGCCCTGATCCTGGAGTCGGATCTACGTGGGTGGACCCCTGCTGGGGTCGTGCATGGACACGAAGGCCCGCGTGGATCCAGTTGTAAGATTGGGGTCACAGTGACCAAAACAGGAAGAGCCCTGGTTAATTTCAGCTTTGTCCTAAAAACTAAAGGAAAAATAAATGATCAGCATTTTCCCAAAATCTGCACGAACGTGCTGGAATTAAGGCAAATTGGGAAGACGTGACACTAGTGTTTATATTTAGTGCATGTCCTATTATGACACTATCTGGGCCATTTTAATAATCCGTGTACAACGCCAGAGACAGGCCATCCCCCAGTTTTATGAACACCCTTCATCTGCATTTCACCCACACCCACCCAAAGGCCGTCGGGGGTCTCGGTCGTAGAACTAATAGAATATAGAAATGATGATCAGAATCTTACACTCTGTGCTCCCATCGGCCTAACCAGCTCAAAAGGGAAGTTGACAAGCATCTGAAAGGTACGTGTGCTAGAGAGGCCGAGGGATTGTTTAAAGAGGGTCAAGGAGCAATGGGGCGAAATTAACAAGAGGACCTGTTTCAAGAACTCTTTTAAATCTACCTTCTTTGATTTTCACAACTAACCCGTTGCCAAAGCTGGATGAATCAACTGGAGGAAACGTAGGTGCTTCTGACGCAGGTTGCCAGCTCTGATTATTTTATTGTATTGCTATATTTAGGGGAGGGAGGGATTCAAAGTCCCGGGGCTTGGACCTCATTCTCACTTGATTGCATGAGAATCTCAGCTTGCGTTTCTTTTTACAAGTAAGTTTCTAGCCCTCCTGGGCCACATCTACACTAGAAGCACTTTATCAGTACAGGGCTATCAGTATGCGATGCAAGCAAAGCTCTCCTAGTGTGAATGCAGCTATATTGCGTGGGGTGGACAGTGCTGTTGATCATTCCTTTCAGACTCTTCTTGAATGTCAGCAAGCTCTTTGGAAGGTAATCGGTTACCCGAAAGTGCAGGCCTTAGAACTGCCTTCAGACTAGATTTGATTTGATGCACTCCTGTTGTGTACTGCCACTGAGCCTTTGTTCAGAGTCCGAGACGATTTGCAAAGATAGAAAATATTGGTATTGGCATACATTTCAAACAACCACAACATCGAATGAAGAAAGGCGATTTTGTCCGACTCTTACTAGCTTAGGAGCTAGATTAGACTGTGGAGCAGACTCTGTCCGGAGAATAGGTGACAGCCCCGTCATTTGGACATTGAAACAAAGACCGGAAAAAAGCTCTCTGTTCACTGTAAAGAACAATGAAGCATTGGTGGGGAGGGCTCCAACTTCTTATGTCTTTTTCTTTAATGGGAAAGAATAGAAATCGCTGGGGAAAGATTTTATTTTTAAACTTCTGAAAGGGCTTTACAGACACGAGGGAGTTTAAAATAAAATTACAGCACGGAAAAAAGTTCTCCGCGTGTTCCTTTGAAGTTCACCCACTCTGCCCTGTGATCGGCATCATTATTTGGGGGGACGGCTCAGTATAATGGCTCGAGTTAGGGATGCATTGTCAGCTTTCCCTTTGAATTCCCTTCCCTGTGGCCGTGTGTCGCAGTTTTACTGTTATTTCAAGCAGGGGTTTGGGGCAGTTTCTTTTTGTCTGTTTCTTTACACGTCCTCATTGGTCCAAGTGTTAGTGATTTGATAACGTGTTTCGGGGTAACATTCTCTTCTGTTAATCTAGGTGTCGTGCATTGGTGCTAACGTTATGTGTGCCCCATACTAGACTAGGATCCCAGTGCCCTGAAATCCCATTCACGTGCGCAGTCCTGTTTATTTCAGAGTGGGGCCTTTGTCTCCAGAGGCCAGTGCAACAGGCTGTTGAGTGTTTAAATATCAGAGACGGTTGGAGTTGGGCTTTCAGACCCCGCAGCTTGTGTTGACCAGTTGGGGTTGTGGCTCCTGAAACTCAGACCCCTGAAGTGTCGTACCTGCCTCAGCAAAGGAAACCCACCCAGAGACATGCATTACGGCCTTTAAAGGTCACTCACAAAAGTTGTCTGTATTGCACTGGTGCCTGAAGGGCCCCAAACAGGATCGAGACCCCACTGTGCTGAACAGGGCTGCTGTGTTCTTAAAGCCCGTGTGCCTGGCACACTTGCAGCAAATGCTCAGTACCTGCCCCCTCAGGTGTACGGAATAGCCCCTCTGCTCCCGGGCCTTCTTTTGGCCTGCCCTTCTGCCTCTCCAAACACACCTCTCGGCCCCCTTTTTCCCCACAGCCCAGTGGCTCCATTTTTCAAAGCCCTCAGGTCGTCAGAAGTCAAACACTGAATTCCTAGGGAGGGCTGGCTGGAGGCAGCTGACACGGGTGCAAAACAAAGGAAAAACTTCATTGGAAATTCTGTCCTGGGGAGTTGGGCCCCTCAGTCCAGGGGAGCAAAGCAGGACCCCAGTTCTGATCAGTGTGGGTTGTGGGGCGGCAGGGGAAGCTTATTTTATATTTGTAATCTGGATCGTAATCACTGCCCACATAAGGGGTGAAAGTCCCCAATTATTATGGGGTTTTTACCCCAAACTTGTTGTCTTTTCTCTTTGTTCAAGTAACGTCCCTTTTGCTTCGGTGACACGTCAGCCTTACGCACACCCGTGACCTCGGAGCTTGGCCCGGTTGTGTGGAGCACAACCTGGCAGGCTCTCATGTGCCCGGGGAAGGTGTATACAGCTGGGTTTTAATCAGCTCGTGTGCTGCACCAGGCACCTGCTGCTAAGTGGCTAAACGCTTCTATATCATAGACTCATAGAATATCAGGGTTGGAAGGGACCTCAGGAGGTCATCTAGTTCCACCCCCTGCTCAAAGCAGGGCCAATCCCCAACTAAATCATCCCAGCCAGGGCTTTGTCAAGCCGGGCCTTAAAAACCTCTAAGGAAGGAGATTCCACCACCTCCCTAGGTAACCCATTCCAGTGCTTCACCACCCTCCTGGTGAAATAGTTTTTCCTAATATCCAACCTAGACCTCCCCCACTGCAACTTGAGACCATTGCTCCTTGTTCTGTCATCTGGTACCACTGAGAACAGTCTAGATCCATCCTCTTTGGAACCCCCCTTCAGGTAGTTGAAAGCAGCTATCAAATCCCCCCTCATTCTTCTCTTCTACAGACTAAACAATCCCAGTTCCCTCAGCCTCTCCTCATAAGTCATGTGCTCCAGCCCCCTAATCATTTTTGTTGCCCTCCGTTGGATTCTTTCCAATTTTTCCACATCCTTCTTGTAGTGTGGGGCCCAAAACTGGACACAGTACTCCAGATGAGGCCTCACCAGTGCCGAATAGAGGGGAATGATCACGTCCCTCGATCTGCTGGCAATGCTCCTACTTATACAGCCCAAAATGCCGTTAGCCTTCTTGGCAACAAGGGCACACTGTTGACTCATATCCAGCTTCTCATCCACCATAACCCCTAGGTCCTTTTCTGCAGAACTGCTGCCTATCCGCTCAGTCCCTAATCTGTAGCAGTGCATGGGATTCTTCCTTCCTAAGTGCAGGACTCTTCACTTGTCCTTGTTGAACCTCATCAGATTTCTTTTGGCCCAATCCTCTAATTTGTCTAGGTCCCTCTGTATCCTATCCCTACCCTCCAGCGTATCTACCACTCCTCTTAGTTTAGTGGCATCTGCAAACTTGCTGAGGGTTCAATCCACACCATCCTCCAGATCATTAATGAAGATTTTGAACAAAACCGGCCCCAGGACCGACCCTTGGGGCACTCCGCTTGATACCGGCTGCCAACTAGACATGGAGCCATTGATCAGTACCCGTTGAGCCCGACGATCTAGCCAGCATTCTATCCACCTTATAGTCCATCCAGCCCATACTTCTTTAACTTGCCGGCAAGAATACTGTGGGAGACCGTATCAAAAGCTTTGCTAAAGTCAAGGAATAACACATCCACTGCTTTCCCCTCATCCACAGACCCAGTTATCTCATCATAGAAGGCAATTAGGTTAGTCAGGCATGACTTGCCCTTGGTGAATCCATGCTGACTGTTCCTGATCACTTTCCTCTCCTCGAAGTGCTTCAAAATTGATTTCTTGAGGACCTGTTCCATAATTTTTCCAGGGACTGAGGTGAGGCTGACTGGCCTGTAGTTCCCCGGATCCTCCTCCTTCCCTTTTTTAAAGATGGGCACTACATTAGCCTTTTTCCAGTCATCCGGGACCTCCCCCGATCGCCTTGAGTTTTCAGAGATAATGGCCAACGGCTCTGCAATCACATCCGCCAACTCCTTTAGCACCCCCGGATGCAGCGCATCCGGCCCCATGGACTTGTGCTCGTCCAGTTTTTCTAAATAGTTCTGAACCACTTCTTTCTCCACAGAGGGCTGGTCACCTCCTCCCCACACTGTGCTGCCCAGTGCAGCAGTCTGGGAGCTGACCTGATGCTCCTAGTCCCCCATCCCTTACCAGCTCTGCTGTACCAGCCCATCTGTGGTCCTTTGCCTAGAATCCTGCCCCCTTCACGCTTCCCCTCACTCCCTGCGTTCAGTCTGCTAAGTCCCCTCTTCCTGTACTCTGCCGCTCGTCCATGCCTAGCTGCCCCTTGGCACCTGCTGGCAGTCAGGTATTTCCCCAGGCCCAGCCACACGGCGCGATGCCAAGCTCCCTGCCTTTCTCCATGTACAGCTGCTTCCCGTGTTGTTCTCTCTGCTGGGAGGACGTGTTCAGCTGGGAGAGGAGCAGCGGGTGGAAAATTGCTGCCGAAGTGGCAGGGCTGGCGGAAAGCACCTGGCAGCAGGATGGCTGAGAGTGCAGAATGCAGCGGCCTCGTGCACGGGGTGAGGGGGTGTCTTGTTTGCGTGGTTACCCAGGGCTGGGGGTGTTGAGTTTCACAGACTTGTTTATGCTGGGGCTGGAAGCAGCTCAGGGGATATCAGGAGAGCTCCGCAGCTGCAGATCCACCTCCAGCAACCGGCTCGGCCCCGAGCTGGGTGCGCTTCAGAACTTCCCTGCTCAGAGTGAATTTGAATTTGTAGCTAAAAGCCAGGAGGCTGGGGGCTCCTGGCTCCCTCCCCTGCAGAGCTGGGGTCTGCCCCAGGAATGCCAGGGCAATATTAATACCCCGGCTCAGATGAGCTGCTTAGGACAGAGGGAGTCTCCTCTGTCCCCACGGGCTCTTGTTTGGGTATTAGGCTAATATCTGATACATTCCCTAGGGGGGAGGCTGTGGGCTGGGCCTGCTAATCTGCTTGCTCTGATCCGTTCCGAAGGACTCTGGCTCCCCCCCAGCCGCAGCTGCAGCTCTCTTTGTCCGGACACGGCTACAATGGCTTGGATGGGGGAGTCGGTGAGACTGGCCCGTCCCTTACCCCAGCAGTGGGTCATCCTCACTGCTCCCCCCAGTGAGCCCGGGCTCTGAATGTCAGCAGCAGGTGAGCGAGGCCTGTCGGGGTGAGGGGGGGGGGGGGAGGGGGGGGGGTGCTGCCGCCTTTTTTAAACAAAGTCCGTGCTATTAATATCAGGTAATGAACATAATCTCTAGGATAAGCGATCCTCTTCCTAGGCGCGCTGGCCGCTCCAGGACTCTGCCGCTGGCTCTTGCTCGCCTCCCTCTGTCTTCCTTGCCCAGCCCTTCACTAACACCCCAGCCCCCTAGGATTGGAAAGCAAACCACGCCGGGGGTCTGAAACCCTTCCTCCAACCCCACAGGCTCTCTGGGAGTAAGGAATAGCCCCACACAGGACTACGTTGGTGTGGTTTCTCCAGAGTGCTTCATTCACATGGCAGCCCTGTTACAATGCTAGTGCCGTGCAGGTGGCCATGTGACAGGCCAGCCAAAAAATACACACACACACACTCTCTCTAACCTCCTGAAACTCGTCCCCCTCCCTTACCCCCCACTAGAGCCTGATTCTGCTGCAGCTGGGTGGAATGAGCAGCCCCCCGATATATGCGGGTGTCGGGATATCTGGCTGCTGGGCCCTCGGGGCTGAAGGCAGGTGAGTGTCGTGGTTTGTTTGTTGTTGTTTTTTAAATCCCTGTTTGCCTGTCAATGAATTCTTAGCGCCTCCGGACACGAAAGCACCGTGGCTGTTTGTCGGAGGGCTGGGAAATTGGAGACAGCAGCTGGGAGAGAGAGCAGCTTCGCCCAGGACACAGGATGAAACCTGTGCAAAACAGCTCCTCTTGCTGCAGGGTTTAGGGGTGGTGGTGGTTGGAGGGGGGGGGGGGGGGGAATAGCCGGGAAGAGAGTCAGGCTCAATGGTTAGGGTTAGCATATTGCAAACAGGGGTGGGATCCCCTTTAACTCACTGGCCTTAGATCCTTTCCCTTTCCTGGCTGTTAGGGGGAAGGAGGAACGGTGATTTTTTTTTTCAGAGTTGGGAGTGGTTGGGAAGTGTGTGAACTCTTTTTCCTACTGCAAATGAAATCTGCTGCCTTTTTAGATGGCCCGACTCTCGTGGGGGGGCGGGGGGTGTCTTCTCTTTGGCCCCTCAACCCGTCTGATCCTGTCCATGATGCCAGCTGGTCCTAAAGCTAATAGATGGCAGTTTGGCACACAGAATGCATTGGGATGGAAGGAACTAAACTTTAAAAGGGGGGCAGCCCCAGGACTACCTGAGACTGATCTAAAATTGGAAGCATCCGTCTCCTCTCCCCCCTGTATGACAGGTAAATTGAGTGACAAAGAAAAGCTACCTTAGTTTGTGCCAATATTAATCTGCACAACTAATTCCCGTCTTGCAGCAGAGAGCCTGGGGCTAACAAATCAGTCACCAACAGGAGTGCAGTTGATTTACTCTCCAGGATTAACGGACAGCTTTGTGGGACGCTGGTGAACGAATTCACGGTGGTGTTTCACACTGGGAAAGGAACTGGAATTATCCCGGGGGTTTGCCCCCTCCCTTGGTCACGGCAAGTGGGATTAGGTGGGCAGGAGTTAACCTGGAGTCCTGTTTGGAGGAAGGATTGTGGTTGAGAATCAGGAGGACTCTGCAGGGACAGGAGAGAATTTTGTGGGGTTGGGAGTGTTGTGATGAGCGTCCAGGGCTGTGTAGCCAGAGCGTGTCTCTATCCTTCATCTGGTCAGGTTTAATGTTAAAAGCTGAAATAATACTTCCCTGGCTTCTCCACAATCCCCGTATCTCGGAGTGGGAGGGGATGGGGCAAAGGGCAGCAAGGAAGGAGAGGAAACTTCTCTATCTGCCCAGCAGCGAATAATAATTTCACACTATTAACACCTAGCTCTTCTCATCGCAGATCTCAACGCGTTTGATGGGGGGGGGGTCAGTATCATTCTCCCCATTTTACAGATGGGGACCATGAGGCACGGAGAGAGGAAGTGATTTGTCCAAGGTCTCCCAGCAGGAATAGAACACAGGTCTCCTGAGGCCTAGTCCAGTGCACGAGCCACTAGGCTACACTACGCCGTACCCAAATACACTTGGGAGGCTGAAATGACACTTTGTTTTTAACTGGAAATTCAGTCTCCCTGTCCCACCCAATACAACATACCATGGTGGGCTGTGTCGTTCCCCCGTGTACCTTAGGGAGCAGCCGAGGAAGAGGGGGGCTTGCTTGTCCCTGGTGCGTCTCCACTCCCCTCCTTTGAGAATAGCAACGAGAAGGCCCAAGTTGGGGAGCCACTGAAGGGGGGTATCCCTGATGTATCAGAGCCTTTCTCTGAGGTCTAAGCTGAAGACCAACAGGGGAGACAGTAAAAGGATCATTCCTGGTCTCTTCCATTCTCCTGACCATTATGCTTCAGATATAGGCTGAAGTTCTGGCTTTGTTGAAGCAAAAGTCCCATTGACATGGGTGGAGGCAGGATTCCACCCCCAGCTGCTTTTGAAATGTTATGCCAAAGCCTGAGTCCTGCTGGTTTTCAGCAAGACTTCGGCTCCGAGGTCACTTAGTTACTTTTCGGAACGTTACCCATAGAACCGTGGGCACGTCACCGTGGGGAGAAATCTACGACCAAGACTGATCCCCTTTGTGTTGAGGAGGCGGCATTAACGCTGGGGTTTCATAGTCATTGGTGAGCCGATGGGCTTCACTTTGTGCCTGTTTCAGGATCTACAAGTTGGTGATGAGTTCTGGGGAGGATTACCTTGTATTAGTTGCGTAGCAGGACCCTGTTGGGCCAGGTGCGGTACCCAGACAACGGTAGATGCCTTTAGAACTGAACGATGCGATAGTGCCCCGTAGGCTTTGAAATGCTTTCTGATGACCTGCCACGCCCCACGAAGCACCTGGAGCAATGCTAGAGTGCTCCCCTGAAACTCCCGGTGCGGGCAGTCCTTTAATACGGCCTCCTCGTTGTAATTCCAGCTTCCAGCAACGTAAGCCAAGCAACGTAGATGTCACAAGTGATCGTTCTGAATCAAATGATTTACAATCCCTCCAGAAACTTCAAGGCCCAATTTCTTCTTCCTAGTACAAAATACAAATGTTCTTTTTGCAAATACTGATCCATATGGCCTGGGGCCGTTAACCCGGAGCTGACTGTAGCCCCCGTGCCTAAGGGGCAGGATTGTGTGTGCTAAATGCCCATGCTTGTTGCTGTTACAGCCAACCGAGATCAGGGCACTACTTAGATTATTTGCTCTTTGAGGCAGGGAACCATCGTTTGTTCTGTGTTTGTACAGCGCCTAGCACGCTGGGCTCCCGTTCTATGACTAGTGTTCCTAGGCGCTACTGCAAGACAAAGAATTCTAATTCTGTGTGAATGCCATACACACATGGTGAGACTGTCCCTTCGGCAAACCCCTTACAATCTAAGTAGGCGAGATTGCATTATAAGTAAGGCTACCTTTTAGTCACAGGTATTTTTAGTAAAAGTCATGGACAGGTCACGGGCAATAAACAGTGACCTGTCCATGACTTTTACTATATATCCCTAACTAAAATTTGGGCCAGGGGGCTGCGGGTGCTCTGCAGGGAGGGAATTGGGGGGGGGGGGAGCCCAGGACTCCCGCTGGCGGGGGAGGGGGGAGGATTGGTGGGGCTCGCAGGCTCCTTACCCGGCTCCGTGTCCCTGCTCCTAGGGGGAGGGGCGGCCGGGGGGCTGCGCACACTGCTCCCGCCACAAGCACCAGCTCCGCAGGCGCAGCTCCCATTGGCTGGGAACCGCAGCCAATGGGAGCTGCGAGGGCGGCGCCTGCGGGCACGGGCAGCACACGGAGCCCCCCCGGCCCCTATGCCTAAGAGCTGCAGGGACATGTCGGTGGGAGCCAGGGACTGCCCCCCCCCTGGTAAGCGCCCCCCCACACCCCAAACCCCAGCCCTGAAGCCCCTCCTACACCCAAACTGCTGCTGCTGGCCCAGGCCGCTGCAGAAGTCACAGAGGTCACGGAAAATCACGGAATCTGTGACGGACACGCAGCCTTAATTATAAGCAGTTGGTCCTTGATGTTGTGAACTAAAAAGGAAATTGGAGCCAACAAAGAAACCTGTCTAGGAACTATATATGGGAATTGCCATTACATGGGACGAACAGGAGAATTCTGGTGCACTATCAGAAAATCTAGCAATAAAATACAGCAGTAAAAAAAAATTGAAGTGCAACATTCGTTTCTGTTTCATGATCTTTGTTGGACTCCGAAACAGCTGAAACAAATAAACATATGTTCACTTAATACATGGATTATGGGATTGTGTTAAACTACAAGACTACTTGGAGGCAAAAATATATAGCAAATAACAAATGAACTCTTGGAATAGGATGAAAATTCTCTGCTGGATCCAAGAAGGGTTCTCCCAAGGGACCCTTCCAGATGAGGGTTCTGCTTCTCATGAATGGAAATTTCTAAGTCATCTTTTTCCCTCGCACATTTTTAGGCATCCCATGGCAACGGAAATTAGAAAAGGTCCCAATGGACCTCACTGGTGGAACACCACAGCTGGATAACCAGTGGGATTGCTGTGTGCACACAGTACTTCACAAGCTCAAGTGCTGTACCAATGTTAATCAGCACAACACCCTGGAAGGTGGGTCTGTGGTGGAGTGTGTGTTCTAGATGGGGAAACGGAGGCACAAAAAAACTGAGGTTTAGACTTTCAAAGTGTAGCCTCTTATTCTGGGCGTGGCTTGAACCCCCTGGGGTCAGATTTTCAGAGGAGCCGAGTACGTGCAACGCCAGTTGAAGTTGGCGAGAGCTGCGGGAACCCGGCACCTTTGGGAAATCAGCCCGCTGGTGTCTCGTGTTGGACATCCAAAATTCGAGGCTACCTCTGAAAGTCGGGGCCCCCTGGAGCTGACTGAGCCAAAGGCAGAGGCAAAGCAGAACTTCAGAGATCCTGGCTCCTGGTCCTAGTTTATCTGTGTAGTAGGGTGGCACCTCGAGATTCGAGTCGGGGACAGGGGGTCCACTGTGCTGGGCTCCTAATGGTTTGAAAGTGTAGGAGCAGTTGTGGCGTTAGGAATCTGCGCCAATTGCAGGGGCCCCAAGGCAGCAAAAGGCCCCCTGAAAACCAGATCCGACCCGCCGGGTGTCAGCTGCTCTGTCCTCAGTGCCGGCCAGGGCTCAAAATGGTGCCCTCCGTACGGCGTGATCTCGCCCATGCTGTGCGTGCGAGGTCACGGGTAGGGCCCCAGACCTGAGCTATGCAGGAGACCCCCACGGGACAAACACCGCCACTGAGGATGAGACAATCCCTGCCCTGCCAAGCTTACTGAACCCCCTCCTGCCCAGAGAGCCCAGCTGAAGTTGCCCACTCGTCGCACAATGGTATCGCTAATCATTCTAGGAAAACGAGGGTGAGAAGGGCTCTGGTAGACAGGATCCCTGTGTTCTCCATCGGTAAAACTCGCTCAGACGCTTCAGCGTGCTATCAGTCCCCACCCAGAGAGCTGCGTTTGGAATGTAGATGAAACGAACATTTTTTCCTCCCCGGTAAATAACAATTGCGTCTTCGTCATCTTTGTTTTTATCGAGCTGGAATGTCTTTGTCTACGCAGCAGCAGCCTTCTCGGGTATCAGCACCGCTCGGGGAATAGTGGGCGTTGTTTAATTACTGCCGCAGGGCTCCCCAAAGGAGAGCAGAACAAAGTACCCAGGCTGGCTGTCCGTGCTTTTCCCACCTTCTCTGTGCGGGAAGGAGCCCTTTGAGTCGATACAATCCAGTGGACTTTCCCTGTCGGCCTCACCTGTTTGTGATCGTGCTTTTTAATTCTCTGTTATGGACGTTTCTGTGTGGGCAGATCCCTGCACCTGGATGAAACTCCATTGAAGTAAAGGAGAGGCAGGGGCTGCCCACATCATTCTCTGGTAAGATGTGATCTAAATAGAGGAAACAGAAAAGGAAGGACAGCTGTTATCTGAGGCCCAGAAAGGCTACGTGAGTCACTCAAGGTCATGTAGGGAATCTGTGATGGAGCTGGGAACTGAACCTGGATTGCTTGATTCCTGGCCCTTTGCCTTACCCACCAACCCTTTCTCCTGCTAGCTAAGATACCAAGATTTACACCTCTTCACTGTTTATTCTGCATAGCTGCAGCAGGTGCTTTTAACATTTAAACTTTCATTTGTACTTTTGCTGAGGGTTTTCAGACCAAACTTTGGCCAGGTTTAAAATTGTTATAAGCAGGTTGGGGAAAAAAGCTTCAAAACAAAACAAAAAACATAAAAACTTACCATTGGGTAACCAAGAAATATAAACCCCCCCAAGCCAGTCCCTTGGTGTTGGACTCAAGGGATCATGCTCTTCATGTTGGATCTGCAGCAGCTACCGTGCCTTGTCCACCAGAACCTGACCGCCACAATTGGGGCTGCAGTGGTCGTGCTGTTACTGTCCGGATGAAGTAGAAGTTGGTAAAGGCGAGATGGTTCCGTTTCTGCTCCATTCAGACCCCAGGGAGAGGGGTGTGTGTGTGTGGGGGGGGGGGCAGAAATTGGTGTTTGCTAGGTGGCGAAAAAACCCTAAAGTTGGGGGAAAAGGGCCGTCAAGCCAATAGGAAAGAAACAAACTTGTCACCACCGTCACAAACAGCTCCATGTGGGCGGCAGGTGCTTGTACACTGTGGGATTGGTGAATGCCGAGTGCTCATCTCCTCTGCAGCCGGGCGAGAGTTTCACTGGGAGATGGAGGCTGGCATGTTGTTAAATGCCAGGCCAGGTAGATGATCTCTCTAATCCCTTGGCTGGTTGCCTGCTGCTGAGCCTCTCAAGCAGGGTTTGAAAGGTTACAGCCAGAGCTGGTCAGAGACCAAAAGGGTTTGGAGTGAGTCCGCAGAGGGCCGGGAGCCCGTTCAGCCTGCGTGACTCCGTTGCCCCGCTGAACTCACTTAAAGATCATCTTGTCTGCAAACACACACCTTTTCCACTGCCCCCAACCCCTGGTCCCCATCTCGCTTCTTAAAGAGAGTACAGCATAGAAATAGGATGGCGTTGAAATCATGCTGCGGGGGGAGCCCATGGAAATAAGTGGGTGGTCCCATCCCCCCCAGCACAGTGAACGGAGCAAGGCGGGATCCCCAGATTTCCTGTCCTGCGCAGAGTGATTTCCTCTGCCTGGCTTTTGTGGCCTGGCCGTTTTCTTCCAGGCTTTGGCCCCTTCAGCCAATCAACTGGGGTCAGGAAGTGGGGTGGGGGTGAGACGCTTGATGTCCAAAGCACCTCTTGGTCTCCAGTTCCTTCTGTGTCCTGCTAACAGACCTGGGCGGCCCCATGACGGGCTTGTCCTGCAGAGAACGGTGTTCCAAGACAAAAAGTAAGTGATGGCCACACCACCTCTAGCGTCCATCCTTCGGTGCCCCTCTTATCTGCTGGTTCCCCACCTGCCTAGGCCAGAAGCGACCGTTGTGACCATCTGGTCTGACCGCCTGGATAACTCTGACCATAGGACATCCCCCGGATAATTCCTCTTTGCGTCAGAGCAGATCTTTTAGAAAAACACCCAATCTTGATCTAAAAATGTTCGGTGACGCGTGCCAATTCACTCTGCGAGGGTGATGGCTCTGCGGCTGGCCTCTAGGATGGGGCCCCCCAATGGGGGGGAGCAGTGTCAGGTGTTGTGGCCTCCTTGCTCTCCCCAGGTTGCCACGTGGGAGGGGGGCCTGTAGGGGGAAGGCTGATAGGACCCCTGCCCCTTGTGTATGGTCAGAGGTCTCAGGAATAGCTTGGATCCTAGGAAGGAGACAGGGTAATAGCGCTCTCCAGGAATGAGCCAGTGGCCCTCACTTTCTCCTGTTCCCACGCCAGCTCTGGTCTTTCTCCACTGGGACCCAGGAGATGGGGGCAGGCAGTGCTAAGCCGGCTTCCCTGCCCAGGCAGCGTCTGCTGGTGCCGTCGTTATCCCCTTACGTGTGCTTAAGACGGAGGAAAGCTTCCCCCCCTGAGCCTCGGAAATGGAAAGCCCGCGGAGCAGGGAGGCCAGAGTCGGCCGATCTGATATAAATAATCTGTTCCATCCCGGGCACGTTGGCCTGGCAGCACCGGCTGCAGCTTATCTCCTGGCCGGGGGCCGCCTAGCACCACTCGGAGCCTCTGCCGCGGGGCTGCCAAGCGCCAAAGGACCTGGCCAGGGGGTTGGTTCCCCCCCCCCCCCACTGCAGCAGCTGCTGAGATGAGGAGGAGGCGCTTAGCAGCGCAGCACAGGGCACGCTCACACACCCACCTCTCGCGCTCCCCTCCCCAGCAGCCTGCGTCCCCCTCCTGCTATGAGGCCAGAAGGGCTGGAAATGCACTGGCTGCAGCCAGACAGCCACTGCAAGGCAGATGGAGGAGTTAAAAATACAACCCACCACGCACCACCCTGCTGTCGGGGAAGGAGAGGGGGTCTCCTGTCTGTGCCTGGCTATTTTTGGTCCCTTTATATGGGTGATTTTTCTTTATGCCCCCATGAACCCCTCTGCCTTCTCACTTGGGGGCGTGGCTGTGGTGTCTGCTGACCTGGGGGCTTGCCACATGTTGGTATGACGTGGATTGTAAGCTCTTTGGGGGAGGGACCGTGTTTTGTTCCATGTGTGTACAGCGCCTGGCACTGGAGGGCCCTGAGCCCTGCTTGTGGGACCTCTAGGTTCTACTGCAAGGCAGAGAATAATCATTATTAAATACAGGAACACTGACTTTCCGCAGCTGAGCACACATTCCCTGCCCTGAAGAGAGAGTCTGAATGAGCTGAGACTCAAGAGGGCAGTTCAGAGCAGGCCGGTGGGGGGGCAGTTTGGCTAACGGAGGCGGGGGGGAGAGGGAGGAGATATTGCTTGAAGAGGTGTGTGTTAAGGAGTGGGAGCGTGTGGCCTCATATAGGCCAGGCCCGGCTAAAGAGCAGAGACGTTCTTACCCTGGCACGTGGATAACACAGAATTCACTGCTTGCTGAGGGAGCTGTCTCCATCATGGCACTTCCCAATGCTATGTGCTTGTGTAGCCCCTTCGCCGGGGAGGAGCTCAGAAGCTTTCACCAGCAAGCTTCCCCCTGCGCCCCGGGTGAGGTACCAGCAGGCAAGTTTTTACACGTGGGCAAACTGAGGCACGTAATGGTTGAGCGACTGGCCTGAGGTCACGCAAGAATAGGGTGACCAGATGTCCCGATTTTATAGGGACAGTCCCGATTTTTAGGTCTTTTTCCTATATAGACTCCTATTATCCCCCACCCCCTGTCTCGATTTTTCACACTTGCTGTCTGGTCACCCTACGCAAGAAGCCTGGCGCAGCCAGGAAGAGAGCCCGGGGTCTTGAGCCCCAGGTCCCTCTATCCACTAGAGACACTTTCCCTGAACAACACCTTCCTGCTGATTGCACTAGTCAGGGCCAGAACTTGGGGCAACTTCCTGTTACCAAACAGCCTGTTTCCCAAGCCAGTCAGACCCAGGAGCGCCCTGTAGGCAGTGGGTTAATACAGTGCTTTGGGCAGGACCCTCCTCTGGCATCCACCCTGCGGGGTCTGTTCCATTCCACGGGCAGTGCCAAGAACCACTGCAGAATCCACTGCGGAGATCGCACGGTGGCTGGGAGAGGAGGGTCCTCATTAACCCAGCTGTGTTCGTTCCCCTGGGCGAGTTCAGGAGAACACGGTTTAGTGTTAATCCGTCTGGCCTCTTTTCAGACCAACGCGTAAGTTTCAGCCTCCCTGCACGGCTCTCGAGGGGATGCCCTCACAGATCGGTGGGGCCTCACTGCGAATGTTGCCCCAGATGACCAGGTTTCTTCTTCCCGTCTCCTAGCACCAGCGGAGCGGAATCCTTAGACAGACTGTACCCTGCGGTGGGTGCCGCGAGGCCCCCCCGGAAACGGACCACCAGCCAGTGCAAATCCGAGCCGCCCCTGCTGCGGACGAGCAAAAGGACGATCTACACAGCCGGGCGGCCGCCATGGTACAACGAGCACGGGACGCAGTCCAAAGAGGCCTTTGTCATCGGTAAGGCATCTGCTGGGAGCTTTCCGAGCGCAGGCCTGTGGGGCGGTAACGTCCGCAGGGTGGCTTCAGGGGCTCTCTGCTGAGTGCAGGTGCGGGGTGTGTTCCTTCAGGTCGTGCCGTCCCTCGCAGCTGCCATAGCAGGGATCTTGGCATGTGCTTGGCATAGGGTCCTTTGCAACAGTGCATCTCTCTGAGATGGCTCCTGCCTCCCTAGCACACTTCGCTGCCACGCCAGAGACTCCAGCTTGGTTCCCAAGCTTGGGCCTCTGAGCTTCTCAAACTGGTGGTGGTGGGGGGGGCGGGGTGTTGTGCCTCTGATTAGTCTGTCTTAGCGGCTGCTCCCTTAGGGTCCTCATCTTTCTCCGTGGGCAGCTGGAAGCTACAATGCTCTAGGACAGGGGTAGGCAACCTATGGTACGCGTGCCAACGGCGGCACGCGAGCTGATTTTCAGTGGCACTCACACTGCCCGGGTCCTGGCCACCGGTCCGGGGGGCTCTGCATTTTAATTTAATTTTAAATGATGCTTCTCAAACATTTTTAAAACCTTATTTACTTTACATACCACAATAGTTTAGTTAGATATTATAGACTTCTAGAAAGAGACCTTCTAAAAACCTTAAAATGTATCACTGGCACGCGAAACCTTATATTAGAGTGAATAAATGAAGACTTGGCACAGCACTTCTGAAAAGTTGCCGACCCCTGGTCTAGGAATTATTCTCTGGCCTATGTTCTACAGGAGGTCAGACTAGATGATCCCAATGGTTCTGTCTGGCTTTGGAATCTGTAAATACAGGACCACGAGGGAGTGGGGCGGGTCTGCAGTCCTACCAGTGACCCCCCGCGTACGCACCTTAGAACTTGGGACCCTTCCTCCCTCTCCCCCCCAGTATGTTGCGGAGTGACAGACATTGGTGCATTGGACGTATCTGTTTGTATTACGGTGGTGCCCAAAGATCCCACTGAGATAAGGGTCTCATGCCACTGGCTGCTGTGTGTACACGTAGCGAGCGATACCCTAATGAGCTGATGCTCCAAATAGCCCCACCCCTCCTCTGTCCTGGCTCTCTCTCTCTCAGCAACGTCCCCCTGTTTGCACCTCGTGCTCGTGGGAGGAGTTTATTTTTTACCGTCGTGTGTGTCCGATACCAGGACTCTCTCCGGGCTGGTTCGAATGCCGGCTCTCCTCCTAACCCGATGATCCTCATCTGAAGAGCCTTCGCCATCCCCAGCTACTTGTAATTAAGGAATCATTCGTTTGGCGTCGCAGCACGTTTAATTATGCGAACGGCAAGTAATGTGCTGTAGATTTCCAAAAGTTCCCTCCCGACTTGCCAAGTGCAGCCAGGCGAGATCTGCCAGCGTTAACCGAGGTTGGAAGGTTGGGCTGCCGGTATGTTTGCTTCATGCTACTCTTTCTCTCTCTCTCTCCCCCCATCAGGCTTGGGAGGGGGCAGTGCTTCTGGAAAGACCACCGTGGCCAGAATGATCATCGAAGCTTTAGATGTGCCCTGGGTGGTCCTGCTCTCCATGGACTCTTTCTACAAGGTGAGCTGCTGCCAGGTCCTTAGCCCAGGTCGGGCGTGTTTATCCCCTCTGGAGTCCTCTCCCCGTCCTGCTGAGCGGGGTGTGCCGGCGCCCTTGGCAGAACAGGTCAGGGGGAGACCGGCGACTCCTTCGAGTGTGTGTCTGTGGCCTGGCTGCATCAGGAGCTGGGGAGGGGCGGCGCTGGGGACCCCCCAGCCAGGGGCTCCTACTATGCACCGGGCTCCTGCTGGGCTGGAGAGGGAAAAGGACTTCCTCTTCCATGAGCCACTCCCAGGGCCAGCTCAGACCCACCTCTGGGAATCTCCCCTGGCTGCAGGAAGCTCTGCACCCCCCCCCTTCCTGCCTCCATTGCTCCCCAGCCGCAGGGGGAGGGGTCGCTGTCCAGGGAGCTGCTCCCCTCCCCCATCTGCCCAAGCCCTGTGCATCCAGACTCCTGGGATGGCACCGTAACCACTGGGCCGTCCTCCCTCTTCCCTAGAAATAAAAGGGCTAGGGTCTCGCCAGCTGCAGCCCATACGCCACGATACGGGCCAGCAAGCAAAGCTGCTTCTGCCTCCAGGGCAATTCTTCACAGTTTGGCCGTCGTGCTGCTCTCTCGTGTGTCAGGGACGTGCGCCCGCACACGCGCGGCACTGCCCGTAGCACGGCCCGGGTGGCTCCCGGCTGAGGCTTCCTGAGGCTGCGCCACTCTCTGCTTCGACAGTAAGGCAATGAACCCTGCAGCGCCCCCTCCTGTCTCGGGTAGGTGCTCACCAAACAGCAGCAGGAGCAGGCGGCCAGCAACGACTTTAACTTCGACCACCCCGACGCCTTCGACTTTGACTTGATCATCTCCACCCTGAAGAAACTCAAGCAAGGCAAGAGCGTAACAATCCCCATCTACGACTTCACCACCCACAGCCGGAAGAAGGAATGGGTACAAGGACACAAAGGGACTGATGGGGCCTGAGGGTGGGGGGGTGATTCGTGTGCTGGGGGCGGAGGGGCTGTGCTGAGATGGGAAGAGGGATAATGCACCTACATCTTCAGACTAAAAGTCCCATCAAACACCATAGATTGAAAACCCAAGATCCCTGCCTAGGGGTCACGTTGCTGTATGGGAAGTATGGTGTCTGTTTCTGGTGCCTGGCTTGGTAGGAACCCAGCAGTGGCACTGTGCTCTCCCCAAACGGGCTGGCTTGGTATGTATAAGGGAGGGAGCGATGCTGTCATCTAGTGGCTGGCAAACAAAAGATAAAGGATCTACTGCTACTGGCAGCAAAGGGAGTTCCCCACTAGCTCAAGTGGTAGAATGCCATGGTTTTGGAGCTGACAGAGCAGGTCTCTGGTCCCAGCCGCCCAGGTACAGGAGCAGGTGTGTGTGAGCACTTGTCTCTCGATTCGTTACAGTAGGGAGACCCCAGCCGTCGATGTGAGGAATAGCATGGAGAAGGTCTGAAGGGAATTCAATCCAGACCTCCTTGCAGAGAGGGTAGTATCTGCAGTCTTGAGGGAGGAGGGCAGAGATTTGCCATGGAAAGGTTCTGAGTGGGTGAGATTTGGGAAGGAGAAATGAAAAGACCGTCTCTGTAGTGGAAGCAGTGCGAGTCGCCCGTCGCGGGACTGGTATTCATAAGCGATAATAGGAGAGGCCTCCTCCGTAATGGGCTTGGTCAGTCCCCAGTCAGGCTGAATTCTTTCCTTCCTTCCTTGGCTTGAAGATCAATTGAAAAGCAGCTTCATCTCTTGCCTGGAAACCTGGGAAGACAGCTGCTGCTCCCTTGATCTGATGCATCCTCTCTCTGGGGATGGTGTCTCTGAAGGGGCTGGACCCTCTGATATAGATCCACGGGTTGGTCTTTTTCATCGCAGTTTCTACTGTCAGGGGGGTGCCCTTGTCATGTCTGGTATCCCAGCGGCACTCGTTGGGGCCTAGCAATGGTGCCTTAATTGACCCTGGAGTCCCAGGGCATTCAAATCCTTCCTGTTATGCTGAACTTCATGCTCCTTTATCATCTCTCCCTCCAGTGGAGTATTTTTCTCCTCTCGTTCTCTTTCTAACTGCATTGGGTTTGACCAATTTCCTTCTGTTTCCTCCCAGAAAACTCTGTACGGCGCCAACGTGATTATCTTTGAAGGCATCATGGCTTTTGCGGACAAGATGCTCCTGGAGGTGAGAAAGGGTCCTTCAGAAGGACGATGGGTTGCAGAGGCAAAGCCAAGAGGGTCTCACGGCTTCGTCTCGCGTCCCGGCTGGGAAAGTAGGAGCGGTAGAGGAGCATTCCTTGCTGTACGCCTCTCCATCCACACGCAGTGTAGAGAGGAAGGGAAGGTGGAATCTTCCCCCTAATGGTCTCTGATATCTGGGGCCAGGGAGATAGATGCTTTCAGAAGATCTATTCCTGATTGCTGTGGAAGTTTATTGTAGGATCTCAAAGGGCTTCAGCTGCCAACGATTACAAAGCCAAGGTGAAGGACGTTGGGAGAAACACAAGCTAATGCGCTAACCCATCTGTAGAGATGTGGAGGCTGGTGATTTGGTACCAGGCGTAATGAGTTTAGTGGCTACCATCTAATTCCTGGTGGCAATTGTCCACTGCACAAAAACACCACTAAGTCTGGCACCATTCTGCACTCCTAGTCTCTACACATTGCAGTCCGTTTGCTAGGGTGAGCTGGTCCAGCAACTGCAAGCTTATCTGATCCTTGCCCGGGCTGCGAGTTCCTTATTTTTTATGAGCCCTAACGCAATACATAAAACATGTAACATGAGAGGCCAAGCTGTGTACAAACCCGAATGTCTCTGCCCGCTTTCATCCAGAAGCTTTGCTTTATTGCTCAATGCGCTCTCGTGATCTGCTCGTCTGGAGCAAGAATGACATCCAGTGGTCAGCTGGGGGAATCTCACTTGGAGTTAGGGGCGTGATTCCCAGCTCACAAAGCCACACTTGCCCTAGCTCTCATCAAGTAGCGTGCTACAGCCCGCGGCGCTGGGGTCGAACAGGCAGCAGAGAGTGGCGGATGGGCTAGCTAGCCTGCCCGAGAGCATACCCATGGGGGTTGGGCAGGCTTACGGCTAGTCCAGGCCACTACTCGCTGCCGTGGTTACGCTACTATTTTTAGCATGCCAGCTCATGGGAGCTAGCAGGAACATGTCTGCGTGAGCTGGGAATCGCACCCCTAGTTCCAAGTGTAGACGTAGCCCCAGAGGAGCGTTTCCTGGGGAAGATATAGCTCGTTCTTGCTTTTCCGACTTAAAGGCAGGGCTGTGACTTTGAGCAGCCGTGGGCGACCTGCTGTGTTTGGCCCACTTCCAGCATTAGCCAGCCAGCGCCCACGAGTTACGTTCTGGCACATCCTAATAAGTCCCCGCCATTGTCACTAGCCACTCTCATCTCCTCCCCAACCTTGAGCTTGGGAAATAGCGCCCCGCCGAAAGAGTGGGATCTACTAGTACAAGTGAGTTTTAGAACAGACTGGGTCTCGCGGGCGTGAGAATAGGTGTGTGAATTGCACCTGCTGAGGTGCAGGAAGTGGCTGATTAAGGCCGCATTGACCGAAGGCCCATAAAGCCTGGTGCCCTCTCTCTGGAAATGGCCAATCCCTGACTCTTTGCAGGATGGGGATGGGGCCCTAGCGAGTCCTGCAATGCTGTGTACGGAGGAGACAGGGAGAGTACTCAGCGGCTATGCTGATAGGATCTAATAAGAACCTGGATAGACAGAATTCCCTCCAGACCCATGACGAGCAGTGTGTGCCTGAAGCTTAACTTGGATTACCCCCTTCCCCCACCTTATTGATCCTGATGTTGGCCACAAGTTTATCCAGCCCTTTAAAAAGAGAATCAGTTGCTATATTGGACTCTCTGACCTCTTGCGGCAGTGAGTTCCACAGGCAGATTATGGACTGGGCCTTTGCCTGGAGAATGAAAAGTTGGCCCATCCTGACTGGGCTCCCGGCTCAGGAACTACAGTGTCTCAGTTGACCTGGATTTCTAGTCGCTTCATGGGTGTCTCTGAAGGTGCATGGGTGGGAGGGCTATATTCAGATTTCACAACGTAGAGGCTGTCACCCGTTCATTCCATTAGGTTAGGGATAGATTTAGGCTTGGAAGGATTCGATTTTTATCAGTAAATGTCGATTTCACCATCTACACACACACACACACACACACAATAAATATTCCCAGCAATGATCATTGAAAGTTACAGCTAGACAAAGTAAGAAAAATGCTTCCTGAGAACTTATAAGAGTTTGATTTAAGGATATTTACCTTGTATGTTTTGACATGTGATGTTGACAGTTCATGTTTAATAGTTATAAAGCTTTAACTTTTTGAATCTCAACATCTGCTGTCATTAAATAATTAATCTGACCCCTCCATACGTTCCTGCAACTGTGAAAATTTAAATAGATAAAAATATATAAAGCTTAAAAATAAACATCAATAGTACCTGGGAAAATTATACCAAAAAAATCAAATTCTGCCATGCCTAAATATATTTAATATTAATTGGGCAGGTGAAACTGTTACACAGAGTCTTCCAAGATATTTTTCTTAGTGTGCAAGCAAATGTTCAGCCTTGGGAAGACGTATCTTGTGATGTTGGTTTTTTGTTCTGCACGGTTCTGCATCGAGGAAGTGGTCCTTGGAGAGGAAGTTGTGTAAGCAGCAGTTTGAGATCAGCTCTTGAGACGGAGTTGCTCCCTGCATGCTGGCTGACCACCTCTGTTCCAGGACTGGTCTATATGTATAAGTTACACATATACTCAGATGCCACATCTTTGATACCAGTGGGAAGCTGAGCTGCAAGGCCCTGACATCTGCTGTTGCTCAGCACAGGGCTGACACTGGTGTCAAAAGAAGGGTGACAATAGGTATAAAATTTCCCTCCCCCATTGATGGGTCTTTGAACCAAACTTCTCGTGCCTGTACCCATTACCGGCTCTGGCTGTATGGGCCCCTTTTCGGTGGCAGACCCTCGCTACCAGGTAAATTACAATCTCCCGCCGATGGTCCCGTTGAGCTGTAGGGGAAACGCACGCTAGAAGAGGAGATTGTGATGGATTCCCTTCTGCCGGGTGAGGCCGGAGCTGGGGGGACTGTTCCTCTGTCATGATGGCGCAGGCTTGTGCAGCAGGACTCCAAGCACTACCTTGACATATCTTAGTTCCCCTGCTGTGATTTCCAAGGCTGCTTGGACCCCGGTGACTTCCCAGTGCGTGATTTCCAGCTCCCTTCAAGGGGCTTGAACCTGGCCCTCAGCTCTGTGACAGCAACGGGGATCGGGGAACTGCTAACAGCAGAGGGAGAGCTCCCCTTCCTCTCGCTGGCTTGACTGGGCAGGTCTCCACCTGCGGCTTCCCCTCCCTGATAACCCCCCATGAGTGACACTCCACCGCGCTGTGTGCGCATTCCGCCTCCTTTCAGCTTCTCGACATGAAGATATTTGTCGACACGGACTCGGACATCCGGCTGGTGCGCCGCCTGCGCAGGGACATCGGCGAGCGCGGCCGGGACATCGAGGGGGTCATCAAGCAGTACAACAAGTTTGTCAAGCCCGCCTTCGACCAGTACATCCAGCCCACCATGCGGCTGGCCGACATCGTCGTGCCCCGAGGTACCCAGCACGGCTCGCTTCCCACCGGCCTCTTTCCTCCTTCGTTACGTTGGCGCGCTGAGAAATCCCGTGGCTTGTTGTCCCTTAGCAGAGCAGTACAAACGCCAGCTCCCGCACCTCCTCCCTCTGCTCTCGCCTCTGGCTATTCCCTTCTGCCCTCCAGCTGGCATCGATGCCAACTGCACACTGAATGACCCTGCTGCCCATCCCTATAGCCCCTGCTCTCGATGGCTCCCAATCAAGATTAATTGGCCTGGCAACTCCCTGTGAGCATGTGTTGGCACCAGGGTGAGCTGGCTGGCTGTGCCAAACCCTTGCCAAGGAGCTAACGGGGCTGCCGTGTGGTGGGTGGTTTTTGGTTACGTCGGTGGGTCTGCCTCAGTTCACCCCAGCTGACGCCCTGGGCCTGCCACTAGCTGAACCGGTAGGGAGCAGAGTTACCGGTTTGGGTCCGGGAAGGCAGGGACCCAGCGTTCCCGTGTTTCAGAATCGCAGGCACCAGAGAGGGTGGTGCTGACGTGACGCTGAGTCCCCGTAACTCACCCTGTCTCTCTTGTTCTTGGTGCACCGAAGGTAGCGGGAACACCGTGGCCATCGACCTGATCGTTCAGCATGTCCACAGCCAGCTGGAAGAGGTAAGGGCTGCGCTGAGAAGCTCCAGTTCAGGGAGGTGGCAATACGGGTGCTTACCGCCTGGGTAGAGCCGGGGCAGTGGCGTGGCTAGTGACACAATCCAGCACCTAGCCGGGGTATCGTTTGGCTTGGGATTTGCTCCCTCTGCTGCTCTGCATGTGAGAGCAGCGGGGCGATGATCGAGATTCCTGACCTCTCCTCAACCGGGCGAGTCTTCCTCCCTCTGCCCCTCCGCACTGGCCTTACCACTGGGCGCTGGGCAGAGCAAGCCG
Organism: Terrapene triunguis; assembly: GCF_002925995.2. Classification (NCBI taxonomy): domain Eukaryota; kingdom Metazoa; phylum Chordata; order Testudines; family Emydidae; genus Terrapene; species Terrapene triunguis. The sequence continues at coordinate 4,259,024 of NW_020664481.1, read as the reverse complement.
CGCATCCATGTGCCCGCTGCTGCTGGGCCTACCTCTGTACGGTGGCATGCTACAAGCTGAAGGCAGAGGGCTGCAGCCTGGATGCTGGAGCTTTGCACGAGGATGCTGGGGGCCCGCAGAGCTGCACGGCACCTCTCCCTGCGTTCTCTGGGCCGTGCCCTGCCCTGGCTTCCTTCCGCGCCTGCAGCCCCTTGAACCTGCCTGTCCCTTACTGGGCGCTCTTGGATAATAGCAACTTCTTGCTGGGAACTGAGAGTTTGCCAGTAAGCGGAATCCACTGTACTTGCCTCCTCCCCGGTACAGTTTTCCTAACCGCAGGCCTAGGAAACTCAGCAGCCCCAGGCCCTGACTTCTCCCGCCAGTGCATTGCTCTGGCCCCTTCTCTTCCACCAGTTCCTGCCCTCCAAGCACGCGCAGCCCTTGGGTTTCTGGCTCTGAACAACTCTCAGAACAGGCCAGTTTTTCAAATCCAATTCAGACGCCCCCCCACCTTGGTCGAAGCCTCGCGAAAACAGCTGAGATCTGCCCCCTGGGAGCTGAGACCTTTCAGCAGCGTCCAGCCCAACTGCCGTGATTCAGCCTCACACCTGAGCACTAGTCTGAACCGGCTCCAAGTCGGATCCAGATTCCGACTTCCACATCCTCAGCCGTCTCTAGTTTTCACAAATCTTGAATCCCTTAACTGGAGTGTAACAGCCCCGGAAGGGTGGGTTCCGTCTGAGCACTCGGGGGGGTGTCCGATCAGCGTACGAGGTTGTGTACCGTACGCGGCGTGCTGCAGTTCCTAGTTTCCCTGGGAAGATTAAGGGCAGACTGGTGATTTCAGCGCCACAACACTTAGGTTCTTATATAGCTTTTGTATGTTAACTCGGGGATATGCTGGGGGCAGGCTGGAGGGGTCTCTTTGCACTTTGATTTTGGCATTGGAATCTGTTTGCTTTTCAAGATAGCTACGCTCCAGAAGGGCACATGCGCACAGAAGTCAGATGCACTTGGAAATCAAGTTCTCCACTCTAATTGGCCTTTTTAAGCTCCCACTCGGCTACAGCCATCTTGCTGCCTGGAAGCCCAGTGCATGAGACTGCATGCAATACCCCACAGGCCAGCAAGTCCATATAGTAGACACTGCTCCTGTATGTTAGCACTTGCTTAGAGTGTGCCCCTCCAAAAATGTCTCCTCTCCTAGTTAAAAGGAGGTCCCTATATTTTGCTGCAAACGGCCCTATTTGTAGAGTTGAAATAACGGCAGGTCTAGAGGTTGTGAAATCAAGATTTCATCTTGCTACCCGGCCATAGGAGCAGTTTTCTTGTATAAGTATGAAACGCTCATGTCATATCAGAAGAAGAACTGGTATCTACAGCAAGATGGAAATTGGTTTTGCAGTCTCTGAACTGACTCATAGCTGGGGTCCGAGACCTGGCCGGTTTCCATGGAGATGAGATAGCTGCTGCTTCCAGGAACAGGCCTCAGGAAAAGCAAATTAGAGCAAAACTTTCTTTCAGATAAACCTCAAGGTGGGTGAGAAATGCGGGTCCTTCCCAGACGGCTGTTTGGGGAGAACCTGTGAATGCTGAGTTTTGAGGGGGGGGAGGGGTTTACTGGGGGGCAGAGGGGGAAGGCCTAATGTGAAAGCAGGGAAATATTCCTATTTTTCCCTTTTTTTTTTTTTTTTTTTGTCTCTAAATGCCCGTGGGCTTGACAATGCTTAATGCCGGTTGCATTGTGTCTTTGTGTTACTGCTGCAGCGTGAACTCAGTGTCAGGTAAGACTCTCATGACTCTGTCCTGTCTGCGTGACCTGAGGCATTTCCAATGCCAGGCACTGCTTGGGCTGCACTGTCTCTATCAGACTCCAGTAGCTTCCTCATTGAGCTCAGACCTGTAGAGTTCATCTCACCCTTTAGACTCAGGTGCAACCAGGAGGGCAATATTTTAAGCTCTGGGCATATATAGTAAGTGAAGGGACCTGCAGTTTATATGGCCAGCATCTGACCTGACCGCATACCCAATCCAACTCCCACTGACGTTGGATCCAGGCCTAACTTATTCTTCGGTGAATCCGAGACGTTCACAAGGCTGCCGACTTGCAGAATGGGAAAGCGTTTGGTATTTTTCACCAGATTTTTTTTTTTTTCCAACTAATGTGAAAAGTGGTTTGGAGACCTCTTCATCTGAGCCGGGGCCGCTGGAAAAGCATAGGAAAACCAGGGCCTTGGGTTTGAAATTTAAACCGAGCCTCGCCACGTTTAAACGAAGTTCCTTGAGAATGGCGGCAGCCCTGGGGAGCGAGAGACTAAGGCCCAGGGGTAATAGCACCCAAAGGGAACTCGACTGAGTCTGAGTGTTACACATTTTGATCCAGGAGGACAAGCTCTATGGAAATAACTTCAGGACCCACCAAATAATATAGTGGGAGATACGATTACTAAGTAGCTCCAGGTGTATATACAGAGTAGACACCTATTTAGTTACAATATCCGCGTGCAGACGGTGCTTCTGCTTTTTCCCTTCCATTAGGCATTCAGCTAAGATTTCAGCTATTTTTGTGGGAGGCAAAAAGATGCATTTCTAAAAATGCGTTTCCACTTAGATGTATATCTTTGTTTAAAGAGACACGTAACTCAGGTAGGCCTGAAGTTTACATTTGGCATAAAAAAGCTTTTACAAATCCTCGGATGAATAGAAAAGCTTCTGTTTTTTCCCAACGCTAGTTATTTTCAAGCAAGTAAATTGGATGGTTAAAATTTCACTTTTAACAATCTCGGGGCCTAATGTGGCAAACATCTATACGTGTGAGTAACTTTACTCCTACGGGTAACTGTGCTCACGTACGTAAGTGTTTGGAGGTTCGAGGCTGAAGGCGGCATATAGTGACACAACCATGAAAATTTTTCAGTTACAAATGTATAATTTGTAACAGGCTGATTTTTTCCCCCAAGCTGATATTGTTCTGAAATCCAAAAAGTACCACTCGTAGTCTTGATTTTGCCTTTTTTTTCAGGCCTCTTGAAAATCTACAAATTAATAAAATGGTGCTGATTTTGTAATGGAGAGTTTAGTGCTGTAGCACTTTAATTGCACAAATAACTACAACCACAACACTTGGGTAACCTCAGAATTCTTATCATGTATTTCAATCAAGGCTTCCTTTCTGGTAAAAGTCTGAAAAAAATGAAGGTCAGGAGCTGGAACATGCCTGCAAACATTGGCTTAAACTGATGAAACCCAAAGGTTTTTATTAAGTCAGCTGTCTCCAGCACCCTGTCCACCCAGGGGCAGATGTGTGTTAGGTAGCAGATCAGGGCTGATAGATGGGGACATGCAAAAACAGTGAAACGTGCCTGAAAAAAATGGGGCTTTTCAACTAACCGAACTCCCCAGCCTCAGTTCTCAATGGCTTATAATGAATACCAAAATCCCTCATTCTAATGTCGGTGCCTTTCAAATGCTGTGTTGGTGAAGCTATGCATAATCTGTAACTGGTAGAGAAAAACCCAGATGTCGGATCTGGGCCCAGGCTAACCTACCTTCCACACAAACTGTAGGTAAATTTGGGTAGGAATCCAGATCCCAACTCCATCGCTTTGGCCCCTCTCTAGCACTTTGTCAATGGAACTTTTTAAGTATTATGGAGGTGAGCTGATTCTAAGCCTAGTGTGTAATGACTGGGTAACTTACAAGGATGAACTGTTGATACATCTAACTGGATGTTAACAGGGTTAATTGCTGATGCATCCAAATTCTCACTCATTTAAAGAAAATTGTAATAATCGCTGGACATTCGACTTCTCAGTTTCACACCTGGAGGTGCGTTTCCTGGCTGAAATTGCAACACACTGAGCCATCTGTGTGCAGACACCGTACACCCACGCGTGCAGTTCCCATTAACACCAGTAGGAACAGACACGTACACTTCCTTGGCGGAGCAGACCCCGGAGTCTGCTTGCTTGCGTTGAAGTGTGATGCTTTCGGTGATGCCTTTATCCATTTTTTTCCCCTTCCGCCATGCTGTTTGAGAACTGGACTTGCTTCTAAAAACGGGTGTTCTCGAAGATGAATTCACCGTTGCCAATCGATACTTCCCCTCCCCAGGTCTAGATCACCTCCATGTGCCCTTTGCCAGTTGTGTCTTTAAATATCAAGCCATGGCACGGTGTAGTAGTCCTTGTTTGAAATGTCAGCCGTTAAGCCAGCTGCCGTACGTGTTTGAAATGCCTTACCTACATTAACTTCTTTGTAGCTGGCTGTCTCTTGTCTGCTTCCTGTCTGATTGCATGTACAACAAAGAGCTAGTGGTGTTCACCGTGCCTTTCTGAGAGACGGTCACCCCCATATTTCTTTTGCTTTCATTTCTCCCCCCCCCCCCCCCCCTTTGAAGCTTTCGTTCTGGGGAGGGAAATAAGTTTCCAAAGTGAGACATTTTCTCGACCTGCTCACGGCTGCTTGGCTGAATGTTCCATTGCTGGCCAGCCACAGCGAAGGGGGGAGAGGAAATTCTGCTCACCTGCTTCACCCGCAGGATGGCTGAGAGCCAAGCCAGCAAAGAGGGACAAACTCCTGCAGGTCCCCCCCAAGCCTGTCCTGTCCACCGTTCTCAAGCACAGGGTCGAGCGAGAGCGTGAGCTCTTGTCCCTGCAAGCTGCTGAGCTGTTCTCGCTGCCCCGTTTGCGATCCCTTTGTGTGCCGAGTTCTGTTCAGCGGGCTGGATTATGAGTGCAAATGTGGAATGTACTCGACTCAGCTCCCATCCCGCTGATAGAGGAGCTTGGGCTGTGGAGTTGGGTTCTGAGTTGTGACTGTCCCAAAGTCGGGCAGCCACTTCAGGCCCATCTCTGCACAAGATGTTCTTGTCCAGCCCAGGCCAAATCTTTAACTGGGCCTCTCACAGGAGGCACCTGCGACCCAAGTGTGAGTGCTTGTGTCCCCTCGTGGGCCTGGCAAGCAGGTCGGTGGGCACATCTTGTGCCTGTTTGCATGTGCCAACAGCGACAGGCTGTGTGTCCTCCCCCTGCGTTCCCAGTTCCTGGGATCTTGGAGTAAACGAAGGCTTCTCTCTCTGATCGTGGGAATGCACTGAGTCCTGGATGCGGGGTCTGGTCTCTCCTCCATGCAGAGGAGTCAGGGGACACCAACGCCTGTTAGCGTCAGCGGGAGCAAGGTGTGCAAGTCTTGGAGGGCACAATAGACTCCTGCCAGTCCGGCTTTTGTGGCATCACGCTTCTCTGCCAAGGCAGCGGCTGGGACTGGGGCCTCGCTCCATTGAATGCACAAGGGACATAACACTGTCATTTCCTCCCCGCGCTAGGTTGGTGTGAGTGCTGTGGGGGGGCCCCTTGGAGACTGTCCAGCAGAGGGCAGCACATCTAAGACAATCTGTTAAGCAAACACAGGTTCAGTGAAAAAGACGCTTGCTGAGGGATCTCTCCCTGATGGCTCAGGTGTTGATCGAATCCAACTGTTACTGTTTGAAGTTAATAGGGATCATGGCTCCCCCCCCCCCCCCCCCCCCCCCCCCCTTTATAATACCTTTCCCTTTTTTCCCCTCCCCTTTAAACCCTTGTTGTATTTCCTGCTTTGTCTCTCCCTGAACGTCCCTCCCATCTGGTGAACAGAGGAAGCTACGCTGGGATATGTGAGGAGCACTTGCAGTGTTTTGAGTTTGATACTAATCATGGGAGCTGCAGGGTGACGGGGGATGAGCCAGGGCTGCATGCTGAACATGGGGATGCACAGAGAGGGAGCATGTGCAGATTCCTACAAGGGTGATGTTCTTTAAGCTGAACTGAAAGGAAACCTTCCCCCCCACACACTCCAGTACCTCCTGAGAATTAGAGTATGGAGCTATCGGTCTTGGGTACCTATATGGCCTCATCGCCATAGTATCTGGGCACCTCACAGTCATTAATGTATTTCTCTTTAGAACACCCCTGGGAGGCCGGGCAGTGCTATTATCCCCATTGTACAGATGGGGACCTGAGGCACAGAGAGGCTAAGTGACTTGCCCATGGTCTTGCAGAAAGTCTGTGGCAGAGCAGGGACTTGACTCCCCCCCCAAGTCTTAGGGTATTGCTCCAACCACTGAACCATCCTTCCTCTCTGCTGAACCTGGAGAATTCCCCAGAGCATGAGGTGTCTAGTCTCACCATTGCTTTGGGGGATTGTTTGCCATGAGATCCACAGCAACTAATCCCTGGTCTGACTCTCACCTCACAGAGTGGTATAGGGCTGCATGAACCCAAGGGGTTCCTCTGCTGTCACAGCAAAGTGCAAGCATTTCAGGAACAAATGGAAACGTTGGTGACAAAATAACAGTTTCTCCCGGGCCTGTTCACAGCTCGGTGGTGTAGGAGGGGTGTTCCTGGTTGCGTTATGCCTACTTGTGGCATCCGAGGACTGTGTCTTGGTGTTTTGTGTAGGTGCTGGAGAAGACAACCTGAGCTGATCCTCCCTGGTGTGGCACACAGTGATGTACCACAGTGTGCGGGAGGGTGGCGGTGACTAGCACTTGGATCGGATACAAGGGCTTGGGCAGCAGAGCGCCGTGACCTCGGAGGGCCTTTGCAACCCACAGGGCCGTTAGGTTTGTGGCTTGTGACAGTGCTGACCACACGCCTCGCTTTAAGGCCTGGGTCCCAATGAGTCTGCAAATGCCGAGTTGAGGCCAGCGCGCCATCCTCGGGGGGCAGAGCCTTAGGGTGCAGTTCCCTGGCGTGTGGCACGTAGGTCCTGCAGATGGCAGGGTTATTGGTGAATCCTCTGCCAGGCCTAACAACAAAAAAGTGGGCTGCTCCGCACGGGAGCCGTTACCGCTGGCTTTTGTCCAGCAGTTTTGCCAGCCTTGAGCGCTGTCTTTCAGCAGAGAGGCGAAGCTAAGGTCCTGACCCCGGGGGAGTTGTCTGAGGAGCCCATGGGACTCTTCACGGGGATCGAGGTCGCTTGTCCTAGTGGCCTCTTCAAATTCCACCTCTGGGAGTTTTCCATCCACTGTAGGTGCCCTGCAGTTGGATCTGCCGCGCTTATCTGCTGTTGCTGGGCCCTGCCACAGAACTGCCTCGTTCCCTCCGGGCGGCGGGTGCATAGAGCCCTGTATTTCGGGTCAGGCTGTGACGCGCTTTGAGATCCAGGTGCTGTGTAAAGGCAGGACACCATTATCCCTGCCCCAGCGGCGCTGTGGGGGCGGCAGCCCGTTCTCCCAGGAGGGAGGCATGCTGGAGACGCCCCAAACCCGTTGCTCTTGTTTTGTGACACGGAATGTTGGCTCCAGCTGGTTTCTTTGATGATTTCTCCTTTTTTTCTTTTTTTTTTTTCCCTCCTCAACCTCCCTCCCCCCCCCCCCCCCCACACCCCACACATACCATTCTCCTCCTCTCAGGCCAGTGTGGGCCAAGTCAAAACCTGTTTGTGGGCCCGATCCTGCAGCCATTCCCCATGGGACATGGATGCAGGATTGGGTCCTTCCGAAGAGTGAGGGCCTCTAGCGAGGCTGGGGTGGGACAGCCTCCCTCAGATCGCCCCGCGGAAGCCTGGAGCAGCAGCACGAGGAGGGGACTTGCAGGAGCCTCTTGCTGGTGGCGAAGCCTCGCGGTGGGCATGGGGAAGGGTGGGACACAAGCGGGATGCCAGGGAGACTAACATGGGGTTCTTCCTCGCTAACCGAGTGCAGCTTGTTTCGCTGACCACCCGCCCCCGAGGTTTTGAGGGGTTCGTCTTGTTTCAGAGCACAAATGGTGCCAGGGTGGCATTTTGGATAACGCTCTTGCAAAGCCTTCCCCTAGAACTGAGTGCATCCCATGCACCCCCTTTGTAAAGGGGAGCACAGTTTTCCTGCACACTGGGTCTCTCCGCCCTTGGTGGGGGTGTATTCAGATTTCCCCTCAAAGTATTTCACAAATGCCCTTTCCCAGCTTGGTTCCTGCCATTGAAATTTCTACCCTCTGTCTGGGGAGTGGAACCCCCCCCCACACACACACACACCCCCACACCCTCCTCTGAACCTATTACAGTCTTTCTACGTAATCAGCTGATACAGCAGGGTGGATCCCTGCATGCCCACACGTGCAGCATGTTCACAGGCAGTCTACAGCCCTGGTGTCATGAGCACAGAGAGCGTCTATTTCCATAAAGAAACATCTCTTTGCTTTTTAACAATCAAAACAGGAGCTAGTGGAATAAGCACAAACCCCTCAAACGCTCAACGGGCTTTGCTTGCGTCTGGATTTGCATTTGTTTTAGCCAAGGCCAGAGGATGACTGGGTAGATGGAGGAATCTGGTCGCCATGCCCCTCCTCCTCAATCCCTACCTAGTCATCTTCCTCCTCCCGGCTTGCTTGTGTGTGTTGCATTAATTAACCAGGGTGGTTCTCTACTAAATCTTTCCCTGGCTGGTGCTTTTATCTTTTCCTTCCTCCAATATATTTCTGAACCAGTTGCAGTCATTTTTGTGTGTGACCCAATGCACAGCTGTCTGAGTCCAGCGTTCCTCACGTGCAAGGCTGATTGGTTCATCCTTTCCAGCCAGAGGCGTGCCTTTACTACGTCTTTCAAACAGAGAGAGGCGGGCTAATGGGAACCCATTATCAATGGCATTTCCTTGATCCAGGAATAGGCATTGCGCCCAGCAATGTTAATTGATTTGTCATCCAGAGATGAGTCACCCCGGCTGCCAGCCCTGTCCAGCTATGAAGCGACTTGAGGCTATTCCTAATTTTGTAACCACGAGACTGTCTCTGAATGGACCAGAGCTCCCACACCAAACCCTTCCTAGAACAGTCGTGCATCCCAAGGGGGGCCGTTAATCTCAGGGAATCAAAGTGTCAGCCAGTGCATGGGAGTGGGACACCCTGACCAAGTACCCTGTTTCTGATGACGTGCCAGAAAATATTTGCTCTGAGAGGCACCTTTTATGGGGTCAAATTTGAGATACTTTACTCCTGAGTGGTTACCATAGCTTTCCCTTCCTCATTGATTGACTGAGGGATCCATCCAGTGAATTAGAGCAAAGGAAGCAAATGAGACCCATGAGCAGCAGGAGTGTGATCTGTTTTATGGAGAAGCTTCATCTCTCCTGACACGACTGGTCAGTGACAGTAACTGGCACATCCTGGATGGTAAATATGTTTGTGCAGCCGGTTGGAGCCTTAACATCCCAGCTGTGGGCAGGTGGGATGCGAAGGCTCCGGGATTCTAGACGCGGCTTCTCATTAGTGTCGTTAACAACCCCTTTGTTACCTTGAGTGTCTTCCTCCCCCACCCGGGCTGCAGGCCTTGGGTGCTGCCCTTAGGGTTTGGCTGGATGACTGCTTATGTGTGTGAACGAGCGCTCACCTAGCTGCGGTGTTGTGTTGGTCTCCAGGGCAGCGCTGGCCTCTGCCCACCAGTGCCATCCCCTTCCTCGGACCCTCAGCGTGCTGAAGAGTACCCCGCAAGTGCGCGGCATGCACACCATCATCCGGTAAGCGCGCCACCTCGCATTTGGAATGGCTGAGGCTAAGGGCGTGGGGGCCTGTAGCATCATCCAACCTTGGTCTGGGCGTTTGACATCTCCCACTCGTAGGGCCCCCCAAGAGATAAAATCCTGCCCCGGGCCAGAGACCCTAGTCAGGCTGGGCAGTTCTCACCCGCTTCCTAGAATCATCCATTTGAAATAGGATAATGTCAACCCGTATGAGCGTCTGCATGTTCGGTGCCCTGTACAGCCGTGAACAGCTGTTCCTACCACCCCCCCAAGAGCTGGGTACCGTCCCTGCTGTGCGGACAGAAACGGAGGCACAGAGAGGTGAGAGACCTGCCCAAAGCCCCACAGCAAGAGCGCGGCAGAGTTAGGATTAGAACCCAGGAGCTCTGGGCCACAGCGATTGCTCCACCTTGGAGCTCCCCTTTGCAAAAGTGCCTATGTCCCAGCAACAAAACTACAACCTGGGGTGGGGCAGGATGACCCAATATCGCGCAGTTCCCGGTAAAGGGGCCTGGAGAGGGTCAGGGTCCTCGGCTGGATCCCCCTGGTGGAAGGCCTGTGATGGTATCGGCTGCCTCTACCTGGGAGGAGGCTGAGAAACCTGCCCTGTGTATCTGGTCCACCTTTTCCTTCCTACGCGGCCCTGCCTCGCCCTTCAGGCAGCCTCTGACCCACAGTCAGCGTCTCCTGGAGAGTTCTCGTTGACGGACGTGCCTTTCTCCCCTCCCCGTTTAGAGACAAGGAGACCAGCCGAGACGAGTTCATTTTCTACTCCAAGAGGCTGATGCGGCTGCTGATTGAGCACGCGCTGTCGTTTCTGCCTTTCCGGGTACGTACAGGGAACGAGGGGATGGAGGGGAAAGCCCTTTGTTCTCTCCTTTCTGGGGGGACAAGGGGAGGTCTGCGTTTGCCCCTGGAGCCTTCCCTACGTCTCTCTGACTTGCCCTCTCGTGGAAAAGGCTAAAAAGAAATGATTCTCCTAGGGCAGACAGAGACGGGACCCTATTCTGTTGTATACCACACTCATCCCCGTAGTGTCTAGACACCTTCTAGCAGTGCAGTGAGCAGTGTGACTGACAGCTGTCACGTGGTTTGTTCTCGCTTCCTCCCCGGGGAGGAAAAGGTATGCAGGGGCGTGTTTTGTGTTGGCAGTGGGTGTGAGTGTGATTTTACACACACACACACACACACACACACACACAGTCTCTCTCTCGCCTGTATATTATAGAAGGCAGATCAAAGAAATGCACCTTGCAAGGGCGTGGAAGGTGGGGAGGGAGGGTTGGGATGGTCCTTCGTTTCCGGTGGGGGGGGTGTCATTCCATGGTCTTGGACTGCCCCTCGCCCCCCCCCCCCAAAGCTGTGTCTCCACCGTCGCTGCTGCTGTGGGGTGGGTAATTATAGCACAAGGGTGCGTCCATCGCTCGGCTTTGGGAGCAGAGAGCACAGTGCAGGCGCAGCCATGTTTCTAAGGCAGCTGGACCTCTGCACCTGAGTCAGGGGCCTTCCCTGGCTCGCCCGGCTGGTGTCCAGGGCTCAAGCACCTCCCCTGATCCCCTGGCTCCATGACGGTGTCCACGGTGCACCAGCCTGTGGCTTTTGTGCCCTGCCGGTCTGAGCCCGTGTTAAAGCTTGCGCTGCGATCTTTCTAGAGCTGCACTGTCCAGACCCCTCAGGGAGAGGACTACGAAGGGAGATCCTACAGTGGGAAGCAGGTAAGGGGAAGGGAAAGACTCCCCCGGACTTAATGGGCCTTTGATCAGGCCCCTCCTCAGCATCTGGACTAGCGGGGTCTGCTCCAGGGGGCTGGCGGGCTGGCTGCTGGGCTGTAGAGACCAAGGGATCCTGCAGCCTACAGCTTAATTTACAGCAGTGACTAGTCAGGTCAGGCCCTTAAGTAGCACTACTGAGGTGTGTGGGTGCTCCGAATCGCTCCTCTTCTCACCCTCCCTGTTGGGGAGGCAGCTGTGTCTGGGTGGTAGCTGTGAGGAGCTAGCTGCTTAACCCTGTCAGTGCTGGAGGGGATGTGGCTGTGCATGGCTCAGTCCCATTGCTGGCCTGGGCAAACGGGAGCAGGGACCAGGCCTGGGGGCTGCGTTCTGCGCACAGCTCTTAAACTGACCTCAGGTAGGGTCCATGACCCCATTGATCAAGTGGGGCTAATGATCTTACCTGCTGCTGTGAAGTGCTTTGAGGCCTCTGGATCCAAAATTGCTGTAGATCCGTGCTAGGGCTAGTTCCTTTGGAGCCCAGAGACCAGGAGCATTTGAGGGGCCCCGCATGGCCGCTTCATCCCCGCTCTCTGTGGCAGATCACAGGTGTGTCTATCCTGAGAGCGGGCGAGACCATGGAGCCGGCGCTCCGAGCCGTGTGCAAGGACGTCCGAATCGGCACCATCCTCATCCAGACCAACAGCAACACTGGAGAGCCAGAGGTAAAGGCCGAGGGCGCCTTGCGACCCGGGCCCATTCGCAGCAGCAGTCTCTGTCGCCGGGATCCCTAACGCTGCCACGTGCCTAGTAATTGCAATCAGTTCCTTCGTTCCTGCTGGCCACAGCCGGTCTCGCCGGGAGGTGGCTGGTTGGTAGCTGGCTTTCTTATTTAATGAGCATTCGTCGGTCACTGAGGCCCAAAATGTCTGACTTCAGGCGAAGGCTTTCACAGTCGCCTGTGCAAAACTGCGTATGTAGTTGCACGTGCAGTGACCGGCTAGACATCTAGCCAGCGGCACGTACGCCGACCACAGCTGAGTGTGGCAGGAAGGTAACCAGGCGTGCCAGTGAGGCACTGAAACGTGCACATGTTGGTGCACTCGCCATTCAAAAAAATTGGGCCGAGGTCGTTGGGGCTTTTTAAATGCATGCTCTCCACTAAGTGTTCAAGCAGTAGCCCGCTGCTGCGGTGCTTGCCCGGCTAGCCTTTTAGCAGCAGCTGCCTCGTAAACAAAGGGTCCGGTAATAAGCCGGCAGCCTGTACCCAATTCAGCCCAGTAATCCTGCCAGCAACGGGGTAAGTGGGCGCTGCTGACGCCCTGCGGCAGGTGGCGCGTGCCCCGCCCAGCTAAGGAAGGGGTGAGCAAAGCTGTTCTGAGGGTGAGCAGAACTTTCCCCAAATCTCTCTCTGGTCTGTCCCTCGCCCAGCTCCACTACCTGAGGTTGCCGAAGGACATTAGTGAAGATCACGTGATCTTGATGGACTGCACGGTCTCCACGGGAGCGGCGGCCATGATGGCCGTGAGAGTGCTGCTGGTAAGGAAGGATGGCGGGGGCCCGTCTCCGTTCAGACAGGGAAACCCCGGAGCAGCCCTGGGGGTGCTGGGAACTTGGGGAGGGGGTGGGTCCAGCCCAGCTCTCTGATGCAGCATCCCAGGGTCCAAGTAAACTAAGCTAACGCCGGCACCGTTAAACCTGGGCCCCGCGGTGAAAAGAGGAAGGAGGCCGGCTGGCGTGGTGCAAGCTGCAGTGACCTTCGCGGTCAGATACTCATAGTCACCCTCCACTGGGGGACAAGCCCTGCAGGAACTGAATTCACGTCCAACGCAAGCCAGCTCCTTCCCGAGACTTGGTTCCCGGTGTCCCCAGCCCAGCAGGGAGATCGGGTCCTGGGGTGCCAGGAGACGAGGCTCTGAGAAGGAGATGAGGAAGGGGGCTGCTCTCAGTCCCCGGGGGCAGGGGCCCAATCACAGTGTTGGCCCTTTGGGGTGGGAGGCCAAGGGTCTCTCCAAGTCAGGGCTGGGGCGTATTGGGGCTGGGGGAGGAGGGGCATACAGACCCTTGCACCGCCGCAGCCTGTGCATAACGAGGAGGGGTCTCTCCAGAGCGGTGTCATGGCCCCTCCCCCGCCTTCACGCCGCAACTCTCTCGTAGGATCACGACGTCCCCGAGGACAAAATCTTCCTTCTCTCTCTGCTGATGGCGGAGATGGGCGTCCACTCGGTGGCCTACGCCTTCCCCCAGGTGAAGATCATCACAACGGCTGTGGACAAGAAGGTGAACAACCTTTTCCGGATCATCCCCGGCATCGGTGAGTACCCGCCAGGAACAGGCTCCGGAACCTGCTTGGGGTGGGATGGCTGGGCAGGAGCACCTGGCCAGCCCCAGGAAGGTGAGGGGAGCTCGCCCTGCCCTGCAGAGCCTTGTTACAAAAGCATGCAGCCTTTAACCAAGGACAGGCTCGCCTCCTCTTCCCCAGACAGCGCACGGGAGCCCCAGCCCCTCCAGAATCCGCTGTGGGCAAAGTCTACAAGGAGAAGACAGCAGGGACAGCATTAGCCGTAGGGTTAGCCAGCTTGGGTCTAACAGGCTGGCATTGCAGAGCTGGACAGGGGAGTGGCTGATCCCTGGTCCATGGCAGGCTGGGGCGATTGCCCAGCTCTCGAGGAGGACGTTCTCTGACGAGAGCCGTGCCTGCTGGAGCAGAAGGGAAGGGCTGCTGGCAGCGATCGCCCAAGAGGGTGTGACGAAAAGAAGGGGAAATAAAGCAGGTTGCTCTGATCCCACCGCTGTCTCCTCATTCAGCATGTCTTCTCCACCTTCCATTTGCAAGTGACAGAAACTGACGTCCCCTGCCCTGTGGGCGCTGGTTGGCCTTCCCGTGCCCATGTGGGAGAGCAGAGCACGTGGGCGGCCAGCCCCTCTGTTCTTGCACGCTGTCCCGGGGGGGCGGGGGGTGTCTCCCACGGGGTGTCAGAGCAATCGTCCGTGTTCTTTGGGAAGCGGGTGTAGTTCCCACCCGGCTGGGTTAAGGGTATCCGGCATTCCGGCAGCACCGATCTCCGTGTGTAACTTCACATTGACGCCTTGTGCGTGCGTGTCTCTGTCTCCCTGCCCCTCGCCCCCGTGCCCTAGGGAATTTTGGAGATCGCTACTTCGGGACTGACGCCCCCCCTGACTGGAGCGACGACACCCTGGACACTTAGCAAACCCCCCCCCCTCCCTGCCCTGGGTCAGAAGACGAGACCCCACCCTGGAGCCGAGGCAGCTTTGCGACCGCACCTTACTCTTCTGTTGTACATTTCCAAAGAGATTTCCCCTAGGGCATAAATATTTTTTCAGCTGTTGCGTTTTGACGTCTAGGGCCTATTTTTTCAAAAGGAAGAAATGCAAATCCTAGCGGACTGTATGTGCACAGGCACGTGTCCTACTTTAGAGCCGAGTTAATTTATTTTAATTTAAATATTTGCCTATGTAACTTATGTGAGATTTTATAACGAACAAAATAAAGATTTTCTCCAGTTTTCTTGCAGCATCGCTGTTGGCGGTTAGACCCAACCCCCAGCGCTGGTAACTGGGTCTCATCCCCGTGCTGCTCCCAGATAAACCCAGGAGGAGCTGTAAATATGAGCTTTATCACCCTGGGTTGAAAATGCTCCGATCCCTTCTCCACCGTCGCCAGTCTGTCCTGGGACCCGGTACAGCAACTGGGAGGGCACAGGCCTGCGTGGGGATGGGAAAAGTAGCAGCAGATCCTGCTAGATGCTCTGAAAGGCAAGGGCAGGCCAGGGCTGAGGCCGCAGGCGCTGTCCTGCCGTCCCAGCGAGAGGAAGGAGGAGCGCTGGGGGAGCCGTGAGTTGCGCTGTATCCTTGTCTTCCTGTCACTCCACGGCGAACAGCCGCGCCTGGAGGGGACTGACGTTTGCAGCATAGGCCATTGCTGCAGCTTCACTGGGTACTTGCCGCTCTGGCCAGCGGTCAGAAGCGACTCCTGCCTGCGTGACTGGCTCCCACTCCAGGGTCTGCCTGTTCCCATCAGTAGGAGGGCTAAAGGCACAACCTCGCTGTGGGAACGCAGAGCCCAAGGCAGGAAGGAGAACGCGGCACGCGTTGCAGCCAGGCTGAGAGCAGCCGAGTGCGGACACGCTGGCTCCCATGGTTCTTGATCTCCCTGGATGGGGCCTGGTCTCTGTGTCCCCTCCTCGGGCTTGTCCTCGCTGAATCAGAGCTGTCACACAGCAGGGGGGTCGGGGACTGTCTGCAGGAAGCTGCTCGGGTTTTGTAAACCTCCCGGGAAGGGGTCCCTGCCAAAATGAATGGATTGTGACAGGAAACCTGCCCAGCTGAACAGCCGGTGCTAGTTTCCTACAGGATTTCAGAGCAGCCTCCAGTATTTTCCCCTCCTCAGGGCCAGGTTCATCGTAACGCCAGGGCTGCTGGCAGCAGGAGCAGGAGAGATTCAATCAGTCCAGCCCTGCTGCTCCCCGGTACAGGGGCGCACCCCGTGAGCTCACAGCTGAGGCTGGAATGTACTTATTGGACGGGCTTAGCAAAGGTCGTGTGGGCAGGAAGCTGCGAGGGTGGCGTGGGGGCAGCGGGGTGGAAATCAGTGAGGGGTTTGGGCTCAGAATAGCTGCACTCACTAGTGTGGCTTCTTGCGCAAATCCTCAACTAATTAAAACAAACTCAGCCCCGCACGCGGCGAACGCAGGATCTCGACACTTGAAAGCTGTGGAGGGAGGCAGTGCCGACACCTGATAAGCTCGCACTAAAAATACCTCCAAGCGTAGGTGGCCCGAAAGCTCGTAAGCACACATGCAGTGAAAGAGAGTGAGTTTCCGTGGCTGGCTGGCTGAGTGACCCACAGCGCTAGCTACAGGGCCAAAGGGGGAGCAGCAAGGCAAGCCGCTGCGGGTGTGAGCTAGTCCTGGGCCAGGGCTTCCCCTCCAAGCCCCGCACTATACCTAAAATGTAGGTCAACCTAGCAGAGGTGCTGAGTTCCCGTGGTGGCTTGACCTCTGCTCTGCCCCAAGCCATGCCCCATTCAACTCCTTCCCCCAAGCCCCTGCTCCGCCTCTTCCTGCCCTGCCCCACTCCTCCCCATCCCCCCAGCACCTCCTGCATGCCGCTGAACAGCTGATTGCGGCGGGTGGGAGATGCTGGGGGGCAGAGGGGAGGAGCTCATCTGCGGGGCTCCGGTGGGTGCTGAGCACCCACTATTTTTTTTTCTGTGGGTGCTCCAGCCGCAGAGCCCCACGGCGTCCGCACCTATGCTAGCTACGTCCTGGGAGGGAGTTCACCCCCTGGAGAGAAGTCGTTAAGCTGCCATAAACCCCAATCTAGACACTGCCAGGTCGCCAGAAGAACGCTTCCGTCAACCCAGCCCCTGCCCTGCAGAGCGGCGGCTTAACTCCAGCACCGGACAATCCGCTTAGCTGGGCACAGGCCTTGTACTTACTGTGCTGCAGGCTACGGGAGGAGGTGAATGGGCCGGCTGGAAAGCTGGCTCGGCCACATGCATCCACAGGTCTCGCTACACCAGCGAAGGGCCGAGCCTGGCCCTGGGGGCTGCAGGCTGGGGGATGGGAGCAGCGTGGCTGGCTGCGTCCTTAGGAACTCCATGCTCCCCCTCGCAAGGGAAACCAAAGCCCCTCGGATTTGAAAGCCACACAAGCGGGAATTGAGAGTGCTCCGACACCCCAGAGCCATGCAAAAAGCATGACCCACCCCCCTGCCCTTGTGCAGCACCGGGGGGAGGGGAGAGGGTGTGATAATGGAGCTGACTCAAAGCAGGCTAACAGTCGCCCTTCCCCTACCGCACCTCTGCCCCTGCAGCACTCAATGCATCCCTGCGTACGTGACAAAGGGCTGGCACAGGACCACTCACGTCCTGGGCCACCACAAACCAGGCCGTGAAGGTGTAACAAGCAGGCAGCCCCTAGACTGCGAGGCAGGCTGTGGTCTGTGGTGGAAGAGGAGGACGCTGGCTGGGAAGCTGAGGGTTCACTGACAGGGTCACCCTAACCAAACCGCTGACAATTAGCCTAGGAGCCCCTCCCGCTGTACGGCGCAGCCCCTTCCCCAGATCAGGAAGATGGAAAACAGCCTGTCTCCCGCCTTGTTACTTGCAGCCTGCCATCGTTTGCTGGCAGCCAAGCGCAGCGCAGAGGGGCAGCGTCGTGCGGCCTTTTCGCTGCCGCGGGGAGAGCTGACGTGCAGTAAGATGACGGAGGCTCCTGGGGAGGAGGCTGCAGCCTGCAGAGACTCAGGCAGAGTTTTACAAAACTCCTCTGTTCCCCGGCACATCAGCCAGGACACCAGGGACCTCCAGCTGCTAGGAAATAACAGCCTTGTAGTTACTCCAATGACTAGCGCAATGCGCTCAGCCTAGGCTCCCACCTGCCACTGAACTCACTGGGCGTTCTGTGCCTGAATACCTTTGAGGTTCTGGGCCAGGGGTGTGTATGAAGATAACAATAGGAAGGCAGCGGTGTGGCCCAGTGGACGATGCACTGGACTTGAGAGCAAGGCAAGCTGGGCTCGATTCCCTGTTCCAGGAGGTACTTTGTAACCTTCTGCAAGTCACTTTGCTCCTCTGTGCCTCAGTTTCCCCACTTTGCAAATGATGAGCCATTGCTGCCTGGGTAAAGGACTGCAAGAGCCAACGAAGCCTTGAATTTTTTCAGTGAGACGGAGGCCTTTAGGGGTATGTTTATGTAATGCTGACAGACCCCAGTCGTCGGCAGGCAGGATCGAACCTGGGAACCTCTGGCGCTAAATGCACGAGAGTCTCTATTGCATGAGCTAAAAGCCAGCTGGCTGTTAGCTAAGAGCAGACTCACTAATCTCTCTGTAAGTGGTCTCGGTGCCACTAGGTGAGACAGAGCACCACCTCCAGGAGGTGTGGGGGTTACAGCTACACCACAAAGACACTCCCACCTCACTGAGTCTCAGCGCCCGGCTCCGTTGACTCAGGCCTGAGGGGCTGAAGATAGCAACGGAGATGTTTCCAGCTGGGCTGGAGCTGGGGCCGATTTTAGCCCAGCAGCGCGAGCCTGAGTCAGTTGCCTTGGGCGCTGCGACTCGGTGCCGTGGGTTTTTCTTTGCAGTGGCGCGTTTGGAAAAGGGATGCAGGCTGCTAAGTCACGTTGGCCAACCTTGCCCCGCCTTAATAAGAGATGTAGCCTTCCTCTAGCCCGCAGCCCAAGGGCGCGCCCAGTTTGGAGCTGTCGCGCCTACAGACACCCCCGGCACTCCGGCTGCAAGGGAGCCATTGCCCCATTTGGTGAACAGCAACTCTGCCCAGCTGGCAGCTGCGAGACCCCTCAACTGCTCACTGGCCAATTGTTCATTTAAAATAAAAGGGGCTGGAGGCCCAGGCTTCAGCCGCAAGAGTTTTACTGTCCTGCAGCAGCTGCACCATTGTGCAATTAGGCGTCACCGCGACCCACGCTGCAATGCGCCCGCCTGCTTGCAGGGCTGATGCTGAATGAGCAAGAGCAAGCCAGCACTTAGCACCGCCATAGCAGGCTCTCTGGTCTAGCTCTCAACATGCTGCCAGTTATGTGAGTGCGCTGTAAGAGTGCGTCCTGTAGCGCGTTCGTTAATACAAAGAGCGCCATCTGCTGGCACGCAAGAATACGTAGCGTTGCCTATGAGTTAGGGCGATCAAGAAAGTTGTTGTACATGGTAAATGCAGCGCTTCTCATGCTTGGGCAGGCATTGTCCCCGCTTTACATGGGTAAACTGAGGCACAATGTGTTTCGACGGCTTGCACAAGGTCACACAAACTAAACTCAGCTGGGTTGGGTAGATATGATTGGTCAAAGAAATCACATGGTGGGTCTTCTGGGCACAGATTGGGTAACCAGAAGCCCATCTGGCGCAAGCTTTTATGGCATATGAATTTAGCATGTGTTTTCCAGCGCTAGTCATATAAGTGGCTTGGAATGTGCTTTGAAACGGGGTGGAGATTTGAGACAGGCCAAACACTGCAGGCTCCTGAGGGCCAGGCCAGTGGGAATCCAGCCCAAAATTCAAGGGGGGGGGCTGTCATTTTTAATCACAATATTCCTGTCCCCAGATTGTTGCTGATTGGGACGGTACATAGGGACCTGCCCTAGCAGAACTGTTGACGTCACCATTGGCCAGGCCTCTCTACCTCATCCTGGCACAATAGGGATTGCTTTTAACTAGCCGGGCAAGCGTAATTTGTCCTGCGGGAACCGCCGCCAAGCCAGGTGAGCTCAGACAGGGGACTGGCAGTTGAAAGGCTGCTACCTAGCGCAAAGTTAGCCAGGTGAGCAGAGCTGCCCCTGCCAAGATGGCAAGAGGCCAGAAACGTTCACCATATAGACAGCCTTTTGGAGTCCTGGAATTGTCTCCTTCTCCTGCGTTTGGCCCAGGAGCGGTGAAGATTTCCCCGGGCGAGCTGGGAAAGCCGTCTCCAAATCTTCAGCGCCCAGAGCCGCACAGGTATTTAGGGTCCTAACAAGCAGCGAAAGCTGTGAGAACTAGGCACCTAACGACCATTAAGGAGCTGGTCCCATGGGTCTGGCTGCAGATTTTGTGACTGCCTTTGACCGTTCTACCCCCTCCCTCGCCTGCTCCCAAATTATACAGGGTGTCGCATATTTGGTTGCTGAGGGGACCAGTGGTTTGGCCTATATTTGGAGCTCTGCCTGTATTAGAGGGCTGACACTAGTCTAGAAACCAACTCTTAGACCTGCTCTGCACTTAAAAAGTTTTACAGTCCTAGCTCGTGCACTGGTACCGCGCCTCGTGGGCCCGCAAGTGGAGCTGGCTGCATGTGCTTTACGCAGCTGGTTGGCTGTGGAGGAAGAGCTCTGCTGGCGTAAAGCGCCTTCATAGCGCTAGAACTGCAAGCCCACTAGGCAGGTCCTACCACTTTAGGTTAAAGCTGTACCCCGTTCCAGTGTAGACAAGCCCTTAGTGAGGCGTGCGAGAGAGTACACACACCTTTCTCCAAGGGACAAAGCGGGAGCTACCAGCATCACTGGACACCCTGTAGGCGTTAGACAAGGACGCCATTTAACTTGGCTTCCTTTATAGCGTAAGTGATGAGGCCTCAGCGATGGAACCAGTTTCCTTCTCGCTTCTGCAACTGTGTGTGACTTGCTCGCTGGGTATGTCTACACTGCACTGTAACCCAGTGCTTGAGCCCAGGCTCAAGCCTAACCCCTCTTTGTATCTACACCGCAACTGTGCTAACCCAGGGATTGGTGCTAGGGTCTCAGGACCCCACAGGCCTCCAGTTAAACTGGGACCCAGGGGCCAAGCCCCATTGCTTTGCAGCGTAGACACAGCCCCGCTTGACTCGGGTCCTGGGAGTTAGCCAGAAGTATCCCACAATTCCACAGGACAATTCCTTAGACCTCTCTATCCCAACAATATGTAATCCACTCTGTTGAAAAAGGAAGCCAGCCACCCCCTTTTCTAATAGCAGCAGCTCAGTTTAGCATAAACCCATTCTCTTCTGATCACTCATCTGCATGCACACTATCAAAGAGCCTCCTGGGCTTGCAACAGAGAGCGAACCCATCAAGCCTTTTGCAAAGCGAGCGGCTTCCTGGTACCATGCAGTTTTCCCACAGTGCACCACAGTCCTAGAGCTACAGTGGCCACATTTCGGGCGGGGTGGCACTGGGGACTCTGGGACATGGTTAATTTTACTGGGGTCTGAGCACTGAAGTGTGGCTATCAGATACCTAGGTTCAAGCCCAGGTTAGAAAAGTCTGACCACAGAGTTAAACTACACCATAGACGCTCAAGCCCAGGGTTCCCTAACACGGGTCAGCTGACACGAGTCCCAGTAACCCTGGCTTTACCGTGCAGTGTAGATATGCCCTCCCTTCCTCCTGGCCTCACCAAGGTGAACAGCTCCCTGAGCAGATGGGAGTCGGGGTGGCAGTGATGCCAGGAGAGGAAGGTACAGCTTAGCAGGGCTGGGGTGGTTCATAAGGAAGCAGAGGTGGCTTGCTGAGGCTTAGGCTGGCGTTTTCAAAGGTGATGCAGGGAGGCAGGTGCCTGACGCCTACTGGATATAGGCACCTAACTACACTCCTTGGAAATGCCTGGCCTTGACCTTTTTAAAAAAAAATGCAGCTAGGAACTCACCTACCAGGCCTTGCTCCCATGGAGGGGGAGGGGGATCTGCTCAATCAGGGAAGCAGCGAAGGTAGCGTTCCCCAAGTTGCTTTGGCGTCAGCTAAGAGAGGTGCTAGGAGACGCCCACCCCTTGTGTCGGGACCAGGGGGACGTCGGACTTGCCCCCAGCTCCCCAGTGAACTCTCACACCTCTCTGTCCTCTTCCACATGGAGGCCTATGAGTCAAACGAGGCGTGTCCTGGGCCAGTGTACCCCAGCTATGAACCCCCTCCCTTCCCCCCGAGGAGCGCGCTGCAAAATCACAACACAAAGTGGCCTGTAACCCTCAGGAAACCGAGCTCAAGTGGACAGTCTGCAAATAATCCCCTTTTCCCCCCATGGCTAGCCCCAGCCCCAGGCAGAGCTCAGGGGAATCTGTGTTCCACTTATGTGAGTCCCCCTCAGTCAGCCAGAGAGCGCATGCCCCCTTCCTTCCAGCGGGCCAGCACATGGCCTCCATATGGGCCCTATCCCAGGCAGAGACCTTCAGGGAACCCTGCCCTGAATACCACGCGCAGCACGCCCACTGCTCAGGCACCAGCAGCGCCATGCAAAAGGCCTGCTGTCAGCATGCCACACTGTGCAGTTCATTTGCTGGCACAGCAAGGGCAGGGCGGAGATACCGCCCTGAAACCATTGCTGCCAGGAGCCTTCTCATTGTGCGCTTCCCCGCCCTTCCTTTTTCAGCCTTTCAAGCGCAACTTTCTATTGTTTACAGCAAACTTCTGGCGGCAAAGCCACCACATCGGAAAAACTGCGTGGGAGGCTGCTTTAACCCTCTGTCTCTGCTCGCTGGCCAGACGGCAGCGCGCACACACCCACCCAGCAGTGACCAGAAAGGCTGAGACACTGACAGGCTAAGGCAGCGAAAACAACAACCAACAGCAACGCGGCTGTGCTGAGATCTCAATCTTACAGAGCCCCACAGACCCCTTGCTTCCTTAAATAGCCTTAGAGAAAGAGCTGTGTCAAATGAACGTCTTTTAACAGCAGGGGGGAGCATGGCAAGGCAGTTGGGGCTGGTCCCAGGCCAGTCTTTTCATCTTTAAAGATTTAAATGGGCTCCCCAGATTAGAAATCACCTGTGCCTGCCGGCCCCAGATTGCCCTGCATAGTAAGATTGTTCCAACACCCCCTAAGAGGCTGGGGAGAAATGCCCTGCTCTAACCTGAAGCCTGGTCTCCTAGGTCAGGTTTGCCCACGTCCCATTGCTCCCCTAGAGATCCTTGCGGATACTAGCATGTAACGCTTGATGCCCCTGCCCTGGGTCACTCAGAGCCACACGCTGGGTATGTAGCTGTTTAGAGACAACAGTCGCAAGAGAGTAAACGTCACCTCCCCCCATCTCATGGAAGCAGCAGCCAGTTGAGCCTGGGGTCCCCTGGTTAATGCAAGGAACAAGCTTTATATCATCTTCCCCCTACCCCTCGATCTTCAATACTGAATACGGCACAACTGTGCATTAATAATAATAATTATTATAACGACAGTCTGCAAAGTGTGCTGAGCACGCTGCAGCCAAGCTGAAAGCCAAAGCCCCTGCACCAAAGACCTTGCAGTGCAATCTGTCCTTATTTCTGAGGGGGGAGGGCTGCCCTGTCCCCGGGCTGCAGGGTGAACGTTGTCACTGTGAGATGGAGGGAGGGACATTTGAAAAGCTAGTGCTGGCACCTTTTGGAGCAGTGGACAGTGCCTGGAATGCTGATGAGATGTGTCAGGATATATTGAATCCGCGGCCCTCCTAAACCTGAGGTGTGTATTAAAGAAAACAGTTGTAGCGACAAACAGGCTTCCACACAGCTCCTGTTCCAGCTTTGTCTTCCTTGTTTACCAGGACTGCACCCTACTTATTTGGTACTGAAAAAGCACCCAGAGACATCTAGTGGCTGAACAACACACTGCAAGAAAATATAGTATTACAAGGTAAAAGGCTGTCAGGCAGTAGTCTCCAGCTGGCCAGCAACGGCCTGCCCAGTGATTATTGTAGGCCAAGACATCATTGCCTCCCACTACTATATTAAATAAAGGGGTTGCAAAAAATAATCCCCTGAAAAAACTGTGATACTCCTGGTAACGAGAAAAGCATTTACCAAAGTGAAGCTACTGCCCTACTTAA
The DNA here is from genome assembly GCF_002925995.2 of Terrapene triunguis. Lineage (NCBI taxonomy): Eukaryota > Metazoa > Chordata > Testudines > Emydidae > Terrapene > Terrapene triunguis. Next base: position 4,235,575 of record NW_020664481.1, on the reverse strand, counting down.
GCACTGAGGAAATGTTACACTATTGCTTCCCTTTCTCCCATCCTCCTTTTCACCTTCCACCCATTGATTAAATTAATCCAAAGCATCTTCAAAGCCCTTGATTTATTCCCATCACCTACTATTAAAAAACCCATCAGGCAGGGTTCAGGATAACTGCTCCTGCGGTCTCCCCGCTCTATTGTCCCTGAGCAGGAGACCCCTCCCACCCCAGTAGCTTCTGCAAACTCAACCGAAGACCAGGAACTTCTTGTCTGACTTCCTGCCCAACACCAGGAGCTAACCAAACCACAAGTAGCCTGACCAGCAACCTACGGACTTGAACCTGGGCCCCTCGCAACTAAAAATAGACAAGAGCAGTAAAAATTAAATATCTGCTTGACTATGACAGACAAAGTCGCTCACTCATTTCAAGCAGTACACGCTGGAAAGCAGAGCTTTCAGATGGTAGTTTCTCATGCTACAGAGCAGGAGACAGGGCCCTCTTAAACATGTGCAGCACTAGCTTATTAGTAGACTGTAGGTACCAAGCTGGGACATCTCCACTGCACGCCTTGTAGCCCACCGGTGTGTGGATGGAAGCTCGGACGGGCACAGAGATTTTTTATAAACTCTCAGCTCAGACCAGTAAATTCATTTTCCTTTTGACCTTTCAAACCATGTGTTTTCTACTTCTTCAGGGAGAGACCCACAACTTTTAGCCTGAAACATGAAGGTTCTGTACTGTATTCATCTGAGAACTTGGGCAATTTACTCCAAAATTGCACGATTCTGAGGAAACAGACCAAAGCCCTGGATTTTTCCCCTTGGATGCATGGATCTGAAACAGAGCAACGTGGCAAAGTCGTCCTGTCCCGGGAATCCGCTGGCCCATAATTTCACAGGATGCAAACGTAGCCAATTAAAATTACTGCCTCCCTCCTGCTTACTGCACACAGTGAAACATGTCTGAAGCAGCCACCGAACAGATCGGCAGTAAAAACAGTCACCTAGCAGCGATGGGTCTTTAACTAGAAGTTGATATAAAATTGTAGTGGAAAATGTGGGGATATTTTTAAAATATCTAAGAGGAGGGGTGTAGTGCAGTGATCACTGTGTGACATGTTTACATACACAACAAGGTTAGATAAGATGCAAGATATTGAATTACTGGAAACTATGATTCACCGATACCGAAAATTAAATTAATATTGTCTGTCATTTAGTTTCCCCGGATTGGGATCACTCACCTGGCAGACATTTACATAAGCCAAAGAAAGTGGAAAGAGTTTGTTCTCTCCGTCTCTCAGTGGCATTATACCAGGAGAATTAATTTGGATAAAAGACATTTACAATGAGAAGAATAAAAAGCCAGTAAAATAATTCAATAAAATAATCAAGAGTCAACAATTGTCATGCGTCACCCCAGAGATGGCTACAATTCAGTGAAGAAGTGTTTCAGTCTGTCACTTTGTAAAACAGTTGCTTTGGGATCTTTCAAGCTATAAGACAATCATCTTGGGCTGGATGAAAAAAAACCTTGAATTGTCCAAATGTTAATGAATTCTTTCTGCAGGGAAAGATCACATTTGACCATCAAACCACATAGTTCCAACTTTGTGCTGGAATTATTTAATTTTAAAAAATCCACTGCTGTTCCACACGGGGGGGAATGGGTGAGCGAGACATACATATTAATTACATTGGGGGAGCTGCAGGAATTTAGTTAAAACAATTAGATATAGTATATTATTAGACATACATTTAATATATTTGCTAACAGTATAGCCATATAGCAGCTCAAGTGCATCCAAGTTCCTTTCTAGACATTATTTTTTAGTGGGTTGTAAAGCTCATTAACTCATAACATTTTGATCGACATTAAGATTTTACCACATTTCCCCCCTCCTCCCCCCCTCCCAAGGCTGGGGTTTTTTTTCTTTTAAAAAAAGAAGTTAGCGGGCAAATAAAAACAGTTTTCAAATTCTAGTTAGGATTTTTTTTAAAAAGAATCGTGCAATATACAATTATTTTAATAGTCCCATTTTGCTGAGCCTTAGTCCATAAAGGTAGCGCAAGTGTCTTGAGAATGACACACACACATACACACGAGAAATAAGAAATAATTTGGCTGATTTTATTATCTATATACCCACCCACATCATTCTCCAGGGTTGCAGGCAGGTTCAGACACCCCAAGCTGAAGTCCATGTTGACGCACCTACACTATCGGTCCGTGAGCTAGCGAGATTAAAGTTAGCTCAGGTATGTCTTCCCATGCTGCAATTACACCTCCCATTGCTGTGTAAGACATTCCCTTCATGTACCAGGCATGCTAGACCATGACAATGATATGGGGCTTTATGGCATGTTGTGTCCATGATCTGTCTATTATGGGAGTGTTGCCTGCTAAGGTTAGGATCATAATGGCTTTGAGAGAGGAAGAATAGTTCTCTGAAAGGGCCTCATAAGCTTATATACTGTATGCAAAGCAGGATCTAGAGGCAAATAGGGTGAGTTCAAACTGGAAGGAGAAAGCTAAAATACTAAATATTATTTGACCATATTTTTCTGTCTTTGGAGGATAAAAGGCATCCAAATATACACCTATTATTCCCCAGCCCTTTCTTCATCTCCGTCCGTCTGTAATTACTGCTACAAACAGTGAATTTAGTGTGAAATGTAATGTAAGGTGTTAACTTTGAACACCCACCATTACCAAGCAGCCCTTTGAAGCCAGGCAGTGCCAGTGTCACTAATGGACGAGAAAAGACATACGATTGCTTCTGCAAAAACAGCCTGCTCTAAGTTGGCCTTGATTATAGCCAATGATTCATTTCTGTGGCCCCCCCCCCACAAATTGCCCTGGGGCAAGTGGCAAATGATTTGTGATCTGGCATAGAAAAACGGTACACTGTCTAATGCAGATCCTGGATGTTTGCAGTGAAAACGACAGTCCTCTCGCCTGGGGACGCAGCCTCGTGGTTCAAGGTGTTTTTTCATAATAATTTAACGCTTGCGAGGCACTTTGCCTGAAGAGCTTAAACCACCTTGTCCACCCTGGCCCAAGGAATGGCTTTCAAGAGCTCCAGGTCAGAATGTGCCAAGCGGATAAAGCGCTTGCAGGATGCACGCTAGAAACTGGGACTATACTGAATATTCTGGGCCAGATTCTGGCACATTTGGGGGGGGGGGGAGTATGTAATCGCCTCCTCTAAATATACACTACAAAATGAGAGGCAACGTGCACCCACATCCCTGTTGTGAGGAGCCCCCCACTTTCTCTTAGAATAGCCTCTGTGAGCTGTTGTGCGAAGTAGCTCCCCTTGCAATGTGGGGCATTCACCACGGATAACACTCTGCACCTCTCTAGTGCAGTGATTCTCAACCAGGGGTTCAGGGCCCCTGGGGGGCCACAAGCAGGTTTCAGGGGCTCAGCCAGCCAGAGCTGGCCTTAGACTGGCTGGGGTCCAGGCAGAAAGCTGAAGCCGTGCTGTGTGGTGCCGAAGCCTGGGGCCCCAAGCACTGACGCCTAAGCAACTGAGTTTTGCAGAGGCCCCTGTGGCAGGGGACCCCAGATAATTCCCCAGCGTACTGTCCCCTAACACTGGCTCTGGCTTTTATATGCAGAAAAACACTTGTTGTGGCACCGGTGGGCCAGGGAGTTTTCATAGCATGTGCAGGGGAGGGGGCTGAGAAGGAAAAATGTCGAGAACCCCATGTCTAGTGCCTTGCAGCCAAGGATCTCAAAGCACTTTGCAAACAGTTCTCTCAAACAGGGCCTGTCAATACTGGGGATATTTGCAAACCCACCGTGCAGAGGCTGCCTGGGCATTGCATTGGTGCCGCCTAGTCCAGTTTGAAAGGCGTATACTGATGTAGTGATATCGTCAGTGCAGACAGGGGCTAAGGCTCCCAGCCCCTTTCTCCCTGTCGGGTGGGTATTATCCCCATTCTAAAGAAGGGGAAATTGAGGCAGGAAGAGGTGACTTATCCAGGGTGTCGGGTGTAGAGTCAGGAATAGAACAGAGGTGACCGAGCAGTTCTTTAACCACAAGATCACTTCTCTTCCCCATTAACACGTGGCCCTCACAGCTCAACTCCTCGGCCACACTGTGCCCTTCGGTAGCTTCTACCGCAGCGAATTTGCACAGCAGCATTTCCACAAGGTTTCACAGGAGCCAGAAAAAGGCAGGTAACTTTCCCCTCCTCCCGCTGCTCCATGTTTGCCCGCTCACAGCTATGCACATCACCAGCTGGAACGTGGTCCAGGCACGGAGATACAAGTCAGGCAAGGAGCAACCAGCGTCTTGGTCTGGGAGCCAATGTGCTCCAAGAAGCAACGTGCTCTAATGTGTCCAGGACAGGCTTGGTTCTACTCCTGATGCTGCTATGGGCTAAGACAAGCATCTCTCAGACCATGGGCACATCACAGATCTTCTCCGTACCACAGTGTCCTCGTCTTTTCAATGGGCTAACGCTAGGCAATCTCCTTCGTAAAGTGCTTTCAATTCTGCTGCTGCAAAGTGCTCCATGAGAGCTCAGTACGGATATGTTTGGAGAGCCTTCTGTATTAGCAGTATCTTTTATTGCATCCCGTCTTTCACCTCTGCCCTCATTTGCTTGTTAAAGGCCCACATTTCTGCAGCAAAATGTACGTTCTCTGCTTCTTTCAAACGACGCTAGGCTCTTCTAGGCTTAGAAAGCGATGATGTCAAAATCACTTCTCACTGCACAGCCCATTCTTTGGGCATGGCCTTGCCAGATCTACTGCCCTTAGTAAGGCAAATAAAACGGTGCCCTGCCGAGTCAATACAGCCCTGGGTGAGGGAGCTGGGTTCTAATCTGGCTCATGCATTGTCAGAAGGATTATTAGCTAAATCCCATTTGCAGAGCCTTGGTACCTAGAAGGCCAATGAGCTGGATACTGGAACCAAACCTCAGTTGGGTCAGAGGTTCCTGGTGCAGATGCAGGAGCTATCTTGACTTTCAGACCCCAGGCTGAGTTTGCAGAGCTGGCATCTAGACAAAGGCATATTTCTGCTTGTAAACTGAGCAAATTGTACCTGGTTTCCCTGAGTGGGGACGTACAGAGAACCTCCTAATGCCATTTTCACAGAGTCTCTTCTACCTGTGGAAGTTTCCATTCTAACAAATGCCCCAGTGACCTAGTATCATGTAGAAATTAAACCCAGGGAACCATGACGCGGACACAGATTTTCCCTGTTCCTGGGGGCCCCAGACCTCTGGTCTTATCACTAAGGAACCCCCCTTTTAAGTCTATTTGAAAAGCTGAGTGGCTTGGAAGTGTTCCATTCCTTAATTTCTAGTAAGCTTAAAGAACCTCTTCATTGTAAGCCTTTTTTTTTTCTTCTTCTTCTTCTTCTTTGAGCGCTTTTGCCGCCTCGTCTGTCCAGTGGTGTAATGGAAATTTTACCACAGACGTACGCGATGAACAAACAGGAAGCCCGTAGAATGTGTGGCAATTTGCTACTAGCTGGCTCAACTCAGCCTAGTGCCGAGGAGGGCCATAAAAGCAGGAGTGGGGGAGGCAGTGGAGGAGTGAATGTGAGAGGCGGGGAACTGAGCCTGGGGCTGGGGAAGCCAAAGAAGAGAGACCAGAAACCAGCAGCTCTCCTCCCAGAAGAAGCCACAGTTTCACAGGTAAGACGAACACTGCTCTGCACCTACTTTCCCCCCCCTCTTTGCAGAGGTAATTTCTAAGTATCTTTTGGAGTCCTACAATGTATTTAAATGTCAAACCATTTTTCTGCAAGGGCTCGTTGCTGAGCTGGAAGTCAGTTAGGAATTTGCAAATGTTTCATCCATGCTTTATAAATAGATTAAAGCTTCACATTGCTGCTGCAAAGGATATGGGAGAGAAAGGCACAGGACGTATTCTAATTGATTAAATGTATCCTTGCCTTTTGGCCTTAACAAACCAGGGCATGGGAGCTAAATCAGTCTATGGAGCTTCATGCGTTTAAAAACATGGTTGATCACAGATTTGAAATAAAAAGTAAGAGTGCCCATCAGGATAAGCGCATGTTACAACTTGGCAATTCTCTTCGCCCCAGGGAGCCAAATGTTGCTTTCATTTATGTTGGTCTGAATCCTGAGTAACTCCACGGAAATCAGACGAGTTATTGTGGATTCACATTGCGGGAGCTGGGAGGAGAATTTGGTTCAATGCATAGTAGAGAGTGTGAAAATAATAGGACCTGGGAAACTAACAGTTAAAACAAGTTAAGGAATGGAGTATAGACAGCAGGTTCCATTATGCATTTTTCTAATGAGTTACTGGCCCTATTGGGGTTTTTCATGAAGTATTATCAGCCATACAAAAGAAAAAAAATCTCTCTTCTGAGGGGTTTCAAATAATTCACTTGTTAAGTCTGCAAAACGTAACTAAGCATTTCCCCCGATTCTGACAAAGTGCCCCACAATTAGACTGTAAACGGAACCAATCAAAGACAGCATGTCTGTGTACTGGCCCAGGTATAACTCGGTGTTGTACCCAGTTAAGGAAGTGAAAAGAGCCTTTTTGAAAGTGTGCCGGTGAATGGATGGGTGACCTCTTCCTAAATACGCAGGAGCTTTTGTGAGGCTGAATTTCAAACTCCAAGGAACCCTTCTAGAAATCCACTGCAGCACTCGGTAGCAGCAACCCAGATCCCCATGGTTTACAGGAGTGCTACTGTGGTGCTTTGGACCACTACTGTGCTGTTAAATCTGTGATAAGGAACCCCCCAAATTCTGCTCCTTTATCCGCACTCAATGCTGCACAAGCTTGCACCAAAGTTTGCAATTACTGGCTCAGCCCCACAAGGTGGTTGGTGGGCTCTCCGGCCCTGATCCAGCAAAGACCTTGCTTAACTTTAAGCATGAGAGTATAAATAGTCCTGTTTGACCTCAGTGCGCACATGCTCCGCACACTAGCCAGCTGGAGAGTTTGATCTCTATACAAGTGGATCTTAGGCTGCTGCTCTAAGTTGTTCTTAAGCACTGCCTGACACATCGCCGCTGCAGAAATTAGCACGCTGGTTTTATGATGTGCATTCATATATAGGCACAGAAATAGGAAGAAGCGTCTACTTCTATCTAGGCCAGATAACCGTTAGTGCAATCCATATATATCTATGTCACACACCCAGAGGGAGAGTACGTCTCTGTGTAAGCCGTAATGCACACACCTTTATGTAAAGCCATAACACATGACAGAGCACGTAGTTAATATGTAGTAAAAACCACACAGGAGACATCGTGGGTCAGAATTTCAAAGAGTCAGGCACATGCCACTACCACAGTGGGAACTGGGTTCTGCAGTGCTCCCATTGAAGGTGTTGGCAAACCTCCCATTGACTTAAAATAGCACCAGATTACCCTCCAGCCCTGCTCGCCTTAGCTAGAAATATCTGGCCCTGCAAGTCCATCCTGTGTGGGACAGAGCCCTTGCTGGCCTCCGTTTGGATTAAAAATACCAGCTTACCATTCCACTGTCTGCTCGCACATGGTGGGGAGCTCTGGCTTGCCCTGTCCATGGCCCGGCTTGGAGAACCTCATGCTAACCATGCCACTGCATCCTAACTATCTGGGCTGACTTCCCACCCTGAACCTCGGCTGGTGTCTAGCTTCTAACCCAGCACCTTGTCCTGGAAATCTGTAAGGCATATTTACTGCATTTAGAAATGTATATTGGCACACATTGCTAGAGCACCTAGGTAGCTCCAGCGTTAAAAGCCAGTGGTCACAAAGTAACGATTGCCCTTCTAACGAGAACGTTCGTTAACTCCACGCTCCATCCTCAGTAGCTATTAACAAGACGACACAAAGCCTTCCTCTCCCAGCCTACACGTGCGTGTGCGACATACCTGCCTGCGCCTGAGCTTTGCAGACGCAAGCACATGTGCTGTGCAAATTTCTTGCAGGTGCAAAGACGGGTGCAAATTCTTGGGGCTTGCCCGTATTGCAAAGTTGCATCCGGTTTAACTTCAGGTCAGAATTTAAACCCATTTATTTAAACCAGTGCCCAGCAATTTGTGGACACTGAGTTTGGTTTAAAAGCGGCTTTCTTTGGTTTAACCTTAGTCGATTGAGAACAGGCTCAACCAAAATAATTCGCTTTTAAACCGGAATAAGAGTGTCTATACAGGGGTTTGCCCTGGGCTAACTAAATCAGTTTCAAAAGCACTTGAAGTTAGCCAGTTACAGTTTTCCCCTGTTTGACCAGCGCAGGCACGGGTGCATTTGCACCTCTGGGTGAGGGCCCCAGCCGGCCATGTTTGCCAAAATCCCCAGTGCACAGGCGGGCAAAGTGCTGGAAGGCCTGCGATTGCAATCACACAAACACCTGGCTGGAGCCCACGCCAACCTGCCATATGCCTGTTCAGTGCTCTGCCCTGCACGCCCACGCTGGGAGCTGCCAAACCCCTCCTGCAATCCCTGGACTCCGCAGCATTCTGCATTCTGGGCTGGGTTGAAATGAGCCCAGCTGAAGCGGAGGTAGGCCGTGCTGAGGTGCCATTCCCCGGCCCAGGGGCTGAACCCCCATATTAAGACAGGGAGAAAAGGAACCTGTGGTCACAGTCCGTAATGCCTGGGGTACTAATACCGCATGTGCAGCCGTGCTCGGGAGATGCTCTCCAACAGCACACAGTCCTATCGGGAAAGCCTGCGGAAGCGTGGTCACTTGCTGGACTGGAGTGTGCTACCCTGCTAGGCATTAGGGCAGCACTTGGGCTCCGGCGAGCCCTTGCTGCCCAGGCTGGGAGCATCATGGAGCCAACGGTCGCCATCTCAATGGAGGAGGCGGAAGTGTCACTGCTCTTGACTCAGTCGGCTCCGTCTCTCACAGCAGTGACAGCGTATGGAAAAGCTGCCTCAGGAATGCTACCCCCAGCCCAGTCAAGCCACTCAGGCCCTTCTGATGGTGATCATCAGCCACCCCAGCCTCAAAGTGATATTTGCCCTTATATGGTCACAATGCAGGTGCCTGTCGAACAAGCGAGCACTGCTAGTGTTACCGAATGGGCCTTCCCTGGGGCGGGCAGGGTCTCTGTAATTGCGACATTCACCACTGGGCCAAACACAGTACCGGGAGGCACTGGCCAGGCACAAGTACAAGGGTGCCAGCAGCGGGAGAATCCCAGCATCCTAAGGTGTATTTTTGCTTTGCCAAATGGTACCCTCCCATCTAGTCGCTTAGGCCTTGCATGGCCCAGCAACCCACGCCTGGAAGCCAGCCCCTGAAGAGCCCTATGAGAAGGTGATATTTTACTGCACGCTCAGGCTGGTGTGGAGGGGAAGAAGCTGAAATGCCTGGCTGGGAGGAGAGGGATTGTAACTGGGAACGTGTATCAAAGGAATGGTTCACGAACTGTTTCCTCATCTGTCCCACCCCAACTCATTTGAACTAGAGAGTGGGGCTGAAACTGACCGAGGTGGGAGCCTTCTCCCCGTAGAAAAAAGGGGACAAATTTTAAAACTGGAGGGCAGAGATTCCACGTGCAAGACCGCCCGCACAATTGCAACCCTCTGGACGTGCGTATGCAGTTCCCACGACTGCACGTGCGGTAGCCATTGGCAGGCACGGGAGTTGCCTGTGCTCTCAGGGTAACCATCTGCACGTGCTCTTTTGCATGTGGCCCTTAGGTTCTGAATACTCGATTCCCCCCCCAAATGCAGGAGACCAGTCATGTGCTGTTTCAACCCGTGTGCCATGACAGGCCTAAAATCAATACACGACATCCACGCAGACCCCCCGATGCAGTGGGGAGAGGGCAGTAAGGGAGCCCCTCCGGCACATACAGCGGGGAAACTTTCCAGTGCAGGTATATGGCTCTCACTGCAGCTGCTTCTGGCCTAGGCCATGGTAGACAGCTACACCATTTCCTGCCATTAACTCATGCTGGCAGCTGGCTGCTGTTTCGAGAACTAGCCCCTGAATGGTTATTAATATGGCACAGTACCTGCAGATGGCATGGGGCGGGGGGAGGACTGGAATTCACTCTAGCCCATGAAACGCTCTGACGTGGTGAGCAGACATGGTGTGTAGATGTTGTCTACAGAGGGAGGGGGATGTATAACTCTTCTCGCTCTCATCTCCACTGCAGGGGCCAGGCGGGGGAAGACGTCCCACAGGAGGAGCCTGGCCGCTGCCCAAGTGAGGGGTGTTTCGAGGACTGTCTAACCTGAGAATGGTGAAACATGAAGGTCAATCTCAGGTTCGTCAGCCCATGAGACGCCTTCTCCAGAGCTGGAGAGGCAGCACAAAACCTGCACGTCGGGCTGGTGGCTGGACCCATCCCGGGGGTAAGATATTTCCATGTGGTTTGTGTGGGTTCACCCCGTCCCTCTCAGAACGGGGCAGTAAGCAGCACAGCTGCCCCACGCAGCCTCTCAGAAACAACAGAAACATTATGGGTGACGGTCAAGGCGCTGGTGTTACCCTATAAAGCCCTGAGGCCTGGTTACCTGAGAGAATCCCTCTGCCTGTGGCCTACACCACAGCAAGATAGGGTGACCAGATGTCCCGATTTTATAGGGACAGTCCTGATTTTTTGGTCTTTTTCTTATATAGGCTCCTATTACCCCCCACCCCCTGTCCCAATTTTTCACACTTGCTGTCTGGTCACCCTACAGCAAGACCAGCACAGATTCCCTTAATATAAGCCAGAGGGATCTTCTGGCAGGGTGTTCTCCGGTAGGGGGTATTGAGTTGGGGACTCACTCCCCCGCCCCCGCACACCTTGGCCCAGGTGTTTAATCTTTCCCTGCACACTGCAAGAGCCATCTCTCTCCCCTCATCGCTAAGGCCGCTGGTGAGGGTGTGGGCGGAGGTGGAGAGATGGATAGGCAATCCCTGGGTGTGGTGAGGGCTGGGCTTTCTAATGTGTGGGCTGGGCACCTAGAGCACTGGATGGTGCTTAGAGGTGGAATTTTAAAAAAAATGAAAAAGAAAGAAATAAAAATATGCCTGAATGAATGTGCAGGCACTTGTAGAGGTGCTCCAAGCGTGGGAACGCATGAATTCTAACCCCAGGGTAACCAGCCCAACAGAGGGAATTGGAGCCATGACATTCAGCATGAAAAATATGAACCTGGATTGCCCAAGCTAAAGGGCTAAGGCCTAGATTTGCAAATGTGACTAGGCATCTTGGAGGCTTCTGGTTTAGCCCAACTTGAGGTGCCTGAAAGGGCTGGATGCGTCAGAGGGTGGCTTCCCAGCAATTACTGATCATCAAACCCTTTGACGTGCCTCGAGTCGGACACCCAAAAACGGGGGCACCTAACCGTAGCTGTCCTTTCTGAAACGCTTGGCCCGAGTCCATAAGCATTAAGCAATAACAGAGTTGGAAGCCTTCTTGGCTAACCATCCACTAGATGGGGCTAAAGATCCACATTCATTTAGTTGGGGGGGGTCGCAACAACATTACCACTAGTTTGGCATCTGACCTTGGATAAGTCATTTAACCGCTCTGCGACTCAGTTTCCCCACAGTAAAATGAGGATGAGACCACCTCTGTCCCTGGGCTCTTGTGAGGCTTACCATCAGAACAGCCCCAGTGGAAAGTGCTGTGTAAGTGCAGGAGTCTCTTCCGGTTACAGTGAGTGCACGTCTGCTTCTCAGTGGCAGAGTTTCCACTCACAAGTGCAAGTTCATTTCAGTCTCGCCCCTGATTCTGAGAGCAGAGATAAGGGCGTTGATTCATCTCTTCCATTCTATCTGGCCATCCTTCAGCACCCACCAATCTTATCAGCTCTGACTGCATCTCCCCCAGGGCTGGGATGCTGTCCGTGCTGATCCTACCTGGATTGCAAAGCTTTTCTGCACTGCTCTGTCCAGCCATACATGCCAGGGTTTGCGCCAAGCCAGGGTGGCACCTTACCAGCTCTTCTCAGCAGGCTTCAGCTGGGAGATGGGAGAAAAGCGGTCAATGCCAGCTCCACCCTTTGCCCCAGTTCTTAATCTCAAAGGTGTGAGTGGGGTTGCTCAGCTGGGGAGCGGGGAGAAGTCTCTCGTTTCTTTCTCCCCACTAGGTGGCCAAACCTTCCCTGCCCTTCTCTGAAAGCAAACCTTGCTGCTCAAGGACAAATGCCCTGGAGAGTTCCACCTTGGTCACCCAACTCCCAGTGAACTGTAGCTGGCTCAGCCTCTCCTTCGGGCTCACTGCAGCCATGCAGATCTGGGAGAGACCAGCCATAGAAATGGGTTCGGACACTGCTGCAGGTTTAATAAGAACAATCCCAGCTGTGCCCTGTCCCGCCTCCCCTCATGCCCACATAGAACATTCCCCTTTGTGAGAGCGCCCAGACTGCCCTACAAGCAACCCATTGACCAACCCAGGCCCTTGTCCAATGGGGCGAAC
>NW_020664481.1:4216614-4223221 GCF_002925995.2 Terrapene triunguis | reverse complement strand
GATAATACTAGTGTTTTTCCACTGACCGGGGGTGGGAATCAAACTGGGAGACAAAGGATTCCCGCCATATGCAAAGACTATTTATGGCAGGGGAGTGACATCATCGTGGTTCGTTCTTCAGTGACTCCCCTCCCGAGAAAGAGGATTGCTGGAAACACCTAAGAACAAAAAAACTGAACTAGGGGAGAAAGGCTGAGCCCGGGCTGGGAAGGTGAAAGATATATCTGGAGTTTTAAGCTGCAAGTAGGTGCAGTTTGTCTTCAAGAATCTCTGCAATCTGCCTAAAACGACATTTAGGGTGAGAATTTGCTACTTATAACCAGTTTCTTTAGTATATTAGCTTAGTTTGTGTGTTTGTTTCATTTGCTAGGTAATCTGCTTTGATCTGTTTGCTAGCCCTTATAATCACTTAAAATCTATCTTTTGTCATGAATAAAATTGCTTTTGTTTGGTCTAAAACCAGTGTGTGTGGAAATCATAACTGGGGGCAGAAAGCTGTGTACATCCCTCTCCACATGGAGGGAGGGGGCGAATTTCATGAGCTTACGCTGTACAAATCTCTGTGCAGCACAAGATGGTACAATTGTGGGTTTAACCTCTAGAGGGGGGTGGGGTGCACTTCAGTATTGGGCAATTCCTTAGCTGAGCCTTCCCATGCAGAGCTGATCTCAGCCTCTGTGTGTAGCTGCAGCTGGGGGTGTCCCTACCTGTATGGGTGCTGGTTATGTGCAGTCTGAAGCCTCAGGAAGGGCTTGACAGGCTGCATAGCAGTACAGTGGAAAGGGGACACAGGCTGGTGATGTAGGCGGGCTCAGTGGTACCCCAGTCCCAGGTACCCGAAGGGGGTGGGGACCCATCACAAAAGTATTGTCTCCCATTTGGCTGTATGGATCAGGTCCCAGCCTGGCCCCATCATGTGTAGGAAGAATCAAAACCACTCTGGGCCGCCAGCCTCGAGATGTTAGTAATGACTAAGGAAAGGAATTCCAAGTGGAGAAAAGTTTTCCGTGCTGTTAGGAAACACCCGTTTGTCAGGAGAAAGAAGTGAAAGTTATCCCTGCTTTGCTGGAGCTGAACTTGTCATGGTCCCTAGTTCAGAACTGCCACATCCGCGTCTAGTTTTTCAAGAGAGGGAAAGCTCCCTTGACAAGACATCCCTAATTGGAAGGCTCTTTGACTCCCAAGAGCCATGGGACCGCTTCGATGATCCAATGAATGGAGCTGATTGATGAGTTTGACATCACTGAAAGCTTCATGAACACTTAGCTGCCTTCCGTTTTTACTAGAGGAAAACAAAATGACATCCTTAAAAATAAAACAATAATTAATCCCCAGGCAGCATGTCTGCATGGGCTTTTCAGCTCTGAATGTGTCATTGATTCTGTGATAGAACAAAAATGTTAAAAAAATCCTGAGACGAGTTCTCTAAATACTATACACACCACTTATTAGACTCAGTTGTTGGTAAAGTTTTAAATGTCTCTCCTAGGATTAAATGACTAATCCTAAAACACCAGGGGCAAAAGTAAAATGTCCCAAAGCACTATCACGCAGGATTTGCCATAAGGGAAACAGAGATACCGAGGGACCAAACTAGCTTTACAGTCCTGAGACAGCTCTGCATGATAAATGTAATCCGCAAAACCATCTCTCCTCATCGAGTTAGCATCTGACTTTCAGACTGAGCTGAAACCACTCAGCCCATCACCCAGAGAAGGCCAGTGACGAAGGGTGTTAGCAGCTCAGTTGCTGTGTGACAGTGAGCTGGGGGTGTCTGATCTTGCAGTTCAGGCACAGAACCAAGACTGGGTTCTGTTCTCTGTTCTGCCACAGACTCCTGGGAGACTTCAGACAAGTCTCTGAATTACTGTGGCTCGGTTTCCCCTTCTCGATCAGATTGGGGACAGACCTGATGCTGATTTTCGGAGCTGCAGTACCCACAATTCCACTGAAAGTCATTCAGCGCTGCGGGGGATGAGCACGCTGAAAATCAGGCCCCAGGGCATGTTTCTAAAACCAGGCCCTGAAAAAAGAACATGTCTGAAACTTTGGGCCAGTGCTATAGAGGTCTTATGGCGTAGATTCTCAAATGGCAAGCTCTCTGGAAGTGCAGAGCTGTTCTCACTGCAATGCCAAAGTAAAGAATTCCATGACCTGCCTTTGGAAACCTTAGTGACGCCAAGAGATGAGACGAGAGAGAGCTTCACAGCAAGTATATAACAGGGCTATGCAGGTGTGACAAGCTACGGTCATAAATGAATCCCAGTGGGGACAAGAGAGGATGCTGGAGGCAGACAAGCTATTTCATGTAAATACCTTCTGGTGCAATGTGGCCTAGGTTAAGATGATCAAACAAACATATTCAGACACTTTAACAAGAGACCACCTGAGCCATTTGCTTACCCTGTAAGAAATCCAGGGATCTTCAGAGTGTGTGTGTGGGGGGGAAACAAATCAACCAACCTCAGATTATAGCTCACTTGCTGCCCTTCACTCCACCACTATGAGCAGGCAGAGAAGCCTGTACTTCAGAGTGGTTAGGTTTACCCCATAGCCCCAGTAAAAGGACATAAACCAGAGGCTTTGAATCACTGAGACATGCAATGCTGCAGGGCCCAGACTGAAGTGTCTGCATGCGTTAGCTAAAGCAGAGGTAACAGAAACTATAAATCAAGGGGCCTAAAGGAGTTAGTGCCCAAATCCCATTGAAATCCAATAGCAGTTTCCCCCTAAGTCCCTTAGACCGGGTCTGCAGGAAAAGGTTTGCCAGCGTAGTTAGTGCTTTAGAAGCATGGCCCAGATAAGTTCCCCACATGACAAGCTATGCCAGCAAAAGCACTTGCATGCCGGTGAAGCTTCATCTACCTTAGGGCTTTTCCTAGTATAGCAATTAGGGGTGTGATTTTTAATGCCGTCGCTATACTGGGAAAAGCCCTAGTGTAGATGCAGCTATATGAGCCGAAAAGTGCTTTTGCCGGTAGATCTTATTTCACTCCTTGAACCAGCATAAGCTGCGCTACCAAAAGCACTTTTGTCTGGAATAAGCCGTTTTGACCCTAGGTGGGTTTGCTGGTACAGCGATGCTGGCAAAGCTTTTCTAGTGCAGATCTGGCCTGACACTCCTTGCAAAGCTGACACTAAATTAACAACCTCTGCAATTCCACACCGCCTGCACGCCGGCTCCAAAAGGAATCTGTGCTCTCTCTACACTTCAGCACTCAAGCAGGGCTACTTCGGAGCTGATTCACTACTCCACGTGCCAGCAGTGTCTCCGGCGGAATCTAGAGTCAAGACCGATTTGGCTGCATCCATTCATAGAGCGGCACCTGCCAGCTGGCCCCCTTTTGAATCTGGAGCAATGCTGCCACCTGACACCTGGGGAATTCATCCATCTCCAGAACCACCATTGAAAAGGGAAAAAAAAAATCTTCAACTTCCCCACTACTCACTCTGCAGGAGCTACACTACTGCATATGAATGAAACACCAGGCCTGCAGGTTGGTGGCTGCCTTCACACCCCTCCTTGCCATACCTGTTCCCCAAAGAGCCAGAACCACAACAGCCTACGGTGCAAGCTGGATCACAATCAGAGGAGGCCCCAGAGCCCACGGTCCCAACAGACAGCTCCCTGCTGCTGTTAATTCCAGGCGCAGTGCTCACATAAAGAGGGGAGAGAGAGAGAGAGAATCACATAAAAGAGGGAAATGCTCCAAAACTTTAGTCCTCCATCTCACACTTATGGTTTCAGCAGGACCATCTGCTAGTGAACTAACTTAGGGCCCGATCCTGCACAGAGCTCCACTGCTGTCCATAGTCTTCTATGCAGCTACAGGGGCTCTGCCTGTCCAGTGCTCATTGCTGGCCCCTTAAACTAGCTCATTCCTCTCAAAAGAGGGGAAAATATGATGGTTTCATTTTAGAATCAGTTATAAAATGTTCTCATCTCAGCTGCAATTTCTTCCCCACCAAAGGAATTTGAATGGCAAAAAAATAAAAAAATAAAAACCCCGTGACCCACAACTGCAGGCTTAGAAGATATTCTGACACTTCTTTCTCAGGATAATAGATGGTTTAATCATCCTAATACTTGTTCCTTCACAGGTTTTGAGCATATACATAAAATAAAACCTAAAAAACAAACTTGGACTTCAAGTGTCACTATGTACCGCCCCTTGGCAAATGTAACTACATCAGACAAACTAGGGCCCTGAGCCTGCCAATGTTTGTGCATCTGAGTAACTTTACACATGCAGGTAGTGCCATTAATTTAATTGGGATGGTTCATTTGAGTAAAGTTACTCACGTGTGTAAGTGTTTGCAGAATCAACCCCTGTCTGACTGCAGGTGACTCTTATCTATGGGCATCTTCATTCATTTATGACACTAAGAACTTGTTAAATGTCATAAATTTGTCACGGATGCATTCGCCCTCAGGAATAACCATCCATATCAATTATTTAACTTTCAGACCTCCTCTGTACTATTCGCAGAATCGGATATCACAAAAGAAAAAGGCAAAACATTATGAAAGACACGGGCAATCTGTACAGAACAGCGTCTTGCATTTGAACCAGGAGGGAGAATGAAGATAAAAAGCTTCTATCATCAGATCTTCCTTTTCTTTAGGTAATGATAGCTGCAAGATGCCATTATGAATGATTGCTCAGTTCCATTATGCCAGGAGTTCCTATAGATGATGCCTTCATACACTAGCAGTTGTTATCTGTGTCTGTTATTTGTCATCACGTCTGCCTAGGAAGAATTGCATTTTATAAGGTGTAATCACTGTAGATTGGCCTTTATTATCTGAGTGAGGCATGGTGCTACCCATAACCAGGTGAAATGTGTTCTCTTGTTAACTCTTTCCATGTTCAGAAGACCCATCAAAGCTTTGACTTCAGTTTACAATCCTGATCTCAACCCAAATGGGACTCAGCCTCTCTCTCACACACATACACCATATCTAGAGCTCTGAGCATCACATTCAAACAGAAAAGGGAGACATTCACATTTTTTTATTAAACTTACATCAGAGCCTAATATTGCTTGACAGGAAAGTGGATAGGGAACTGACAGGCTGTATCAGACCTACAGTCCATCTAGCCCAGTATCCTGTCTCTGGCCAGCACCAGATGCTTCGGAGGAATACCTAAGTACCTCACAGTAGCAGATGTGAGATAATCTGCCGGCTACATTAAGTCTCATTCTGGTCCCCTAAAATTAGAGATTGTCTTAATCCCTGAAGCACAAGGTTTAATATCCCTTCCAGAGCTGAGGACTCTGTATATTATCCCTATATATGTCCAAATCAGAAAGCCACCATTTGATCACCTGGATTGTGGTCCATGGAGACATGGCTGGTGACACGGTCCTTGTTTCTAGCTGCTAAATGCCGTAAAGAAGCTAAAAAGAGATTAAGGAGGAGATTTTTCAAAGGCAGGAAGGGCAGTTCCACACCCACTCCCCCTGGGCCTTGAGCGCCTGGCTCTTACGTGTGTCTTTGAAAATCTCTCCCTAAATACTTTCCTGAAGTGACTTTGCCATGTGAGTAACTGTTGTAGTTGCCAGAGGGATGTTATTCAGTTGCCAGTGAGAGGGGAGATGGCCACAAATGGGAAGGGAGGCTTCCATCTTCTGGCACGTGGTCCACACCAGGAAAAAACGTGACAATCCATAGTACATCTGACTGTCTGTGGCCCTCATAAGGCCTCTCTCTTTGGACCAGCTAACTGAGCTGCCTTTGGACTCGTCATTGTGCAAGGCCAAGATTTCAAAAGTGACTGGTAATTTTGGGTACCCGACTTGAGACACCTTAAAGGGGGGGCTGATTCTGGGGGGAAGGGGCTGTCCAGCACTGTCTGAAAGTCAGTCTCAAGCTGAGCACCCTAAATTACAGCCCTGGGTAATAACTGAAACTAACGAAGGAGCAGATACTAAAGAACTCCAGTAAGGGGCAGGGCTGCCCAGAGGATTCAGGGGGCCCAGGGTCTTTGGCGGCAGGGATCCTTCCATTCCAGATCTTTGGGGCACTTCAGCGGTGGGTCCCGGAGCGGGTGAAGGACCCGCCGCCAAATTGCCGCCGAAGACCTGGAGCTGAAGGAGCTCCGGGTCTTGGGCAGCGGGTCCTTCACTTGCTCCTTGGTGGCACTGAAGGACCTGCCCCACTTGCCCCCCCCCCGGGCAGCCCTGGTAAAGGGAAAGTGGGAAAGATGAAACTTACATTGTAGTCTCATTCCCTGGCCAATTATACTCTTTGCTGTTGCTTTAAATCAGTTTGCATTTGAATGGGTTTCAGGCAGCAATGTGCAGGCAGGCAGGCAGGCAAACTCTGCTTAGAATATTTTGAATGAATAGCGAGAAAGCAGCCTCCCGTTTGTCTTCAAAATGAGCCTGCACATAGGGGCACCTAAAGGATGGTGCTTCTTTCCATGCAGCCAAGCTCTGGCATGGCAGAAATGTCTTCACCCTTGAGCTGTTTATTGAGGAGAATCTTAATTCCACAAGATCACCACAATAATTGAGCATTTCATGGCAAAGGCTGAATGATGTAAGCACCAGGTGTGTGTGTGTGTGTGTGTGTGTGTGTGTGTGTGTGTGTGTGTGTGTG
>NW_020664481.1:4169706-4216604 GCF_002925995.2 Terrapene triunguis | reverse complement strand
GTGTGTGTGTGTGTGTGTGTGTGTGTGTGTGTGTGTGTGTGTGTGTGAAGAACCACCCTGCAAGCCACAATTTGCATTAAGAGGCATATACATTGGTGGGTGATTAGGCAAAGAAAAGTATTTACCTCTGTACTTAGCCAAAGGAGGAAAATTGCTTTCAAGAGCATAAGTGAAGTTTTAATCTCCATGAGCTCATCAAATGAATCACTGGAACAGGAGAATTGCAGACACGCTAGTCAGGTAAATCACTTACCTTCACAACTTATGAAAGAGACACCTCAGCTCACATTTTTTTACTCATCTAAATCTGCAAAGCTTCATTGGTTAGTCCAGTGGTTCTGGACCGACCACTCGCGGGGCAGCTTGCAGCCCAATCAGCACACAGCTTCAGCCCATGTGGCAGGCTCAGGGCCAAACAGGTAGTATAGCTGTTGTGCGGGTAGGGCCCACATAAAACACAGAGCGCTGCATATGCAGCCCACAATGGTAAATAGGTTGAGAACCACTGGCTTAGTCCAACGCAGGCCATGTTAGTGGGCAGTCTCCAACGTTGACGGGGCACATAGGCCGAGAGAGAAATATAAATAATATTGATAGTTTGTTCTATTGCACAGCACACATACACACCCCTATGCATACCCAACACATGCATTGATGTATCAGCGTGTGGTGGGGCCTACCGAGGTACAGATTTTTTTTTAAGACTGCCTAAAATTGAGCCCCCAAATCCTTAGCCAGACTCCTTCAAACTAAGTGGCTTCTTTGCAAAAGTGCTGACCACCCAGCAGGCTCCAATGCAGGGCGGGAACCAGGCCACTTTCGGGTGCCTGTGAAGGGAATTCGGGCCGGCCTTTGGGCACTGAATGTTGGGGTGGGGATGGGGCGAGAGGTGGGGGACCGGTGTATTTGTTAAGGAAAGAAGGCATAGAAAGCCGGCTGCTGTGTATGTCAGACAGAGGTAGCATGGCCCCCCAGCCGGACGGGCCAAGACAACAAACACAGACTGCCATGTTTTCTCCGGTTCCCCAGACCCCCTAGCTAGGGTGACCAGACAGCAAATGTGAAAAATCAGGATGGTGGTGGGGGGTAATAGGAGCCTATATAAGAAAAAGACCCAAAAATCAGGACTGTCCCTATAAATTCGGGACATCTGGTCACCCTACCCCTAGCAGGGCACCCCGGCCTGTCCCTGCCGTGCGGGCCGCATTGGGAACGCTCCTCCCGGGAACAACCCTCCGGCCTGTCAGCACTAGGGTGACCAGCTGTCCCGATTTTATAGGGACAGTCCTGATATGTGGGGCTTTTTCTTATATAGGCGCCTATTATCCCCCACCCTGTCCGGATCTTTCACACTTGCTGTCTGGTCGCCCTAGTCAGCACCTCGGACAGCTCCAGCCCTTAGGCCGGCGCCCGCCTCGCTGCGCCGGCAGATGTTTGTGCTAATTAACACCCCCCCCCTCCATCAGCGTCCCCACCCCGTCCCCTGTGTGCAGCCCAGCGATCCGGCGCCGCTCCGCTGGGAGCCCAGCGCCCCTTCCCCAGCTGGTCTCCAGCACGTCACGATTCCAGCAGCTGCCCGATCCGGGGAGTAGATCTGCGCCCCCCCCCCCAAAAAACCACCCGTCTGAGGAACCGAGCAGCCCGTCACGTGGTGGGGCAGGCGGCGGGGGGTATATATAGCCCTGCCTGGAGGGCTCGCAATGGTTTCGATGTGCGAGGGGATCCTGCCACCTGCTGCGCTTGGGACCAGCGGCTGAATTCTCCAGAGAACCGCAACTGTGAGTCCCCCCCGCCCCAGGGCTGTGCCCGGGGCCAGGCCAGGGTGCCTCCCGGCAGACACGAGGCTTTGGCTGGGCAAGGGCGATGCGGGGCGCTCCTTGGCTTCCCCTTTGCTCCCGAAGCCCCTCGTCCAGCGGCCGCAGCTAAGCAAACTTGGAAGGAAAGTTACATCCCCCCGGTCGATGTGACCGAAGCTCTGGGGTGGCTGGTACCCCCCGGGGCAGGGCTGGGGCGAGCCTTGGGCGCCCGGCTTTGAGGGCGGAGATCTGGGGGAGTGTCTATCGCCTCCCTGCCCGGTGTTAAGGGGACAGGGCTGGCTCCTGGCCGCGCGGGGAACCGCCCCGGGGAGAGCTCCGGGAGCTCGATGCGGCTCGCACGGGGGAAGGTGCCTGGGTCGGGGCTGCCCGTGGCGGAGGCTCGCCGCGCCCCGCTGGCTCTGGGTAACCCCTCCCGGGCTCTCTTCGCAGGCGCCCAGCCCCGGAAGCAGAGGCGATGAGGAGCAGGATGATTTCGGCTGCCTCCGTCCTCCTCCTGCTGTTTCTCCCGTCGGAGAAGGGCTCCCCGCTGGAGCGGCCCCGGGGAGCTGCCCCGCAGCTAGCTCTAGTCACCGATCCAGCCTGGGAACTGTGGCCGAGGAGACCGCGGCTGGGGGCCAAGCCCCCGATGCCTTCAGCGGGCACAGAAGCGGGGCCCCCCTCTCTCCACACACCACTCGGGCCCTGCGAGGCCGGGGGCGCGGAGAGCCCCCCGGAGCTGCGAAGGAAGGAGCGATCGCCCTACTCCTCCAGGCGGAAAGACGGCAGACCCAATTCCCTCGACCTGACCTTCCACCTCCTGCGGGAGTTCCTGGAGATGTCCCGGGAGGAGAGACTGGCCCAGAAAGCCCTGAGCAATAAACTGCTGCTGCAGAACATCGGGAAGTGAGGGCGGGCTGGGGGAGGAGAGAGGGGGGGTGTTTTTAGGTTGAACATTTAAATTTATTCTTGTAACAAGTGTCAATGCTGGCGGGGGGGTCGGCCCGGCGCCCCTGGGGCGCGAAGGGGACCCGGAGCGCGGGGCCAGGAGGGTCGGGGGCGGTATAAACCCCCCCTGCTCCTCCTTCGCCCTTTGGGCGGCGGGGGGTCGCTGCCAGGTGTGCGTCCCACGGGGCCAGGTGTGTTCTCGCTCCGTCCCGCGCCGCTGTTACCTGTGTTCTCTGTGTGCCGTGGATTAAAGCATCGCAGTGGGCGAGCTCGCAATAAACTCTATTTTAACAAGCCTGCTTCGCTTAACGCCCGCCGGCCCCGGCCGGAGCCCTGGGGCTTGCGGGACCCGGCCTGCGCAGGCACGATGCCAGGGGGATGGCCGGCCTCTCACAGCGGCGCCCTGAGGTGCTGGGGACGCACGGAGGGGGGCTCCCCAGGGCTGCCTTTTCCTAGGGGGGCAGGTTCGAACCTCCGACAGGGGCTGGATTTACACGGAAAGTCGTTTGTTGGCATTTCGGACCCGGCTTGACTCCGGCGTTCCATTGGCTCCACACGACCCTGGTTCAGAACCAGAGTGAGACGAGTCCCCGAATGCGCCCCAGGCCGGCAGCGCTGGCCGGGGCACGGATCCTGCGGGGGGGCGGGGCGGGTCCTTGGCACAGCCAACATCCGCCCCGGTTCTGAGCCCCCCGCGGTCCCGATGCACAGCAGAGGTCATTGCAGCTACCCAAAGCAGAGCTGGGTGCGGTCGGGGTGTCGTCTGTCCCGGGGGGCGGGGCGGTGTTTGTTTAGAAAGACACGTTCCCAGATGCAGGGACTTACCCCCCAAAGCTAACTGGAAAACTACAGCGAAAGGCTGCCAGAGATCCCCCCCTCTGGGGTGTCCCAACTGCTTTCCCAGTGACACGCTGGGACACCAAGTGCTTGTCAACCAGCATCTAATTCCATCTGACCCAGCTGAGATTTCAGGCAAAATCCCGGACGTGATGCCAGAGGAGTATGCCTTGCTGAAACCCAGGGTGAGCCCACAAAGCCACCCTACAGTGGCAACACGTCTTCCCAATCCCTTCCCTCCTCCCTTCATGCCCATTTCTCCAATCCCGGGCTGCCCGCTACTGGCACAGATACAGGCAGACAGTGAGTGTGCGGCGGCTTTGGGGTTTATTTACATGTACATTTCTTTGTACATTATCTGCAGCCCTGGGGTGATAAGTGACCACGCTGGCCTTTGCTCTTCTAAATGTAGACAGTCCAGCTTCTAGCAGTCCCATGCTGGCACATGCCACGGGTCACTTCCTCCCATGATCCAGTCTAGCTGCCTTCTCTTCTTCCAAACAAAAATCCAGATGGGTGGACGGGTGATTTCAGATCAGAAAATGTCACCAGGGAAACAAGACACTATAACTCTGTTGGGTTTAAGCTATTGAGCGTGGAAGGTGGGCCTGCGAAAAACCAACACAATCGTGTTAGAGGTCTGACCTGGTTTCTCTAGTGTCTGAATGAAAGACATTCACACAGTAACATCAATGTCCATAGAGTCCATTTCACGGAAATGGAGTTTAATGCTAAAAACAAATGAACACCAGTACTGGGTGTCTAACAACCTTTTAGTCTCCCCAGACACTCCTGCTACACCAGGGCTCTGAAATGCAGGGAGGAAGACACTGCATGCCAGAGGCAGACACACGAAATATCTAAGGATTTTACATGGCTTTCCCATGACATATTTAATGCGGATTTTACATTTCCCTCCAAAGCACCCTGGCTGGAGAGCACAAACGCCATAGATGGCTGAGGCCAGAAGGGACCCTTCTGATGTGCAGGAGCTCACACTAGCCAAACAGGCTGAGAACTTCACTACAAATTAGAAACAAAAAGCCTGACTTTCAGCTGTGCTGGGCACCTACAACTTGTGTCCGATTTGTAGGTGTTCGGTGCCTCTGAATATCAGGATGCTAATGTATTAATTACTATTATTGAGGTAAGAAACCAGTGCGAATTACCCAGTGTCTCCCTGCCCAGTCTCAGCCAAGGGGGGCTCTTCCCATGAAAAAGGAGGGCCAGGGATTGGGGACAGTGGGGAATCGCCCACCCCAGGAAGCAGAAGGAGCTCTGCACCCACCTTGTCTTGACATCACAGAGCAGGATTGAAGTTACTCCCAAATGGAGTTTCACTGGTTTCTTCACTCTTCCCATCCACCACAGCGGGGTCCTGGAAAAGCAAGAAGGAGCCTATATTCAGCGCTGCTCCAAAGAGCAGAGGCAAGCGCCTCATTCCATCCCTTGTAACTCTCTAACCTGCTCTCTAACAGAGGGGGAGGGAATGAGGAAGCTCAGTGATCATCTGTGGTTCAGGGTATTATACCTGGCTTGAAACGCCACACTCCCAGCCCCGGAGAAGGCACACGGCCACTGAGTTCCAAAGGTGTGTCAGGATGATCACCCAGACCAGCACTGAAAGGCACAAAGCTACAGCCTGGTGGAGAATGAGACACACACACAATGCTGTGATCAGATGGGAATGTACAACTAACAGCAAGAGGTGCCCTCTCGGTAGGAAACATAGAAGCAAGCAAGGCAGGGGCTAGTCCAGGCCTCTGAATTGCCCTTCGTTGTGAGGCAGCCCATTCATTCCAGCACCAAAGCCCCCATGTCACGTAGAGATGTGGAGCCCCCTCTCGTTGACTGCTGACAATTGCTTACAGCAGCATTCAAGACTCATCAAAAGAGGTCTTTAGGAATCTCACCCCATTTTCAGTTTTCTGCAGGAATCATTTTGGTGGTGACCCTCATTGTGTGTCTATGCCACATCGTGTCCTACCCACCACCTCTGGCCTTAGCGGGCTGAAAGATGGAGTGCTCCTCTCTGACCGTCTGTTCTTAGAGAACCAGCTAGAGAGACTAGGACACTGAGATGCCCCTGAACAGTGGTTCTCAACTGTATCCATATTGCCCCTTCCACTCCCTTCCACTTAGCTGGGATCTAAACAATCCCGGGTTGATAGTTCATGGTGGAATGGACTTTCAGACAGGTTGGGTGCTTAA
Organism: Terrapene triunguis; assembly: GCF_002925995.2. Classification (NCBI taxonomy): domain Eukaryota; kingdom Metazoa; phylum Chordata; order Testudines; family Emydidae; genus Terrapene; species Terrapene triunguis. Next base: position 4,210,815 of record NW_020664481.1, on the reverse strand, counting down.
TCTGTGAGTGCAAGTTCAGTAACTTGGTGCAAATCCATCCAAATAGTGTTTTCCATGAGCAATTACCTGATGCATGCACAGGCCACTGTCTGAGAATCTGTCCTCACAGTGCCTCATTATCTCCATTACAGAAGGGGAAACTAGCACCCATCTCTGCAAGAGCCTTTGAGATGAAAGGCGCTGCACAAGTGCAGAGCATCATTATATCGTAACAATCCTTCAGAAAGAGGAGGACGGGAACAGAGAGTCTAAAAATACATTTAGTTGGAGCAGGCAAGAGCAGTTCAGGTTCCCCAGCCTAGAAGGGAAATAAAGTTTGATCATCATGAAGCTTTTCAGGGATAATGCTTGGGAGTTATTCTGGAGTATTTTTTTAAAAGTACATTTTTTCCCATCTGTAAAATAAAATGTAAGAAATACCTAAAACCTGCTATTTCCACTGGGGATGGGAAGAATAGTTTCATTGTTAAAACAGGGCCATTTATGCACAGTCTGTGCTGGCAAAGAAGTGGTCAGTGATATTAACCCTTCACATGAGTGCACCTCAAGTTCTTAATGGGTGTAGGTGAATAGTTACATAGAATCTGGCCCAGTATCTCACAGTTGAGAGAAGGATGAAAAGGGAGCCAGTGGCTGCTTCCCTGATCCTGGACAGGTTCTCTTTGAAAAGACTGATCTTCAGAAAGACCTGGAAGTGTAATAACCATACCGAGGTGAACAGAGGTTCTTTAAATACATTAGGAGCAAGAGAAAGATGAAGGAAAGTGTAGGTCCTGTACTTAGCAGGAAGGAGAGCTAATAACTGATGTCATCAAGGCGACTGAGGATTTTAATGCCTATTTCATTTCAGTATTCACTAAAAAGGTTAACGGTGCCCAGATACTCAACACAATTAATATTAACATCAAGGAGGAAGCAATGAAAGCCAAAACAGAGAAAGAACAGGTTAAAGAATATTTGGATACGTTAGATATATTCAGGTCAGCAGGGTTTGATTAAGTTCGTGCTAGGGTACTTAAGGATCTAGCTGAAGCAATCTTGGAAACATTAGCAATTATCTTCAAGAACTCGAGGAATGTCGGTCAGGTCCCAGAAATCCAGAGAAGGGCAAACTTAGTGCCTATCTTTAAAAAGAGGAACAAAGAGGACCTGAAGAATTATAACCCAGTCAGCCTAACTTCAACACCTGGAAAGATACTGTCAATCAGTTTGTATGCAGCGAGAGGATAATAATAATAATAATAATAATAATAATAAAGGAGAAGGTTAAGAGGTGACATCTAAGTATCTTTATGGGGGAACAAATATTTGATAATGGGCTCTTCAATCTAGCAGAAAAGTATAACACGATCCAATGGCTGGAAATTGAAGCTAGATAAATTCAGATTGAAAATAAATTATACATTTTTAATGGTGAGAGTAATTAACCATTGGAACAATTTACCAGGGGTCGTGGTAGATTCTCCATCAATGACAATTTTTAAATCAAGACTGGATGTTTTTCTAAAAGCGTCTGCTCTAGGAATTATTTGGGGGCAGTTCTCTGGCCTGTGCTACCCAGGATATCAGACAAGATGATCACAATGGTTCCTTCTGGCCTTGGAAGCTATGAATCTTTAATAGGGTTATAAGCAATACCCAGCATGGACTTGTCAAGAACAAATCATGCCAAACCAATCTAATTTCCTTCTTTGACAGGGTTATCAGCCTAGTAGATGAGGGGGAAGCAGTAAACATGCTATATCTTAATTTTAGAAAGGCTTTTGACATAGTCTTACATGACATTCACATAAGCAAACTAGTGAAATGTGGTCAAGATTAAATTACTATTAAGTGGGTGCATAACTGATTGAAAGACTTTACTCAAAAAGTAGTTATCAATGAGTTGCTGTCAAAATGGGAGAGCATACCTAGTGTGGTCCCAGGGGGGCCAGTCCTGGGGACAGTACTATTCAATATTTTAATGAATGACTTGGGTAATGGAGTGGAGAGTATGCTTATAAAATCTGCCGGTAACACCAAGCTAGGAGGGGTTGCATTTCAAGAACTTTGGAGGACAGGATTAGAATTCAAAATGATCTTGACAAATTAGAGAATTGGTTTAAAATCATCAAGATCAAATTCAATAAAGACAAGTGCAAAGTAATTCACTTAGGAAGGAAAAACCAAATGCCCAATTTCAAAATGGGGAATACCTGGCTAGGTGGTAGTACTTCTGAAAAGGATATGGGGTTTTTGTGGATCATAAATTGAATACGAGCCAACAATGTGATGCAGTTGCAAAAAAAAGCTAATATAATTCTGGGCTGTATTAACAAGAATGTTGTATGTAAGACATGGGAGGTAACTGTCCCACTTTATTCTGCACTGATGGGGCCTCAGCTGGAGGACTATGTTCAAATCTGGGTGCCACTCTTTAAGAAAGATATGGACAAATTGGAGAGAGTCCAGAGGAGAGCTATCAAATGATAAAAAACCTGACCTATAAGGAAAGGTTAAAAATCTGGGGATGTTTCATCTTGAGAAAAGAAGGCGGAGGGGAGATCTGATAACAGTCTTCCAAATATGTTCAGGGCTGTTAGAAAGGACAGTGACCAATTGTTCTCAGTGTCCACTGATGGTAGGACAAGAAGTAATGGGCTTAATCTGCAGCAAGGGAAATTTAGAAAGTTTACCTAACTATAAGGATAGTTAAACTCTGTAATAGGCTTCCAAGCCTCCATCATTGGAGGTTTCTAAGACCAGGTTAGACAGAGACTTGTCAGGGATAACTTGATCCTGTCTCAGTGCAGGGGGCTGGACTTGATGACTTCTTGAGGTCCCTTCAAGCCCTATTTTTCCATAATTCTATTATTCTAACAGTCAGAGGATTGTTTCTGGGGTTTGGAGAACTCTGCCTGCAAAAGTAAGTGCCCAGTATGAAAATAGGGAAGACTAATATATGAAAGGTGACCAGCAATGGGGGACGATTCCCGTGCAACAGCTAGCATTCTCTTCCCTTCCCACTTCTGCAGGGATTTATTGCTGCAGCTTGGCCAGCAGCACTGTCTCCTCTGGATCTAAAGGACACAAGTTACACCAGGTTTTGGAGTCAGACCCATCACAGCTGCTGCAGTGCAGTGGTAGGGTGGTGCTGAACTGGTCTCAGAACCTTCCATGGGTAAGGCATTGAATGAAGATCCCACCCACCCATCCGTGGTGACTATCCAGAAATTAAAGATTCCAGAACATTTCCTGAATAATAGAGGGGAAACCCCCAGCACTTACATTTAGAGCTGTGAGAATAACAGGTTTTTCAGTTCACTGACAATGCCAAAAATTGGGGAGAGGGGAGGGATTATTTCTGGTCAAACTCAAGAAAAAATGTCCAAAATTTTCAGTGAATCAAAAAGTCCATAAAAAGATCATATCAGGCTAAACTAAATGTTTTTCTTCAACCCAAAATGAAATGTTTCATTTCAGTTTCAGGCTTCTTTACAAACCTTTTGGTATTGTTCCTTTAATAACATTAAAAGACATTTCTAAACAAAAAATGTCATTTCAGACCAAAAACATGGAAACATTTCATTTTGAAAATGCCCAAATCAAATGTGGATTATTTGGATTATTTCCGGGGGGGGGCGAATTCCAGCCACAACAATTGAGGTGAAACTGACACAAATGTTTCCTTGTTGCCAAATCTGCATTTTTTTCCCCATTAAGAAAAAAAAAACACGTGGATGAAAACTTGTTCCCAGCTCCATTTCGTTCTCTCTCTGGGTGTAACAAACTCTGGAAGTATCAGAGGGGTAGCCGTGTTAGTCTGGATCGGTAAAAAGCAACAAAGAGTCCTGTGGCACCTTATAGACTAACAGACGTATTGGAGCATAAGCTTTCCTGGGTGAATACCCACTTCTCAGTTGGAAGGTTTCCTGGATCACTTCCCAATGCCACACAATGTATTGCTAACGCACCCACACTAATGTGCAATCAATGGACACCCAGCCGGGGTGACAACCAATAGCCTCAAACTGAGGATCTCACTGACCTGGCTGGAGACAGATGCCACAGCTAGTCCCCACTCCGCGCTGCCTTTGGCGGGACTGGCACCGCAGTCGCTTGGGTCAACCTCCTTCTTGTTCCCGGCTGAGCTGTCCGAGGTGCTGAATGTCTCGGCTGGGACAAAGCAAGTGGCTTCCTCTGTCTCGGTAGCTCCCCTGCCCTGGGCTGCGGATTCAGCTGGGGCGTCAAGGGCATTTCCCGTGGGATTATTTTGGAGGGCAAGATTTGGGGCGATCATTGGCAAGGCGTTGCTAGACACGGCAGCTTCTGCCCCGGACCCCTGAGAGTCTACAGCAGCCCCATCTGGACCAGCTGCATCCTTCTAAAAAGCAAACACCAGGGAGGGGGAAAGGGAGGCAGCGAGAAAAGCTGTAAGGGAAATGCTCGGGTGGGGAAGGAATTTATACCAGATGCCTTCTAGAAACCTTGTCAAGAGATGGGCCGAATGACCTGACCAGGATTTTTCCTTCTCAAACATGTGTCAGAAGGGTGCTGCTTCAGGGTCCAATGTCTTTAATGACACCATTTATCACTGGAACAAGGGTGGGCTGCGGGCAGGATTTCATTAATCCTGAGCTCCTCCACTCCCTCAGCTCTGCAGCTCCTCTGTGAAGCACTTTCATGATAGCGTAGGATGGGGGGGGGTTAAATTGGGGGGGTGCAAACAGGTCTCAGGACAGTCACAACCACCAGGTTGCTCAATGGGGGGAGGGGAGGGTTCTGGTCTGGAGAAGATGAGGACCATTGGCCTAGACCACCCTAACGGGGATTATATTACACATGTGCACACTGACACGTCACACACGCTTGGCTATGCAGACACGCCTCCCTTGTATGTCACGCATGAGCGTGTCCCTGGCTTTTGAGAGGACAATCCTACCACAGCACGTGTGTGTCCCGGGTCCTTCCGCATCCCTGTTGTAGTGATCAGGAGAGTCCTGAAGCCATTACCTGCTGGGCAGTGCCCGGCTCTCTCTCAGCTCCCTCTTTGCCAGCTGGGACATCCGACTCCGCAGCTTGAGATGAACCTGGTAGTTTAGCCATGGCATCAGCTTCCCCAGCAGTTTCACTCTCAGCCTCCTTTAACATCAGGGCTTTTCCTTCGGCCTCCTCTTCCTTTCCGTCCGCAGCGACGTTCAGGGTCTCCTCTCTGCCCTCACTGTTGGCCACTTGCCCTTCTGCCACAGACTCTGCTGCTGCACCTTCAGCATCCCCCCACACCGCGTCTTCCTCTCCTTCCTCTGCCCCTTCTTCGGACTCATCAACTACAAGGATAATACATAGCCCTGGCAATGTGAAAGGGATGCAGACAGCACCTAGTCCAGATGGGCACAGACCCCTAGATTTCATAGACGCCGGCCGTCAGCAGAACTGTCAGCTGAGGACGTCTCAGAGCAGGGGAACCCCTCGGTCTATCGATTTACAGGGAAATAGGAGAATTACTGAAAATACCCAGCGGTCCCTCCCCAGCGTGAATGGATTCTGGGGAAGAACAACTCAAATGGGGATTCTGCTGAAGGGGAAGGAGCTGAGCTGGATTCCTGTTCCCCTCTCAAAGGAACTTTGGGGTCAGAGTTAGCCGAGCTGGATTTCTGTACCCAGAATGGAATAGAGACTGGAACCCTGATCCAAAGCCCATTGGGGTGAATAGGAACCTCTCCACTGACTTCAGTGGGCTTTGGATTCAACCCTGGGTGCTTCCCCTTAGGAGGAAAAGGTTCCCCAACTGAACACAGCACAAAGGTACCATGAGGTGCTGGTTCTGTGGCATCCTACACCGCGTCTCTCATTCTCTTTGCTCCCCAGCTGTCTCCCTCCCTGCCTCCCTGTCTCTTTCCTTCACTCATTCATGAGAAATGCACCCAATGAACACAGCACTGCACCTCCAATGCGTCCATCCCAGGACACAGAGTGGAGAACCCCAAGGAGGCGGCTTCCAGAGGAGCAGCCAACAGGCCTCTGGTAGGTGTAACAGGGACAAACGTCCAATGCAAGGAAAAAGGCTCTCGGCTCCTCCCCGACAAAGACAGGACAACGGCTGGATTCTGACACCCTTGCTGATATTCAGGAGTCCACATTGTCCCACTGAAATCAGCGACCAGTGAAATGGACAAGGTGGCACAACTGGGACACAAGTGACATTAGAATCAAGAAAAGAAGGAAAGTTTTTACACTGGTTGAAGTAGCCCCCGATACCACGGTGAACGGAGCATTGTGAGCATACAGACAGACCAGCAAACCCTCCTCTCCAAGGCTCCCATTTCTGACCAGCCCGGATCATTTCCTCTCACCTTTAATGAAGTCCAACTGATACAGCACCCGCTCCTCAGCATTGAAATCCACAGCATAGTGCTCCATATTGTCATAACCAGACTCCAGCGCCTCCACTTCACAGCTCTGGGTCACCTCGGAAATTCTGGGAAAGGAAATGAAGATACGATCCCAGATGATCCAGTCCCTCAGAGAAACTGGGGTCAGAATGTGAACATAAAAATAGGGAGTTCTACTTACTTCTGTATGAGAACTTTGGAATTCTGAGTAGCCAGAAAAGGAGAAGAGAAGAAAGGTGAGATTATGGGAATAGAACTAAAATCAAGATAAAAACTTGGCGAGTCTGTGTGTGTGTGTGTGTGTGTGTGTGTGTGTGTGTGAGAGAGACACACACACAGAACAGATGGAGTTCCCACATAAGAACGGCCACACTGGGTCAGACCAAAGTCCATCTAGCCCAGTATCCTGCCTTCCGACAGTGGCCAGTGCCAGGTGCCCCAGAGGGAATGAACAGAACAGGGAATCATCAAATGATCCATCCCCTGTCGCCCATTCCCAGCTTCTGACAAACAGAGGCTAGGGACACCATCCCTGCCCATCCTGCTCCTTATAAAGGATACACACTGTGTATAAATCCAATACACCACATTTAGGGTTTGGCTTAATTGTGAACGCAAACAACAACAACAAACAAGCACAAAGCCCAGCCCAAGCGCTCTCCTCAAGCCTGGCTGTTCTTAGGATTTTCCCTACAGAAGCTGTCTGCTCAAGAGCCTAGTTTCCTCTGCCTTAAAAGTGGTGCCAACTCCTTATTCCAGAGCCACACCTTCCCGGACTTGAAGGATCTCAAGCAAGAGGGTGACTCCAAGCCATCAAGGTGTTGGTGGGAAAAGGAAGACATGACTCCATTCCCATGGCACTGAGTTGCAAGTCTGCCTTGAAAAGCAATGATTGCTTGTATTTTAAAGCCAGTCTTGTCCTACTCATGACTTCCCCCTACCCTGTTCATCTCTTGGCTCTGGGAAACAAAGCATACCGGTTCTCCGTGGCAACAGGAGACCCAAGATTGAACAAGGGGACGACGGCCACTCAGCCTCCTCATACGTTACCTGCACAAAGACAGCCATCTGCAGCTCCTCCATGGACTGCAACGCTGCATCCACCAGCTTGGAGGATGACTCGGTGTGTTCACTGTACGACCTGGTGAGGGACTTCAGGTGCTGGGTCTTCTCCTCCTGTTCATAGGTGATCCTCTGCAGCATGATCTTCCTCCTCTCCTCCAAGATGGCATTCATGCGGTCAAACTTCTCACACAGAGCCTGCTTCTGGGCCTTGCCGTTATCCTGCTCGAAGGATGCAAAGAGCACAGTCACCAGCTCAATTGGCTTGGCTTAGACATCGGTTTCGACAGTTGATTCATGAGGTGCGGAGCCCGGGCTGAATATGCTTTTTCATTAGTAATACTAGATCTGAAATTTGTATTGAGCATTTCAAAAAAAGGATTCCAACACCCCCCAAAGCTATATAGGACGAAGCGTGATTTCATAATTAAAGCAAAGATCTGGGTAGAGCGAAGTGAATCTTGGAATTTCCATCCCGTGGGAAATTCTGATATTTTGACATTTGCTTTAGTTGGGATGAAGTTGAAATCTCAAAAAAATTCACCCAATGAAACATTCCAAAAAATGCCAGTTTTGAAACATCATTTCTGGAGTTCATTTCCTGTGCCACAGACAAGTGACTCCCATAATGCACTATGCGGCTCAGTCAGCTGAGATCAACATGCATCATGGGAGATGCAGTCCAGATAAGGAGCCTGCCCCATATGAGAGAATGGGAACATAAAACACCCAAACTACATCTCGCATGAGACTCCACAGTTCTATAGGCAAATACAGTTTAATGTTGGACTGACTCAAAATGAAATGTTTCAGGTCAGCTCACCAAACCAAAATATTTCAAGCTGGGTTGACTGAAAGCAAAATGAAGTATTTCATATCTTTTATCCCAATGGAAAATTTAAAATATTGAGCAAACACAAAAAACAGCAAAGACCTTTGACCTTGCTGAAACTACAGGTCATTTTGACAAAAAATTCCTGAGAAGCTTAGCTGTGGGAGTCAGGACTCCATGGTTCTAATCCCAGATCCACCACTGTGTGATCAAGATACATCCCCACTGCTTCGCAGCTTCCCCAACTGCAAAAGGAGATAATGAACTTCTCTACCGCACGGGGAGGTTGGGCGGCTTAATTCATTATTGCCAGTAGAGCCCTTTGACAGCCTCAGATGGAAGGTACCTTAGAACGATATCTTAGGCACTTGGCCACTGAAATGCAGCCCCACAACAGCCAGCTAGAGAAACATCACTCATTGTATCACAGTGCAACGAAAAAACTATTAGGACATAACAGCAAATTCCTGTCATGGAGTGTCCATGCAGAGCAGACCGGGACTTTGGTTTTCCAGGTCATCTTCAAATGCAGCAAACTAAAGGAAAAATGCATCTGTGCCAACAGCGGAGCTTCCAAACTATCTGGGCCTAACGAGCTTCCCCTCTCTGAGCTCAGAACTGTTTTATGGGGCTCCCCCTCCCCCCCAAACAGGATCCTGAGGACCTGCATGCAGTACCTCGATGTTCCTGCATGTGCCTTGCAAGTTATCGATGAAGGCCTGGATTCTGTCATTGGTGGCCACAAGGGCTCCAATCCCATCTGTCAGCGCAGACTGTGGGAGAGAGAGAGAGCGCTCAGATTATTTACCATTCAGCACCGAGAACATGGCCAGCAACACACAAGACACCAGGAGAAGATGGTCCAAGCTCCAAAGAGCCTGCCGCTGTCACAGCCCATTCCCTCGTTCACTACCACCCTGGTTCCCAGCACAGGTGCCTGCGGTGGTGGAAGGCAAGCGTCACATTTTCAAAGACAAGAGAGAATGGCTTCATGCTGTCACCATGTGTGTCGTGTTCCCGAGCACCTCTTCCGGGGGGGGGCTGGATAAATAAGACATCAGTATCTTCCCACCCCACCCCAAGACCCATCTAAGTCTCTGTACATCTGCTGACAGCACTGTCCCCCCAAAAAACATACAGTCTGGCTTTGAATTTCTCTCACCAAGTGCAAGTTAGAGTGTAGGACTGGAATCAGGAGACCCACAGCATCCTGATCCCAGTGTGACTTTGAGGAAGTCATGGTCTTACCTCCATACCTCAGCTTCTCCATCTGTTAGAAGGAGATAACATGTGCCTGACAGGGGTGTTGTGAGACTTAATTAATGAGCATAAAAGTCTTTGAGATCCTTAGGTGGACAGTGCTGGCATACTGTGTGCACCATCTCCCTACCTCCCCCACACCCCAATGAACCTCTGGTCTATCTTGTTGCATGTTCTGCATGGTCCCTATGTACTAGTGGGGTGAATGAACAGTAACACTGAACTCAGCACCTGAAGCTTCTGAACGGTCTTCTCTAGTGGACAGGACCTACACTGGATGCAGTGGGAGAGCTGCTGGTATATAGGCATAATTTTAAATCTTCATTTTGTCTAGTACCCTCGCAGCAGAGCCTGGAGTGGATAAAAGTCTGCACTCTGTAAGAACAAGATGCCCAACGTTCTCCCCTCCACCCTGGTAGCAATGATCCAGGTACCAGGCACCCCTGTGAGCAAATGCCAGGGAGAGGCCAACCTTCTGTTTCATGTAGATGTCCGACAGGGGAGCTACTTCACACTCCTTGTGCTCCCCGAAGACCTTGCAGAGGGAGCAGGTGGGCACCCCACACGTCATGCAGTAGATGTTGATCTTTTCTTCCTCATGCTCTTCGCAGCTTGGGTGTTCTGTCTTTAACAGAGGTCTGGAGCTAAATGGGGGGAGACGGCATATGAGAGAGGCGCGGAAAAGTGGAAAGTCAAGATGGGGTTTTATTTTTTCTTCCTCCTACCAGTGCCAAGACCGGAAGCCCGATAGGGTAGATGCTGAGAAGTCAGTACTGAGACCCAGGCTCCAGGGCAGAGGTGGGCAAAGTACGGCCCACGGGCCACATCCAGCCCGCGGGATCGGCCTGCCTGGCCCTTGAGCTCCTGGCTGGGGAGGCCAGCCCCCGGCCCCTCCCCTGCTGTCCCCACTCCTCTGCAGCCATGCCGCCGCGTGGGCAGTGCTCTGGGCGGCGGGGCTGCGCGCTCCTGCAGGGCAGCGCGGCAGGCTCCGGTGGGAGGTGTGGCTCCAGACATGCTGCTCAGAGCGGCATGGTAAGGGGACCGGGGCTGGGGGGTTGGATATGGGGCAGGGGGTCCCGGGGGGCAGTCAGGGGACAGGGAGCAGGGGCGGTTGGATGGGGCAGAGGTTCAGGGGGGCAGGGGACGGGGAACAGGGGGGGATTGGATAGGGGGTGGGGCTCGGGGGGCGGTTAATGGCGGGGGTGGTCAGGGGACAAGGAGCAGGGGGGGTTGGATGGGTTGGGGGTTCTGAGGGTGGCAGTCAGGGGGCGGGAAGTGGGAGGGGGCGGATAGGGGCCAGGCTGTTTGGGGGGCACAGCCTTCCCTACCCGGTCCTCCATACAGTTTCATACCCCGATGTGGCCCTCGGGCCAAAAAGTTTGCCCACCCCTGCTCCGGGGCAATGGAAACCAACCAGCTGCAAAGGTAGGTGAGCTGTGCCCTCTGCTAGGAGTTCTGCACTGGTGTTCGCACCAAAGAGGCTCACCTCATTTCCGTCCTACCAAAATCAGCAGGAACAGGAAACGAACAAGGGGAGGCAGCATCCAGTGGATGGAAGGAGGTCAGGAGATCTGGGTTCTGCTCCCAGTCCCCAACTGAGGGCCAGTCACTTCCCACTCTGTGCCCCTCACCCCCTTGGTCTGTCTTGTCTACTGACGCTGTAAGCTCTTCGGGGCAGGGACTGTCTCTCACGATGCGTACGTACATCAACGGGGCACCCCAGCTCTGCTGACTTTAGTAAGGAAGTGTCCCCCCTTTTTTACTTCTGTTAGCCCTGCAGAGCCAACCCAGCTGAGAGCGGGGGAGCAGGGTTCTATTTCCGATCGTGGGTCATCAACAGAATTGTTTGCTACGTTCTACTTGCAGACGTGCAAACGCCCCGGAGGCAAAGGTACTATAGAAAGCAGTTTGGCCTGTAAGACCTTTAGTACAAGGTGATGATGCATGAAAAGGAAAGACCCCAGTTTTTCTCTCAGATCCCACAGTGAGTTAACAGTTAGAAACACTCTTTTTTTGGCTTATAAAGTGGGCACCTTTGATCTGGAGTTGCCATCTCATTTACACAGAGGCAGTCGAGTCTGTCGTAATCTATGGAATCGAAGCTCTTATGCAGAAGACCTTGATTAAAGAAAACAGCGACAACTAGAGACACAAACAGGCTGATTTTTAGCTTTGATTTCTTTCTTTACCAGGGAGTGGAGCCTGTCTGGAACTCTATACAGTACACAGAGACCTCTAATGGCGGAATAATATTTTGCAAGGAGACACATTACAGAGTTTGCAGGCTGTACTGATTCTCTCTCTCTCTCACACACACACACGCACACACAGCGTGTTGGATACCTTGCTGACTCCTGTTTGTAAATATCAATGATGTTCTCCACTAGTAGATTCCTCTGTAGGCCATAGACACCGTGCCTGTCCAGCACCACTTCATGGCGACAGGATGGGCAGCGAAAGCGGCCGGCGGAGCCCAAGGTTGTCCCACGAGACTGAAACACAAAAAGGATCGTCATTAGATGCCGCTACAGGTGGGCTGCTCACCTGGCCACAGACTGGTTTGGTAGGAATCACATGACCCGAAGCACCCTTTGCAAACCTGTCACATAGGAAGCAAAATGAGAAGAGGGGGCACTTTTAAAGGGAGGGATTGCAGTGCAGCAGCTAAGTGTAAACACAAGATATTTAATAGCCCAAAGGCAGGTGATGAAAATCCCCCAGGACAACAGAAGGATTGGAATAAGTATATGCACAACCCCTCAGCTATGCTGAGCCATCTGCACATGACTCAAGAAGATAATTCTGGTACTGCTACCAGAAAGAAAACCTTCTCTTGAAACATTAAGTTATTCCACTCAGTTAATTTCAATCAGATAAGGAATTAGCCCTTCAACGTCAGTGGTGATCAGCAGCAAAGAGCCATGAAGGAGTTAAAAGCTATTAAAACTTCAGGGTGTATTATCACCATGCCCAACATTCCTGCATGCTGTGATGTGAGAACGTTAACACTTTATGCTGAGGGAGATCCTGATCCCATGGCCCAAGCACAGGATTCAGAGCATCTATATTGTGATCATGGCTCAAACAGACTCCCAGCATAGCCTTGTGCATGTCACTTCACCCATCAGTGACTCCATCTTCCCATCTGTAAAATGGAGACAGTAAGACTTACAGACCTGTCTCAGGGGTGGTGGTGCTTCTTAATAAAATGCCATGTGTCATTATGAATGCCCAGATTGCCACCAAAGAAAATGATGTATTACTGAGCTGCCAACGTGCCAGCCCATTCCTTATGAACACACTAGAATAGTTTTTCCTAACATGTTTGGCATCAGCAGCCCCTCATGTCTATTGACAGCTCATCCACATTTCTCGCTCTTGTTGTGCATAAAGACATTGCTTGACTTTTTGGGAAACTTTAGTCATTTTGTTAGAGGCCCGTTAAGCACAAACTTCTCTACAACACTGCTAGGTGTGTGTTATAACTGCCTGGAGCAGACAACCATCATAGCCACTACTAGATCTCCTCTTTATAGTCTCTTGCCCCAGAAATGGAGCACTTAGCATTTTCATACATTTTAAAAGGACATTGGTCCCTTAACAGGGGAATCAGATGCATGAGTAACACAAGCTGGGTCCCTCCCAACTTTCTGCTCAAGCTTTCTATACATTAACTTTATAGACACTATTCCTTGTTTTTTGGGGGGGGCAGGATGGGGAAACATGGGACAGATGTAAAAGGATGGTCTTGTGGTCAAGGCACTTGACCGGAACTCAGATGATCGGCATTCTAGTCCTGGCTCTGCACACAGGCTCCCGGTGTGGCCTTGGCCAATTCATTTCACCTCTCTGCCTCTGCTCCCCATCTGTGAACAGGGGATAGTTCGCTCCTACCTCACAGCAAACTGGGCTGTTAAAATCATAGTTTCTGAGGGTCCCAGGTCCCTTGACAGAGGGAGCTAACACAGCCCTGACCAGCGGGAAAGGAGTTCAGTGGTTTCCTTTCCTTTCCTGAGAGGATTGTGTGTGTGAAAATTTAGCAGAAGCTGGAAAGGGTTGATGAAGAGGACAATTTGGGGGCACTTCCCTTTCCTACCCAAATGATCCATCCATATTCCAACCGTGTGATCTCTTCCTGCCTACTTACAAACACAGACGCAGGACCCTGCAGTATCAATTGGATTAAATAAATAAAAAAAACCCTCTCCCTAGGAGCAGAAGGCTGCAACTGGGATTACTCACCTGAAATATGTCATTTGCACATTTCCGGCACAGGTTGTGCTGACAAGGCAGGATTACCACAGGTTTGGTGAACATCTCCAAGCAAATAGGGCAGATGAGCTGCCTCTCCAGGCTGTCGATGGGGTGATCCCGCCGATAGGAGTTGTATTCCATTTGGATAGACATGACAAGAAAGCCAATGCAGCCCTCGACTCTCCCTGCTCCCCCAAACCCAGCAGCACTCAAGCAACAGAGCAAGGAAGCACCGAGGAAGAGCACAGGAAGATATGGAAGGGGAAAGCAGCCTGCCACACAGATTAAGTGCTGGATGCAGCTGTTGGCCTGGTGGTCTCTGGGGCTCTGCTTCAGCTCCACTTTAGGACTCCGGGAATTTGATGGCGGAGGCTATTCCCATCTCATGTTACTATTAAGGTTCTTGCTCATCTCTGGAGGGAAAGGCGGCTCATTCAGTCTGACTTCAGAGCCCAGTGTCAGTGTATTACCCAACAGAGACGTCCACTATAGGTGGTGAAGCGAAAAAGGACTCAAGCACATTTAAATTAGTTCATACAGAGCTAGGGTGCACACATCCAGGACGCATAAGCTCTTTGGAACAGGGGTTTCCCTAGTGCAAGGAAGCCTTAAAATCTGACTGTTTATATTTCAGCAGCACTCAAAGGTCCCCAATGTGAGATTGAGAGCAGTTAAAAGTACAGCCAGGAGAAAAGCTCAGCAGTTTGATTAGGGGATGGAGCGAGGGTTGCATAATGGCTACTTCTCCTACCACAGCAGCAGTAGACTAACTGCAGGATAAATCTTGATCTTGCACAGCATCCATTACTGTGACTTAAATAAGAGGTTGCAAAGTGAGGAAGAATGATCCAGTGGTTAGAGCTCTAGCCTAAGACTTGGGAGATCTGGGCTCAAGCCCCTGCCACAACCCTCCGGAATGACCTTGGAAAGTCACTTATCCTTTCTGCCTCGGTTTCCCCATCTGTACAAGGGGGACAATCACACTGCCCTCCCTCACAGGGTGTTGTGAGGATAAATACATTAAAAGATTGTGAGGTGCTCAGACAGTATGGTGTTGGCAACCATGTATCTAAGATGGAAAAGGAAACCTCTCCTTTTTAATGTGTTCTTGACAGATATGCGCAGTTTTCCACACCCTATGGATTCTTAGCTCTATCAAGGCAAAGATATGATGTGCTAGCTTACAGGCTTCACGTGATGTATGCTAGTTCCCATTTTATTCAAATGGTCTCGTTATGATAAAATAACATTTATGAAGGATTACTCCGTTAAAGATTAATAGAATGCCCATCTAAGCACATATACAAATAATTCATAAAAGCAAACAAACAGAATAAATGTGTGTCATGAGGTTTATTTTCCATATGTAATTCTGTAAAAACCAACAGTCTGTTGGTAAAGCTTTATAAGTATATGCAACAATTCTGGACATTTATGGCAAGTTTTGGATTTTTTTTTCCTTTTGAAAATTTAAGTTGTCTTCATGTATTTTACATGTTCAGTATTTTAAATGTGCCTACTTTTTGCATGTATGACACAAGGAACTAAAATGTAATGTTGCATTACATATCACAAAAGTCTTTTGAATCAAAATAGCACAATAGATTCTGGGATGTAGAGTTATGGGAGAAAAAAGTGAGTGATTTGGGGGTCGGAGGTGAGGAAAAGTTGAGAAACACCAGTGTACGGGAATCCTAAACCAGGTTATTTCAAGGATATTTAAATACTCACAAGTCAAGAGCCAACAGGTGTGTGCACATTCAATAACGGGAAAACCTTTAGTGAAATCGACTACAGGCAAAACTCCCCCTTCACCTGAAATCCAACCTACACCCCTACTATTCCAGGCTCTTCTGAGTAGCAACCACCAAGCGTGTGGTGATGTTCATGATGTGGACAAGTGTTCAAAGGTGCTATGCTAACACCCTCTGTGCTGTGGTTGACGTCGCAGAGTGATGCTCTTGGTAGCCAAAGAAGGTTGCATTAAAGATGGAAAGAAAAAACCCAAACAAATGTTTCTGCATTGAAAACATTTATTTTACAACAGTGGTTTCAGATAATTTAGCAATCTATTTTAGTTTATACTGAGACATACATTACACATTACCATGCTAAAACATAAAATAATTCCTTCTGCTTTAACCGTATGTATGTACAGGAGCTCAGTAGTATCGAGTGTTACAATCCACAAAGTTCAGACAGCCACATCTACTTACATACAATTCAAAGTATGGTCCTTTAGTTACATAACAAAATATATATATATATGTCTATACATATATAATTGCTTTTCAGATGCTTTAATCCTTTGTTTTTACAACTGCTAACATTTTTTTAAACAAGGGCTTTTCCCTCACCCCACCAGAGCTGAAAAACAGTGCAAATGTGAAATGCATTCTCTCATTACATCTTCAGCTCCCACAGGCTTCATAAGAGGCCGATATGACAAACCCACAGTGAATTGCTTATCTCAGGGCCTTGCTCACATGCAAAACAAATATAAACCTTGTTGGATGTCTGTGACAAGGCAACCAATAGCGCCTCCTCTTCTACCCCAAAAAGTGGCAGAATGAATGGAATGACAGCAATTGGCTAAAGTGGCACACATGCACCAAAAAAGGAAACCTTAACAGCAAAAGTTTTTTGAGCTTGGCAAATGTCAAGGTTCATCTATTGTGACAGACACAAATGTCATTTCAAACATTTAAGTAGCAAAAGGAACCCCTCCTTGATCCCTATAGATTTTCACATTTGTGCTGATTGCCATTAGCAAATAGAAAACCAAATGTGATTTGTGCATGTACTTTGTGTTCATGTTAGGAAACACCTTAAGGGCAATGAGGCCCAAGCAGGACCACCTGGCGTTCTCTAACCAAGATGACTAGAAGTAATTTGGTGGTAGTAACATGAACATTGGCCATAATCTGTGTGGCTTTGAAGTCACCACTAGTTTTACGTTACAATTCATAATCAATTCCATGCCACCCTTTTGAATTCAGTCTGTTTGTAAGCAACAAAAATTGGGGTTACTGAACCAGACAGTGCAAAGGCATCTTATTATTCAAGATACAGTTTTTCTAGCAAGGAGGGAAGACTTTGTGGACACAGAAGCTGAGAGGATTCCCCCCCGCCCCCTTACCTATGGCATGACATTCTCAAACACTGTATCTAATTCTATTTATACAATAGGATCTGTTCATTGTTTTCTTCACCGGCCATTCACTGACAGAGCTACTTCTTTTTCCTGCAGCTGAAAGGAGAAGTTGTGATTCTGGGCGCACAAAACTAACTCCTTCACTTGTCTGGCTGAGAGTTCATACGAGTAGTGCTGGGAAGCAAATTTAATGTTTTACCATCAGACAGCAGCAGTACCAAGTGAACACATGTTGTATAAATATATACATATGTGCATACATACATACATACACACATACACGATATTGCAATCCCATACTTACAGCACAAGGTTTGGACCTCCTTGATTTGCAAACTACGTTGAATCCCCCACTGCACAGGGTACAGCGTAGCTAAAACCAGCACAGGAATCAGGAACTATCCATGTATTTTGTTACACCTCCAGTCACACAGTCTCATGGGACAGGATCAAAGGGCAGTTGACAGGATTCAAATAAGTCTTTCAATCTTTTTGCAACCACTGCTGCACACAAAATATGATCAGCAACTATCCACAAACAACAACAAGGAAACATTCTTTGTTGGTTGTGAAAATGTAGTAGGGAAGAAGACAGCCATTAATTCTTGAGAAGTCTATTCGGGTTATATCTGTATGTAACCTACCGATACCCAGCATTTCCCTCTAGCAATAAACAGAATGGTGCATGTAATATTGGCATTTTACTTTCAAATGAAAATGTGTCTTCCCGAATTATGGAGTTTGGCGTGGCAGGCAAGAGACAAACAATTGCCCTAAAGTAGCTTAGCCTTTGAAGAAAGCACCTTCTTGGAATGAAACAGGGACTTCAGGCTTGTGGTCTCTCATTTAGATAACACTGAAGTCTCCAAATGCGGTATGTGAAGCAGACTATCAGTTCTCATAGGACTTGAACACTGACAAGATTTCCTGCCTTTTCCCTTCCCAATATAGCCAACAAAATTAAACTTTCCAAGCTATCAGTGGTATTTATTTTAAGGTGTATAAGCAGTTCAATGGTACACTACAAACTAGAAGGCTCCCTCTACAGAAGGGAGCAGTGGCATTCAAATGGTTATGTATGTCCAGTTTGTACCAACCTCACGCTACAAACATCTGTACAGGAGCTGGGTTTCAGTGCTCTAGTCCAAGGATTAATGCAGGCTGAACAGCACCCAGAGCTGTCAGTAAGATGGAGGAACTGCAGAGCGGCAGAAGCCTATCAATCTACCTAGCAAGGATCCCTTGTAAAAGCTGAGCCAATATCCAGTTGCACTGGGTAGGGAAAACTGCAGCACAAACATATTTCCTAAATTATTTGGAAACGTCAAGAACACTGAAGGGGATCAGACAGATTCTAAGGGCACAGCCTAGTTAAGGAAACAGGGCACCTCTCTCAGGGCTGTGTACACCACCAATACTCAAAGTCTAGCCCTGTAAAAGCGCACACAGGTCCCACCACATTACATAAAATGACCTGAATAAAATGGATCAGGAACAAACTCCAATCAACTCCCTAACTTAGTTACATCTATAGTGTAAACTGGCTCTGACAGGATGGGTTTTAAAAACTGTTGTCCTCGTTCTAGTACCACATTAACACCTTCTTTCTGAACAGGTTCAGCACATATAAATCTCAAAGAGCATCATATATTTTAAACACTGAGCACTAATATCTAAAGCAGTTTAAAAATGTTACAAATCTAAAAATAAGACTGAAGATATGGCTCTAAAATGTCACTGCATGGAATTAGCAGAAATCTACACATCATCAAATGCCATTAAGACGTTTACATAAACAAATTTATATACAGATAAATAGTTAACTGCCTACGTACATTATCAATGAAATTAAACTGGCATTTAACAGGCACAGTGCCCCTTCATTCACCTCAAGTGAAGATTTTGACTCGTCATTTGTTGCACTAGCTGAAGTTTGGGGATTTTCACATCCAGAGAAAGAATGGCGCACAATAAATCCATCACCAGCTACTTCAATGGCAGTTCTGCCATTATGAAAAATTGATGGTATTTAAGTAGTTGTTGATACTGAAGCAGCTGCTTTGTTTATATATTCTCTCTAGGATTCACAACAAAACTTGGAAGTAAAGTCAGTGGTCCTTAATATCAGTCACTGGTGTACTCTCCAGACTGGGTTGTCTCAAAAATCCCACCTCCTGGATACCAAGCAGCTATGTTTCTATCTACTAAGGGAGCTAGCGTTCTGAATAGGTTTTATGAGCTAGATGGGAAAGACTAAACAACTTAAACAAAGACCTCAGGAAACATAGAAAATTTCTCTTATAAAGTAACTTTGAAAACAAACAAACAAGTTTAAGTTTAACTCTGGCAACACATTTAACACAGAATAATGCTGCTTAGGTTAAGTGTTTTGGAAGGAAACATTCTGCATCTAAGCCAGTAATAATGGCCTTTAAGTTCACTTCCCTTTTTATTTCCCAGGCGTTGGTGCCTGTTGTAGCCTCCAAGTGAAGCTAATATTCCAATTAGGGTAAGGACAATGCAGGCGTCCCATAAAGTTTGGAAATGCTTGCTGCTTCTTAGCATGTAAGATTTTAGCTAAGGAACCACTATTTACATTTTGTACTCACTGGGTGTGTGTGTGTGCACAAAGTTTGGCCGTTTTGCAATTATAAAAGTGCAAGTAGTAGTTTTAGAGCTTGGGGTGTTCATGTATAATATATGTCAATTAAAAATAAATGTGGCAAGTTATTTACTGGCAGGGCCCTTTTTTAAATAAAAACAAAGATGAAAAGGAGAATGGATAACTTTCAAGTCTTCTGGTTACATAATACAGTTTAACATCCTTTTTTGAAATAAACTACATTTAAAATAACCATGCGTTTCATATAAAAACTGAGAAATCAGGAAAAACAAAGGGATGAAACTCCTACAACAAATCTTACACTGAAAAGATTTAAGATGTTAAAAAGGAAGGGAGGGAGTGCACTATGTCCTGAGATCAGCGTTCTGGCGTTTCCCTTGCAACATAACCACATACAATGATGCACGGTCTGCTAATTTACTGTAGATGGATGTGGACACATCAACTGTTGAAAGGAAACTACCACTTTCTGAATTTGGGTCTTGCTAGGTAATTCAGAAGGAGGAAATTATGGACTTATATAGTGGATAATCAAGTATATAATAAATGTGTTACTAGTCTGAATCTTGTCGTCCCACCCCCACCACCACCACCGTGGTGCACTTTTAAATTTACCCTCTCATGGCTCTTTTTCCAAACAGTGCAGAACATGAACTCAGGTGTCATCTTTAACTTTGTTTTTCTGATCTTCCTCAATTTCACAGTTTTAAGATTAGTTTGTATTTAAAAGTACACAGGGCTCCTAGACGGTGACACTGGTGACAAAGAATGCAGTAACTTCTTACAACGGACTTCAGTGGAGTTTGAAGCTCGAGTTAAGAAGCCTCGTCCTGCATTTAATTCTCACGTTGCACACAGAAACATCCTGATGACTTTACTGATGCAAATGAAGTGCTACAGAAACTAAGAAATAGTATCTGCAATTTCAAAAATAACTAAAGATCAACACTAACTTGGATCCCTGATACAAGGAGTCACAACTTCTTCATATTAAAGTGACAATTCAAATGAACTGATGTTTTGCGTCAGTACTTCTAGACAAGAGGAAGGAAGACTATTCTGAAGTGTAATTAATACATGTGGAAAGAGTCTTTCCATCATTTTACCAGCCCCTTTTGTCAGCTGTTCAGATAAATGTAGTTAACTTTTACCCAGTAGCATTCACTGACATGTACAGACCACAAAAGCAGCTTTGGCCAGTAAGCTTCTAGGAATTAAGTTTGCATATATATCCTAATGTACTCCAGAGTAGAACATAACATTAAGTACAGGTTTAGGTAGAGTCTATAAAAGGCCATTGTGACCCTAGTTTTGAGCTGGAAATTTATTCCCCATCCAAAGGAGTTAAATAAAGGCTTTACTTAAGCAAGGATCTAAGATCAGATTGTGACTGATTTCTTGAGACTGCAAAACAGTTTTTTTCCCTGATGCTAAATACTAAAACAAAGAGCAGAGCAGTAAATCATTGGTTGCCCAAGATATGCTGGTAATAGTGTCCAAGTAACTTCAAGTTTGTAGGACTATCAACTGTACTCAAATGCTACAGGGGGCAAATGGCTCATAAATGACTCTGCTATCTAAAATCTGTTTAGTTAAGTAGTGTTATACATTCCCTTTTGATAGCACACCAGGATCCAACATAGTCAAAAGCACACTTCTGCTTGCACCAGACTTACATGCATGCAATTGTGTTCATGCACCAGCAGTTTGGGGGGGGGGGGGGGGGGGGGGGGGGGGGAAGAGAGAGACTGCTTTTAGAACAACCTGATTCAACATGGAGAGCTGAATTTTATTTTATTTTTTTTGCCTAGTATATTTGGCAGGATTTCAAGACAGAGGTTTTAAGTAATCTTTCACTATGTGCAAGGTTATAGTGAAAGATAATCACATGGACAATCCTGCACATCTGGACAAGGCACAAGCTACAACCTTCATAACAAAGAAACTATGCTAGGTTAGCCCAATCGTAGTGCTTTGCCCTGCTATGGCAAGAAACCTTAGTTCAGTTCCTGGGCTCTTCTTCTATAGGCTGGCAGGGCCACTTGAGCAGTGCTAAGCACTTTCTCCAAAGTGACCCCTCTGCCTTGTGAAAGAGCAGCATGGAAGAGTCCCAAAGGGAATGTTGGCTGGAAGGATGTCAGTCACTTTGTAGGGCCTGAAAAAGTGCGGTTGGGGCATGTGATGTGAAGAAACAGATGCAAAGGGAAGAGAGGAGACATAAAAGATCAAAGCAGAAGAGGCAGTAAGTAACAACCAAAAGCTCCCTAGTTGTTCCCCTAAATCCTTATTCAACATTTTCTAAAGAGAAATCTGTTAAAAGCAAAATATATAAGCAATTCAACTGCAAAGTAAATGTTTCTGTGACAGCTGAGCAAACCTAAAATTCATACATTAAACCACAGTTTTAAACATTATTCAGACATGATTTGATTTCAAGATAGCACAGGAAACTGTTTAATAGTTTCCACAATAATTTATGTGCAGAAAAATAAAATGTTTAAGTAAACAAATCTAAACAGAATAGTGTGTGTAAACGATTTGATATAAACCCAAAGTGAGGTGTTTTGTTCTTAAATAGCCATTTACACCTTCCAAAAAGTTGTTCATGACAAAAATTAAAGGGACATGGTCAGGTTAAAAGCATTTTTAAAAAATAAGTGTTCCTAACGGTCTTACTAATAGCATTTTAGATTATTAAAAGAGAATTTTAAAAATCTAATTTGCTTTGCACCACTGATGTTATTTGTTTACTTTCTGCATTTCCTTCACTTGGATAATGAAAACAGACTAATCAGTTTCACGTTAAGATTCTCATGCACTAATAAGAGGCTGCAATAGTTGGTTATAAACACTGCAAGGGAATGCTTAAACTCAAACAAACAGTTTCTGCTTGAAATAAAGAAGTCCCTAAAAATAATTCTATTAACATTTGATTTTTGTCACAATCTACATTTTGGGCCTATACTATCAAAGAATTCCCATTATGCATAAGGAGCTGTCCATCAATTTAATGTCTGAAGAGTAAAAAACATAAATGAGGGAAGCATGTCCAGGGTAGTTTTATTTAGGCTGAAAACCAGCATTAAAGAATTCCTGCCCTACAATGTTGGCATTTTTTGGTTCTTTGCATTGTAAACTTGCTTAGATAGAGGTGCAGGGAGACACAGGAAGGCCTAAAAACAAAGATCTTAAGAACTTTGTTGCACTCACATAAAAATGATGAGCTCTAAGGACTTCACAGTACAACTGTATGGAAGCAGAGCAGCTTGTGTGTGACTGATTTCACTCACTTTAAAAAAGATCTTGTTTTAGGCTGGTATCACTGCTTAAAATGCAGAATGTCTCCATCATACTCTTATTGTGAAAACTCCTCAATACATAACACAAACAGACATTTAACATAACTCCATACATGCTATAAAAAGGGAAAAACAAACAAATAAGACCATAGCTAAACTGCTTTAAATACTGCATGCTACAGCACTTCATGTATCATCAAGATACGACACTGAAGGTGACAAAAGGCTGAAGGGATTACAAAATATTCTCGGCAGGTTGGAGACTGCCTCCTTACTGTGGCAAAACTTTCCCCCCTCCCCATTCGCTATTTCTAATGTTCATGATTCTAGTGTTGAGTTGGCCATGTATTTATTTATCCATTCTAAATCATTAGTTAAATCCATCAGTGTGGTAGCTGGGGTGAGAGTCGGTTGTGAGCTGGGTCGTCTCTGAGGCTGATGCTGGTTGTATCACAATAGGTGTGTCTGTGGCCTCTGAAAAGAAGTGAAAGCAATGGTTTTATTGCATTGGGGAAAATAGTTTCCATGGATTTTTGGCAAGCAGCAGCCAATCACACTTCTCAGTGACCGTATCAACAGTACACTTCCACACCCTCTCTTCTGAAGCACTATCTTAATTCGTTATTTTTCAGTTGGCGTTCAAATCAAATGAGAACACCTGCATGCTAGGTACTTTATTTGAAGGAATGATGTTTTAATTTATCTATCAAGAGCCATACATGCACAGAGCAGCCATTACTGCTTTCCCTCTTAAAGGCATTAATTCCAGATTAAGTGAGCTAAATCAGAATACCCAACTCAGGCTGTTTCCTTTCAACTCAAAATCATTTTCTTGCCTCAAAGAAATAAGTTTACATAGCTCCATGGATTATCAGCTAAAGACTGAAAGAGAATATTTTCACTTGTTAACAGCTGCTAGGATCTTTGGCCCATCCCTGGAAGATAAGCAACCAGGTACTTTCTGTTCCCGTCTCTGGGCCTAGAGGTGACATCTGTGGGAATTGGGTAGGAGAAGCGTCTAAGGCCAGCGAGGGGAGGAGGCTGCAAAGCAGCTGAAAAGGTGGAGTGAAGTACATCATCCTCCCCATAGCTCCATGGTAGTTGGAGTCTAGAGGAGCTGGGAGCCTCAGGGATTCAACAGGGGATGTTAAAGCTGCTCCTTCATTTGCTCACTTTGCCCATAATTTGAGAAGAGAGCGGCACACGGTCCAGCAACGAGGCATCGGTAAAAAAACCATGAACAGAACGCAAGGTTTGCACTGATATAAACAATTTTAAAACGAAAGCTCAGATTCTGTGATTGATTGATCATACTGGACATGCTTATCTGGGGAAGCATCCTTCTTCCCACATGCCTGAGGCGATTTGCAAAGCTGCTCTGACATTTAATTTAATGTGCTTTCGGTGTAAAGGGCCACTATACGTAAGCGCAAGAATCTGGCTGGATTATTATTTCAGCTACCCCATCTCCAATGACCTACTCCTCACCTGCTGTTAATGAAACTTACCCCTTTCGTCCGACTGTAACTGTGCCTCCAAGTCCTCTGGAGAGACATAGTATTCCTGCTCGCTGCCTTCAGGAGGTTTAGGTTTACACTTTCCACAGCAACAGTTACAGCAGCAACACAGACAGCAACAGCAGTAGCAGCCTGTGATGAGCCCACAGAACACAAACAGGGCCTGCAGAAAAGAGAGGAAGAGAAAGAATGTACACAACACATACGCTGCATCTTCTAACGAAGTGGATAGCTCCTGTTACCTAACCGAGAGCTCTCACTACAGCAGAAGAAGTCAGTTTAAATGGGTTAATTATTTAAACAGAGATCCAGCTGCTTTAGACACAAGGCTCATCACTGGAACAGAATCAAACAAATATGAATATGCAATCTTTTATTTCCTAATTAAGAAAATAGTCATTAACATTCTAGTCTAGTGTGAACATTGGGCTGCTGAGAAGGACTGGATATACAGGAAGAGTAACCTGAGGAGAAGCACTCTAGAGGCAAAGCTAATGAAAGGAATCTTCTCCTCTCCACCTACTCCCCAAAGACGGCCTAGGGTCAGAATACAAAGGGACAAAGCAACACTACTTAAAGGTAAGAATCGCACGTTATTTACAGCAGAATACTGCATCCTGAACAAGGAAATTCCTGAAATTGGGTTATACTGAGCTACTGTTTCAGCTGCATCCTAATGTGCAGATAAGGCTAAGAACCACTCACAAAATACTAATAGGAGTTCGTCTTCTCTTGCCCCTCACCAGGTGCCTGTGGTGTTAATAGTGGGACCCAATGATGCTAAAATGCAACTCTTTTGGCATTGCTACCCTGGAGGATTCTTTTATTTCAGCCAATTATACAGTCACTGATCCATCAGTGATACAACTATTTTCTCATCCCAAAGGAGTCAGGAGATGAAGGTGTTGGCAACTACGCAGGAACACATACCCACTGCCTGAATCATCAAGACTGGAAAACAATCTTAATCCACCATGCAGAACGGTAAGTAATGTCACTGTCCTAAAGCACAGTGAGCTAGAAGAGTTCAGATTTCCTACTAAGAATTGAGTAGCTCCTAAGAAATGTAATTAATCAAGATATATTTGCATATGACAAACATCCTCCTCCATCCATCCAAAAAAAAAAAAAAAAAAAAAAGAAGAGAATGATTTATAGATTTTACATAACTCACATCTCATATTTTCTTTTAAACACTCTACATTCCTGAGTGGTAAAGATCTCACAATTGTATATCAGGGTTTGCATGCATATGAGTGCAGCAATATAAACATGAATCAAGTAAAACACAATGATTCTTGGGAACTGGCCATGTTTATTGCCAGAAACTCTCGACATAACATTTATTACATCTCCTGTTCAATGTGCATATGAGATTATTAAGAGAGTTCAGGAGGACACATGAGCCACAGTGTTACTGACTACAATAATATTCAGCTCTGCTGTTTCCATCATTTCAGAACTGGCTGGGTGCAGCAGAATAAATAAATAATCCATTATCTATTAAATTGAATAGTGATTAGGGCAAACTGGCTGAAGCAATGGTGGGTGTTGAGGGAAAAGATGGGAATACTTAGTGAGCTTGCCTGTATAAGGGAGTGTGTTTCTGATTTGTGGCTCACCTTTGCAATCTTGGAATTTATTAGGTCCAGGGATGTTTTTGTAAAATCTAGTAGCAGCTGTTGCTAAAAACAAACAAACCCACAACCAAACATCGTTTCCATCTGCCTCTCACTACAATGCAGAATGGGCTACTGTTATTTGTGCCTGTGTCACTTGACAGATTACTGCGATAGGGTGCTACTGCAGGTAGGGCCTGAGAACCTGTGGAAGATCAAGATAGTGCAGAATGTTGTTGCCTAGCAGTTGAGCAGCACTCAGGAAGCGCACACCATCAATACACAGAGAGATACTGATGAACAATACATTTCTGGGAAGTTATCTAAGTGACTGTTTTAATCTATTAAGCCTTAAAATGTTTCAGAAACTGGTTGCTTAAAGGACCGCCTCTCTCTCCTTGGCCATGTTGTCACAGTTAATATCAATGCAGATACCTAAGCTAGAGACCTCAACACAAATTCTCCATGAGGGGGTCCTCAGCTTTTGAATTTGCTTCCCTCATTAGTCTACGAGAGCTAAGATTTGTTAATCTTCCTGGGCACACTGCTAATCTTATCTTTTCTCTTAATCATTTAGGGAGGTTGAGGGTTCACAGGCAAAGGAAACTGGAGGGTGACTGAGGTGTGATTCTATTAAATGACTAGCTATGGTGTGCAGTTTTTTGTGGAAGAGTCTATTAACTGGGAATTTGTAACTGGGAATTTGATGGATCAAAGTATTGTATGAAGACAGATTTTCTAATGGTGTTTTAAATGTTGGGATCTGTCTAGAGTTCTGGATAGGTGCCAGAAATATCAAATAAATGAAATAAAATACCATGAATATCCAATTACCAACAGTAGTACAGCACCTATTGAATGGCTAAGCATCTGTTCAGAATAAGTGCAAAGAAATCTTTATTTCACTTACCTTTGCCCACCAGCTGGATAGGACGAAGTATGTGTTCACATTCTCCTCTCCAAACTGCTCTGCTACATACAGGCCCAAGGAGCCATACTTATCATAGATGTTTCGTTTTGTGGCATCAGTCAATATTGCATGTGCATTGTTGATCTCTTTAAATTTATCTGCAGCCTCTGGATTATCTGGGTTCTTATCAGGATGATATTTCAATGCAAGTTTCCTGTGGGGTGGGAGTAAAAAAATTCTCAGCTGCTTTTTTTTGTAATTCATCCTACTACAATGGGTAGATTGACCTGTCCATCTTTTCTCCCATCAAAGCTGACAGGCTCTCCAGTCTCTGGCAAGAGTATTTACAGAATTACGATTTACTTCACGTCTATCTTTCCATTGCCCCATTGAGTCTCCTTTAGATGGTAACAAAAGCGTAATCTTTCTATATGGTCTATCCCACTAGCCTAGCAGAGCTCACAGGGTGAGTTTCAGATTAAGACTTCAGTACAAAAACAGAGGAAGCTTTCTTTTCTGCTCATCTGATCCAGCAATTTGTACCGTGAAGTTCTGAGTAGCAATGCTCCAACTGAAGGGGGACATACATAACAGTATAGAAAGCACAACAAATCTATGACAGGGTTCTGAAGGCCACATCTGAGAATGCTGCCACATCTAATCTGCAACGTCTAGTAAACTAAAAATAGAGCTGACAATTATTTGGGATCAGTGCTCAAATCATTGTGCTGAAACAGCCTATTGTTCAATTCAAGATGTGCTTGTGGAGGAATTAACTTTCACAGTTACCAGATATCAGAAAATCATTATAGACTCCATTAAGTTTTCAGCAATGTGGCTACAATGGATCTGAAAGTTTATATAGCCTGTTGAGGTCACTGAATTCAGGAACAAAAAGGTTCTTTTGATCTTTGAATGCTGTTTAAATTTGAAAGTTCAGACACTCGGAAGAGAATAAAAAGAATCTCTGAAGAAAAACTGGTAAAATACCCTATTAATAGATATGAAAAGAGAAACCAATCTTCCATACTTTATTTGAGCCATTGTAATTCTGTGGTACAAAATCTGGGTAATGCCACCGAACTATACTTGGCCCTTTTTTGTGGTGGGGGGAAATGGTTGTTTAACCTGCTATGGAAATTTGCCATATGGGACCTTAAATTAGTTGCCATATTTTCAGAAATACTCATTGGAAAGGCTGTATACACTTTTGCATGTGCTAGACTTAGGTGTGGCAATACCTTGATGGGCACCTGAAAAATGAGGGTTGGAACATGTGTGTACACTAATCTTGACATGCATGTGTAGATCTAAGATGAGCATACACTAGAAACTTTGACCCTAGAAATGGAAATATTACTTAAAGGGCTATTTCCCGGTTTCACCAGAAATGCCATAGTCTCAGTGAAGAGAGAGATTTTATATGTACTGTGCTATATCACAGATTCCAAACAATCTATAAAACAGACTTACTCCTGCATCTTTATGTTAAATAAAGCTAATGTTTCCCATTTCCTATATATAAATTCTATAACAAGTCCATGGGATGGTGAAGGAGTTCGGAGATGATGGCTCCACTACAGTGTTCTGTAGTTTAATACATATTACATCACTATCATTCATGTGAAACCATTATTGTGTAGTGGGACTGGGAAAGCGATTTGCTTTTCTAGAGAAATGAAATGAGGGAATAAGTCTCAAATTTATAAACATGAACAGCACAGGAAGCATATGGTCATAGAAAGTCTGTAAAACAAACTACACAAGCAGCTTCATTTTCCTTACAGAAACTAACCAGGTGATCACTCTAAAGAAAAACAGTTTGTCATTTTCCCAATAAGGTAAAACTTGTTTCGTGTGTCAAACTAATAGCTTTTACTGTGTCAAATTTCAATTAATTTTGAGAGCATTTTATCTAATCTTTGGATACTTGTGGGTCATCTTTACTTTCATGTAAATATTATTAGTACTATAAAGGTAACTTACTTTAATTTTGCCCTTTTGAAAAAAAGACAAAAATAAAAGGAAAACTATTTTCTTTCAAGAGCATCCACAATCAAAGATTACTACTGACCCCTAGTGTAATGTTCAAGCCACTGCCATTTGTTAACTATAACCATACTGAACTGTAGCACAATATTTATGAGTAGCAATTAAACACAAGAACAGTACTGTGATGCCTCTCCACCCCCCCAAAAAAATAAGATTAAAAAATTGGATAATGCAAAGCAGTTCCAGGTTTGTTTGTTTAAGGTTAAAAGTCAAACCTGGCTTTTAAAAAAAATCAGTATTTCAAGTTTAATGTGAAAAAATGCGAACTGATTTTTACAGATACTAAAACACATTGCTGATACAAAAGTTAATGTACATCATTTGTATCTTCAGTGCATGTTTCTTTGCTCAGGGAATTAGACATGATTGGACACAATTATGCTTCTTGTTGAGCTGGCAAGAAACTGCATAACTTCTAGGCAAAGAGTTTAACTCTTAACACACTTGCCTACACATTTGTTAACACGATTAAGTTAAATACCGAAAGAAATGATCTGCAAGAATTCAATTATCAAAAAAACAAGCAGTTTAATTCCAATATCTGAATTTTCAAAATTTGCTAACAGCTCATGTGAAGTACTCTATATAGTCTCATCCCAGTTGACATAAGATGAAACCAGATGTTTTCTTCTAAGAAGTATTGATATATCTAAGCACAGACTACATAACACACTGAACATGACATTCTGACTATCTGAAAAGGTTAGCAAACATGGTCTGTGAAGTGTCAGGGACCAGACTTTTGAACCTTTACCTGTATGACTTTTTTATATCATCAGAAGTGGCATTCTTGTCCAGTCCTAGAACATGGTACAATGATTCTCCGGAGGTAGACAGCGAACGTTGCCTCTGGTCTGCCATGTTGAACTAACCTGAGTGGAAGAAACCTCCCATGCATTAGGACAGAGCTATTGAAAATCCCATCTAAAACAAAGATGCTTATAACCAAACAAAGTCCAGACCTCTGAGTTCGTTAAATGATCAACCGCCAATTACACTAGAGTTTTTATATGAACTTTAATCTTTTCTTTAAAAAAATATAAGTGGGCTTTGAAGAGATGCTAAAAGTTCCAAACAAAGCTATTTACCTTGCTTTCACAGATCTTGCAGCTTTGCACTGTCAGTGAAAATAACTAAAACTATCAGGATAAATCTAGGCAAATCAAAACCACTACACATTTCTGGAACTGGGAAAAAATGGAAGCTGGGGCTCAACATAAACATGATGATAGAACGTATACTCAGACTCTACTTAAACACATTCATTTATAATCCAGGTAATGAAATGGAACAAGTCAGATGCTACAGAACCATGAAATGAGTTGAGGTAAACAGCTGATGTGCATATATTAAATATTCATAAAACTACCTCATTATCCTCCTCCAAATCCCTCCTTCAAAACTCTCCTTTTCCACAATGCCTACAAAAAACTTGACAACTATTAGGCTGCTTGTGTGCTGAGACCATCTTTTTGTTCTGTGTTTGTACAGTGCCTAGCATAATGGAGTCCTGGTCCATGACGAGGGCTCCTAGGTGCTGATAATACAAATAATAAATTACTTGTCTTGGTTAAATGAACTTTAAAGACTCAGGAAAGGTGTCAGATTGACAGCCCTGAACAGAGGAATTCCTCTGGTTACCCACAGCATGCACGGTGCAATGTAAGCTTCACCACATCATTCCAACAATGTATGTCAATCCTCACCCTGATCACTCACTCACTCACTCTCTCTCACACACACACACACACATATGGCTGAGAGTAGTTCAATCTCTTCCCTGCTCACTAAATCCTTGGCCTCTCCACTGAGATCACCACAGACCATTTCCAGTGGTTTTCTATTGCAGAATCAGATCCATCAGGACAAGATGGGAATGGCTATCCCCTTGCAAATTCCATCAGTTCAAGATGCTTTTACAGCTGTTGCTCATGTATTCAATTCTCAAAGGATTAGCAGCTTATTGAAACACCAGAAACTTAATATTAAGATTTCTTGCAGCAGAGCAGGTATTAATTCTGGCCTAACGCATGGCAAGTGAAAATGTCAAGAACAAAAAGAAATTAGTCTCCTGGAAATGAAAAATGCTTGTGGCGGGCAAGACAGGTCTACAGAGCTTCCCACTAGAACAAAAGAAACTTTCAGTACATTAAAATACATTTTCCTATTCTTCTGTCCAAGGGAGGTCTGCAGATCCCATAGAGGTGGTACGTCCAATATCAGCAAGTAGCCAAGGATGGTAAAGTATACACAACTGAGTAAGACTCCTGTCTGGTCACTGCGGTATCATGGCACACAGAACCATTTGATCAAAAGCCACACGAGGCTTGCACATCCAACTTATAAAACTTTGTAAAGAGGGGTACTGACAAACAAGCGACTGCTTTCCCTCTTTGTAGGATGCATATGACCCTTCAGCCCAGGAAGCAGCCATTACTCAGAGGATAAGCATGGACGTTTGTGGGAGCAGGAAGGCTTCCGGCCTTGTAAGATTCTGCAATGCATCATTTTAGTCACTGGAGATGTAAGGAAGCAGCCAAGGTTCATAGATTCATAGATTCTAGGACTGGAAGGGACCTCGAGAGGTCATCGAGTCCAGTCCCCTGCCCGCATATCAATTCACTGATGAATAGTATAAAACAAAAAGCAACAGTGGTATTCTGAAACGGCTAGTGCATTCAATTTAGATCTGCAGTGGTCTCCTAACCACCAGTGTATGCCACAGTTTTTGATAGGATGACTTGGATGCTGACAGAAAGATGAAAGGACCTGTGCCTATGGAATACCAAATTTACCGTAGGAATGAAAACTGCCTTAGTTCTTAAAACAACTTTGTCCTGCTGGAAAGTGCAGTGATGTGGTTCAGCTGATAAAGCTTCTAGTTCTGAAACTCTTCTTGCTGAAGCAGTGGCAACTGGAAAAAACATTTTTTGTGGAAACAGATTTGTGACAGAGGTTCAAGTGGTTTATTTAGGGTATTTAACACTAAATTTAGATGCCAAGGAGGCTGCTCCAAAAAGCCTTCCAATGTCCCGGTGGGAGATCATCTTGCATTTGTCTGTAAAATACTGGAAATTACAGCTATTGAAATTTTTGTTTGAGGTTTAAGCCCAACGCAAGACCTCTCCCCAGAAATTCCAATACATTATTTGCCTTTTTCTTGGCCAGTTCTACATGAAGTCTTCACATCAAGTCCTAAATCTAAACCAAGTCCTCAAATATGTCCTATTTGTCACTCCTTTCCTAGAAGCTAAAATGCTCATCTGAGATCCTCTGACTATCCTTGTTTTAGCTGCCTGCAACAGAAGATCCTTCCTGTTTGGGAGAAGTAGCGCATAGTAAGATGCCATCTCAATTACATCTGAAAACCAGGGAGGGCCTTATTGACCAAATAGGGGCCACTAGAATTACTCTGCCCTTTCCTTTATTCTTTGACTTGCCTAGCGGAGTACTGCAAGCAAGGAAAAGGTATACAGCAATCCTTCTGGCCATGGACAAGAAAGCATATATGTGGCTACGGGGTCAGTAGTCCCTTCACCTAGAGAAGAAATGGGAAATCTTCATGTTGAATATGGAAGCAAAGAGGCTGAGTGATCGGTGACATAGGGCTCTGATTATTGAGTCAAAGACCTCCGGGTGAAGACGCCACTCCTCTGGTCCTATCCAATCTGCTCAGCCAATCCACTTAAGAAAATAGAGAAAGAGTTGTTTGCTAGCACTTACACTGCATGTCACACTTCTATAAACCTGCAATGGATAAACAGTAAATATCTTATTTCATTAAAACTAGCATTTGCATATTTAGTGTAAGTATTACAGTATTCCCATCTCTTACCTTCCTTGGAAAAAAATTAACATTCACTTATTTCATGTGCTTCATAAATTTTTGTTAACGGCATTGGAGCTACTCACTGGGAAAGGGACTGCCCTTCAAGTGGTATTGCTAACGCAACCTCAGGCTGGGACAGTTGCATGGGAGAATTCAGGTGATCAGAGGCTGATAAGAATACAGAAATGAGATAAACAGGGGTGCTGCAGCTCCAATTGACTAATCTCTTGGCAACCAAAGGATACCACTAGCCATCAGATGACTCGTTTAAGTAAAGAAATATAAATTAGTCCAACTGAGGTTCCCCCCACTTCACACCCCCTCATGCTTCATGTACATTAGCAGGCCATTATATAGTTGCGGTTGGGGGTGGGTGGCTTTTTTTTTTTTAAACTATTTCCTTTGAAGGATTTTGGAAAGGAGTGGGGAGGAGAGAAAGAAGAGAGTCTGCCTGACCATTAGGTAGGAGGCAGTCTCCCCTTTAAGGGTTTACATTAAAGGGCCAAACCATGTAATATATATTTTCTAGTTCAGGAGTCGGCAACCTTTCAGAAGTGGTGTGCCGAGTCTTCATTTATTCACTCTAATTTAAGGTTTCGCGTGCCAGTAATACATTTTAATTTTTTTTTTGAAGGTCTCTTTCTATAAGTCTATAATATCTAACTCAACTATTGTTGTATGTAAAGTAAATAAGGTTTTTAAAATGAAGCTTCATTTAAAACTAAATTAAAATGCAGAGCCCCCCCGGACTGGTGGCCAGGACCCGGGCAGTGTGAGTGCCACTGAAAATCAGCTCTCGTGCCACCTTTGACACACGTGCTATAGGTTGCCTACCCTTGTTCTAGCTGAATCAAAATATCTGAACCTGAATTAACCTCTCAGTCCACATACAAATATGAAAAACCCCAATGGAATTCTAAGCTGTGGCAAACCGTTGACAAATACGTCATGGCCTTAACATTAGGAGATTAGCATTTGCCATCCTTTAGCTGCAGCCCTGGAGCAAGGATGAGCATAGAGAGGAGACTGTTATTTTTGGATTATGTCATTACAACTAACCCACCCCAGATTAAATAGGCCTTTGAAATGGGTATTTAAAGCCTCACACACTCTTCCAGTTAAACCCTTTACCTTCTACAGTGAAATGAGTAATTTCAGCTCATAGAAGACAATATAAAACAAATACTCTTTGAGAAGTTGCAGCTTTCATCACTTGGTTTTCATGGTCAATTCCACAGAAAGGACTGGATGGATTTCCATCCCATAGGCAAAATCATCAAGCCTGCCACCACAGCAGAGAATCTCTTAGTACCCTCAAATCATGTTCCATTCCACTCCAGGGCATTGTGTCTCTCAGCTGAAGCATCCAACAGAAAGAAAAAACACGTGAGACAGCAGAATTAAAACAAAAGCACAAGAATTCTGCAAATTTCTTTCTCTGCATACACACCATCAAGATATGAGGAGCAGCAGCGGCCGCCACTGCCGCGGGGGAATCCTCCTGCAGCTCCCCCCAGACACCTCAGCTCTGTGCAGCTGAAGAGCCGAGCTGCCCGAGCGCTACCGGCTTCACGGTTTGCCGGGCAGCCCCCAGACCTCCAGACCCTGCGCCCCTGGCCGGGCGCTTCCCCTCCCGGGCTCCGGCTGCGCTGGGGAAGCGCCTGGTCGGGGGTGCAGGGTCTGGAGGTCTGGGGGCTGCCCTGCAAACCGTGCAGCCGGTAGCGCTCGGGCAGCTGTTTCGCGTGGCTGGGAGGGAGGAGGGGGAATGCGGGGCGCTCAGGGGAGGGGGCGGGGACTTTGGGGAAGGGGCGGAGTTGGGGCAGGGCAGGGGCAGAGTTGGGGCAGGGCCGGGGAAGGGGCGGAGTTGGGGTGAGGGCGGGCAGGGGCAGGGCCAGGGCCCCGTGGAGTGTCCTCTTTTTTTAATGTTTAAATATAGTAATCCTAGGTATGCTGAAGCATGGGAATAATTGACCGACTGGCAGGGACAGAAGAACTTTCCCTGATTTCTTGACAGGTGGTTCAACACTATCTGACTGCAGCATGGACTCTGCCAAAAATAGATATAAATGCCATTCTCCCTCTCTTAATTCTTTAAATATCTTTTAGGTTCTCTCACTATGGTAATATAGCTGTTCCCCTGCTACAGATGCTGGGTCCAGAGAAACTGGAATAAGAATGACTATTTCTCTACACAACTGAGGAGACCTCTCAAGAAAAGACCTCCCGCAACATCACTGCGACAGGAAGCCTGAGAACAGAATCAAAGACAATGTTTTCAAGATGTAATTTGTTGTAAAAGTCACCAAAAAGTTTTATATGAAATAAGCTTTAAGAAGTTATTTACTTCATTATTTCCTGGGTACGTTTTTGGCGGTCCCTTTGAATTAATTGAAGATAACATTGAAATTCTTTTAAGTGTTATTCAGACAAATGCTTCACATGAGAAAACACAAAGTTAGGTGTTAAAAATGTGTTACCGTTTTGCTCTTTGATATCTGCATATGCTATTTTTATGAAAAATAAAAGGGAGGGATTATGAAAAATCACAGATCATATTAAGAATCTTGCTATCTACAATAAGCATTCCTTATAGTTTTCTGAAAGATGAAAAATATACAAAATAAACAATGCTACATATTTTGTTGATAGTTTGATACATTTTTATTGTTATTTACAAACTGATAAGATTTACGTGAAAATTTAATCCAACTCCAGTATTAGTTACATCCCTCCTTATCTAACTACCTTTCCAGTAAGAATTCAAATGCCATTCACAAGCATAATTAAAGCACATATATAACCTGAACCGATCTGTCAGTCAATGACCACAAGCCATCTGGGGTTTTAGGCCCTGCCTGCTTATGTCAGTGTCAAGGGTTAACTACTCTTGTCCATTTGGTCTTTCAAACTTGCCCTACACCTCAGTAAACTATTTTCAGGGCAATTTCTGTGTGTTGATCCTCTCTGCTAAACCAGCAACCTGATATTTAATTTCCTTTACTCTAATAATTAGCAGCTTTAAGAAATTAACAAAACGTATTGATTTCTAGCTTCCTTGACAGACAATATTCAATGACTAAAACACATCCATTCCTAAAATATTTTGTTTAAGAAACTGGGATGCAAGAGATAAACACACAAAAGAGTGAAATGTGGGTGCAGGGAAGGAAAGAACCCGTAATTTTCTGAAAAAGGATAGTGGTAAACCATCAAAGGTCTCAATGTGTGAGGAAAATGATTCAATGCTTGGGCACAAAGTACAGCAGATTTGTTTATTTGGGCATTATCTTGGGCTGAGTGAAAGGTAGGAGAAACTTTCAGGAAGAGTGTGCTCTATGGCATGCTTTGGTGCAGCTGCTCCCCACCTGCAGGCACTAGCCAACCTGGCTGTAGCCTACCCTGCCCCCTCTAGCACACCGCAACCAGAGATATAATTGCAGCTCATATAGGTATACCCATGCCAGTGACCCATGACGATGGAGCCGTGGCACAGGCTATACAAGCCCACCTGACCCCCCCAGGTATGTACTCACGTTCCTCACTCATGCTGCTGCATCTTCACTGCTATTTTTAGCCACATTAGCTAGGTTAAAGCTAGCGCTGATATGCCTACACAAACTGCAATCACACCAACTGCAGTGTAGACATATCCTAAGAATGGTCCTACTGCCAAGGTCGGGGCTGCTGGTCCTGAATCTATCAATCTGGTAGCTAGCTAATCATACTGACCAGTACCCCACTGACTGTAAGGGATTCTTCTGCCCTTTTCACCTGAGGATGAACACCTTCTCCTTGCACCTTTCCTACAAGTTCCCCTTATGTCTAGTTACTTTTGTGGTGTACTCATCAGTGGGCAGTTTCATCTTAAGTGAAACTTCTTTACCACCTCTCACTGTCCCATTACTTCTTTTACAAACTTTCCCCCAGAGATCTGTAGGATTTAGATCTGAGTGCCTTAGGGAGGTTTGGCCTATTAAAATTTTAAACCCTAATTTAGCTCTTGAAGGAATGGTCTATCAAGTAGGTTTTTGCCTTTACTGGCAATCTAAAGATGATGAATACATGTGGCACTTTAAAAAAAACAACAACAACAAAAAACAAAAAAACACACTATGACCCTAATCAGACAAGGTGAAACCCCAAGTGTAGGTTACCATACACTGTAAAACAGAATGCACCAGAATATTGTCTATTCTACAGAATCTTCCCTTTCAAGTATTCTGATTAACAATATTTTAAGAGATGCTCTATATCTTTAAGAAGTGTGGCATCCCCACACACTCACCCGCCATCTGCTACATATTCTAATCAGGTAGGATTCCCTGAAGAGGTTTCGCTTAGAAGGCTATGAAGACAGGTAATCCCCTGGATTAAACAGCATCATTTTTAACCATCTGCACACCAGATATCAAGAACATCATCATGTGTTAGTCACCTCTACTGAAAAGTATGCCTATGTATTTTTTGCTGTGCTAAACACATTCTGGTTGGGGGTTTGTTCATTAAAAATTCTTTGTGTTTATGTTAATTAGATATTTTTAAGTGTATTATGTCAGATATAAATTTATCTAAACAGCCATTTCAATTCCTCACTGATGCCCTGATAATTAGTTGAGTCCCTACAGGGACTCAAATATTCTTTTTTAAAGCAAAGGGCCATCAGAACATCTGTTTTTTGTTAAAACCCATTCCCACACTAAAAGACCCACACAATATAGCAGATTGGGGAACTGAGGAGAAAACTAAGCAAATCAAGTTTCTCATTGTATTTAAATTTTTCAAATTTAAAGCACTAACAAATCAGTGCTGTTAGAATTAATTCCCTAAAGTGCCAACCAAGCAATTTACAAAGTTAGTACCTCTGGTTTAGAATCCAGACTACCAGAAACAGCTCTACTGTTACTGCAAGGTAAATGTTTGCACTTATAATAGTTCTACTTTTACAATTCACACATAAATCAAAAGGCCAGTTACACGTTTACACAACTGTCAAATCCTAAAAGGCACGATCTCATTAACACAGTTAATCCATCTCAATACCTTTAATATATCCAACTCTAGACTTGGAGTTTGCACTATCAAACTGAGTTTTACCCTTTGCATACCAAATCTTGGTACCTTTGATCACAATCTTTGAAGTCCAGTAACCTGGCAATACTTTATCTGTATCAGAGTCTCTCCTATAGCATGCATGAGAGTAAGTTGCTCAACCAAAAGTGAATCACATTCAGACAGCATGTATGTATTAAATTTGTGAATGTATGAACATCTTCAACAACCACCATACTAATGCAAATCAAACCTTTCCTTGACAGATACTGGATTACTGCAGAATGATTAAATCATTGATGATTTAGAGAATGGCATAGAGAGTACACTGATACGGTTTGCGGACAATACCAAGCTGGGCAGGGTTGCAAGTGTTTTGGAGGATAGGATTAAAATTCAAAATGATCTGGACAAACTAGAGAAATGGTCTGAAGTAAATAGGATGAAATTCAATAAGGACAAATGCAAAGTACTCCACTTAAGAAATATCAGTTGCACACATACAAAATGGGAAACGACTGCCTAGGAAGGAGTACTGCACAAAGGGATCTAGGGGTCACAGTGAATCACAAGCGAAAGGAGAGTCAGCAGTATAACACTGTTGAAAAAAAAGCGAACATCATTCTGAGATGTATTAGCAGGAGTGTTGTAAGCAAGACATTTTCTATGAGGGAAGATTGAAAAAACTGTGTTTAGTCTAGAGAAAAGACGACTGGGGGAGTGTGGGGGGAGACATGATAACAGTTTTCAAGTACATAAAAGGATGTTACAAGGAGGAGGGAGAAAAAATGTTCTCGTTAACCTTTGAGGGTACGACAAGAAGCAATGGGCTTTAGCAAAGGCGGTTTAAATTGGACATTAGGAAAAATTTCCTGTCAGGGTAGTGAAGCACTGGAATAAACTGCCTAGGGAGAATGTGGAATCTCATCATTGGTGATTTTTAAGAGCAAGTTAGACAAACACCTGCCAGGGATGGACTTTAAACAACACTTAGTCCTGCCATGAGTGCAGGGAACTGGATTATATGACTTCTCGAAATCTTTTCCAGTTCTGTGATTCTATGTTTCTAATGTAAGTGGTCCTTAGTATGAATTTTTTTAATGCTGTGCTAAAACGTGGCCATATTATTACCACAAAAAATCTGTTACACAGCAGAAGTAAAGTTAAGAGTTCTCTTTCCAAAGCTGCTGACTGATGGACAGTCCCTTGGAATATGCATCAAGGTTCCAGGTTCATAATTGTTTTTGTAGTTTTGACAAGTTGTAAAGTGTTGTAATTGCATATATCTATTGCCAATCCCGTGAAGCATGCAGAATTTAGAAATATATACTGGTTGTAAGTCATTTACCTTTTTGTATTTTTTATTGTTTCTTTCTGAAAATCAATAAAAAAAACGTCTCCAACACTACCTAGGATTCCATAAAGCTAAGATGTCTTGTTTGCTTTTGCAGAAACTGATAGTTGATACGTGCTGCCCCTGCAGCTCCCATTGGCCGCAGTTCCCTTGGCAGTAGGACCATTCTTAGGATATGCATAAAAAATCCTCTCCTCAGAGCTGAGACAGACAGACAGCTGGAAACTCATCCTTTCAGTGGTTTTGGGGTTAGTTTTTTTTCCCTCTCTCATTCTTGTTACACAGCATTGTAAAATACATATATTTAACAATATAGGACTCACAAGAGCCAGATCATGGCTAGAAACAGCCAGCCTTGAAGCTCTGCATCAGTTCATTGCTAACTCAATGGACAACATTCTCCATGTGTCACTAGACATTAACTTGAATGCACATTCTAATAACGGTAGCTTTTCCTTTAGCTTCTAGACTTAGGCATTAAATATTTATCAGTGAAATATTTGCAAACTGGAGAGCACAAAGTTGCCTCGAATATTACTTTACACACTTCAAATTAGTTTTGTATTTCTTTTCATATTTAAATTAGCATGGTCCCAGAGCAGAATAATCAATAGATGGAACTAAGGTATAAAAGGCACTTACACCTAACCAGCTCAATTGCTTCCAACTTCAACAGAATCTAATTACAAAAAACCTGAAAGGTTCTTTGAGAAAAACAAGTCTCTTGGAGGCAAATATATCCTTGGTGAGGGTGGATAAACAACATATCCAGTATATGAAGCTGGAAACAACAACATTTCTCTCAGAAATCCTCTAGAGCTCATTGCTTGCTTGTTGACAGGCTTTATTAGAGGATTTCATATTCTGTCCTAACTAGGTTTTTCATGGTACTCGGTAAGTGACTTGTGCAGATC
The DNA here is from genome assembly GCF_002925995.2 of Terrapene triunguis. NCBI lineage: Eukaryota > Metazoa > Chordata > Testudines > Emydidae > Terrapene > Terrapene triunguis. Next base: position 4,170,716 of record NW_020664481.1, on the reverse strand, counting down.
CCCAAAACTACTGTGGAAAAAGGGAGTACTTTAATAACTTCTCTCTCTCTCTCACTTCCGGGGGGGAAATAGTCAACGAATTTAGAAGAATTTTTTATTTTTTAAAAGAGCTTCTCATCCTAGCCTTTATAAAACTATGCTCTCTGCAGCTGATTCATAGAGAGAAGAAGCGGGGAAAGGAATAAAGAAAAGCTCTATCAAAACAGCAGACTGGATACATCTCCTTTCTCTGAGTCAGACGGCAGCTTTTCCCCTGCAAGATAGTTAGGCCTTAGCTACACTTGTGAGTTACAGCGCTGTAAAGGCTCCCCCAGTGCTGTAACTCACTCCCCGTCCACACTGGCTAGGCATTTGCAGCGCTGTATCTCCGTGGTTGCAGCGCTGCATGTACTCCACCTCTCCGAGAGGAATAGCAAGTATTGCGCTGCGGCGCCAGTGTGGCCACCCAATGCGCTGTGAATGGCCTCCAGAATTATTCGGCAGTATCCCACAATGCCTGTTCTAGCCACTCTGGTCATCAGTTCAAACTCTACTGCCCTGACCTCAGGTAACCAACCATGTAATTCCCTTTACATTCCCCGGGAATTTTAAAAATCCCCTTCCTGTTTGCTCAGCCCGGCGTGGTGTGGAGTGCTATCAGCGAATCTTTCCACGCGCCAAGCGAGCCCCAGCATGGAGCAATGGCGAGTTGCTGGACCTCATCAGTGTTTGGGGTGAGGAAGCTGTACAGTCCCAGCTGCGCTCCAGCCGTAGGAATTACGATACCTTCGGGAAGGTATCAAAGGACATGATGGAAAGGGGCCATGACCGGGACGCCCTGCAGTGCAGGATTAAAGTGAAGGAGCTGCGGAGTGCCTAAGGCAAAGCCCGCGACGCAAACGGCCGCTCGGGTGCTCCCCCCGCGACCTGCCGATTCTACAAAGAGCTGGATGCGATACTTGGGGTTAACCCCACCTCCACTCCGAGCACCACCATGGACACTTCAGAGCCGGTGGGGGGGGGGGGGGGGG
>NW_020664481.1:4145144-4169606 GCF_002925995.2 Terrapene triunguis | reverse complement strand
GGAGGAAGAGGAGGAGGAGGAGGAGGAAAACGGGAGTGATGGTGGTGGGCCAGATGGAGACACCCCGGAATCCCTGGAGCCATGCAGCCACGAGCTCTTCTCGAGCCAGGAGGAAGGTAGCCAGTTGCAGCGGCCGGTACTTGGTGGAGGACAAACAGAAGAGCAGGTTCCCGGTAAGCGGGTGTTTTTTTCGGGAAGGAATTTTTTCGGTGCGGGCTCTTTGGGAGAGGAAGGTTAGGCATGCATGCCTAGATGCGTAATAGTGCATTGATGTGGTTTATCACATCGCGGTAATCGGCCTCGGTAATCTCCTCGAATGTCTCATCCAGAACGTGTGCAATGGGAGGAGCCCTGAAGCCCTAAGGACCTAAATACGACAGTTTCCCTTCTCATAGTGAAGAACCTCCACTTATTGCCTCCAGGAGTACAGAAAGAGGATCTGGACAGCAATCAAAGCACCAGAGGATAAGAGAAAAGAAGTCATTTACAGGTGCTGTAAATGATCATCAGTTTCTGGAGTAGGAGAGTTCAGACACAGATGCTGCAGGGAGCATTTTACTACCGGGCTGCTGCTCAGGTGGATTTGCAGTTGAGCCATGAAAGAGGAACCTAGCTAGTTCTTGTAAAAATGGCAATACAACCATTCTGGAGAATATTTATTGAGCTCTGCTAGCAGAAAGGACATAGTTTAAGACAAGGCTAGAGAGAGTTCACAAATACATTTCTTGCCTTTCTTTCTTGGGCTTGTCAGGAGAGGGGCACACTCATTTTGTAAGTAAGGCCAGAAGAGAGTTTTAACTACTCAAAACAGAGAAGGGATTGAAAATTAAGCACCCTCAGTCTTTTATATGTCAAGGATCTCAGCATTAATATCAACTATCCATGTTTTAAAACTGAGTCCAAGAATTCTAATCTTTTCTCCACTTAAAAGAAAAAAATCCCATTGGCAAGATTAACAGCGACTATGATAAGCGATCTGATGCGAATAGTAGAAAATCATCACAATAACAGAGAGTAAAATAAAAAAGTGCTATCCTATGGGAACCTTTAGCACAGCTTGTAAAACTATCAGCCCTCACAAAAAAATCTCCTCGCCATCCTTTACAATGATCATCATGAAAATGAAGCAGCTATCCCAGATATACTGTCCTGCAAGGCTGCTTTAGCAGATGAGCATGGAAACTGATCTGGGGCTGGGATTTTACCAGCTATTACAAACAGTACTTCAAGTGGGTGCTTTTTGCAATATAATTTGGTGATGCTCTAGATTTTTGGGGAGGATTTATCATCCCACAAGTGAATCCTGGCAGCTGATTGCCTCTTTCCTTGTAAAATCTAAATGTCAATCACATATTTAAAAAGTCAACTTTCCAAATGAAAAAAAGTGAAATCTCATTTTCCAGTGCAGCAAATTATGTAATTGAAAGTGTTGGTTTTAAACTAAGTGTTCTGTTTCAATCAATATTTACCGATAAAGTATTTTACTGCATAAACCCCCAAACCATCAGCACACATATTAGTAAATATTGATTTATACTGTAAGTGTAATACCACCACTGGCCTCCACATCCAGTCCATCTGCTTCATGCTAATTAAGAGCAGTTATCACAATCTGGCATCTTTCTAGGGAACTAAATACATGTATATTTTCTAAAGGAAAAACCCACATGTACCAGACTGTAGCATGATTTATGGTGTTTGGAAAGAGTTCTAAACTTTGGTTTCTCCTTCCACCCCCGTCAAGATGTTGGGAAATTTCTCTATCCACTGTATTTGAACCTTCTGTTCCTTCTGCAGTATCTGCCAATTAAATGAGATTTGCAAACTCTGCAAGAAATCAAAAAGGCATTACTTACCCTTAATAAATGGTCAAACTAGATTTTACGAGTCTAATACCCGTTTCCACAGAAATCAAACTGAATCCTCCTAAGGGAAGAACACAAGCAAACCATTTGTGTATTAGCATGCTGCTACAATACTGTTCTGTTCCTATGGGTTTTTTAAATCCCTGAAACCTTTAATAAAAAATATCCCCGTCACCTTGTTACAGTTACCCTTTGTGGTATACTAGAGACAATGGATTTAAGTGAAATGCCAAAGAGGATTTTATACTTCACTTTTGAAAACAAATATTTTCCCGTTGACCGTTTAAATAGGATAACAATTGAAATCACTATCTCAGTATATGCTTACTGAATGTACGACTACCTAAGTCAGCAGCAAATAAGTGGCTGAACTCTTGATTAAAGGGACATTGTCAGAGCATTTAAACACAAATGTTAGGTTTTGTGTAAAAATGGTTTACAAAACCCAAGATATCTGCATGTTTATTAAAATGAATTGGTTTGCATTTAAACATTCTCATTATGCTTTGATCTAAACACTGCCTCACTGTGGCAGGCCATAAAAAAAAGAAAAGGACAGATTAATTTATTTTCATTGTCCAAGCTTAGTGAAGCGCAGGTAAATGACATAAAATGGTGAAATAAAATTTAAAAACAAAACAAAAACCCAAACCACATTTTAAAGAAACACTTAACTTTTTAGAAAGTCAGAGACAGGTATCTGCAAATATCTTTAACGTAGTCCCGTCAATATTTGTAGTTATAAAAATAAATCACATTTTTCTTTAAGAAAAAGTTTTTCTACCCAGTTGCTACGTGAAAGGCCTGCGCGCACACGTACGCACACACAAGGAAACCACAATAAAACTGACTGGAGACAAAATCTTGTGGAATGCACAAAGTAAAAAAAATTTCTAATAATTATCATTTAATGTGTTATTTGTAACTCCAGTAGTTAAAATCAACTTAAAAAAATCATACTGCTTTAAAGTTGATGCCTTTTTAATAATCTGAAATGTTGTTAGAAATACAGGTAAAGAAATTTGTTTTAAAAAAATGCAAAAAAATTTCATGACATATGGTATGACCTGTTAGAAATAAGTGAACTTTAATTTTTAAATTCCATCCATAATAAAAGCAATATTTTACTTGTGGTATCACCCCTTTTTTGGCAGTTTACGTACAACATTGTCTGATTGAAATTAAAGGGACTCATGCAAATGCATGGAATGACTGAATTTCAATATGACATTTTTAATACCATTTTACATGGTATTAGTAACAAGCAGTTTGTAGCTTCACGCTGTGGGGACCACACTGACTCCACAATGATGTAGTTATGCCAGTGCAAATTTCCTTCATGTAGACAGGGCTTCTATTAACATAATTCCTGGAGCAGATTACATATAGCGAAAAGTGAACCAGTCTCAGCCTTGGTCCACACTACAAACTTATGTCAGTATAAGTAGGTCGCTCAGGGGTGAGAATTTTCTATACCCAAGTCATATAGGTATACCAACCTAACCTCCAAAACAAGAGGGCTTTTCCCATCGACATACCTACTGCTTCTTGGGGAGGTGGAATACCTACAGTGACAGGAGAAGCTCTCCTGTCGGCATAGGTAGCATCTTCGTTAAGCGCTGCAGCTGTACCACTGTAAGTTTAGACAAGCTCTCAGTAACTCATGCTTTAGCATACAAGGAGAAAAAATGTGATTCAGCAACATAAGCGGCTTCCCTTTCAGTGTTCTAGGTGAAAGCTGCAAAGATTGCTGCTGTTCACTGGTCACACATATAAGTGATAAGGAAGAGAAATGTCAAGCACCAACTAGAGTGAATGGATGTGAGAAGCTGCAGGATGCTACATAATGTGACAATGACTCAGGAAAATAAAAATGGGATGAGTTTTTTTGAACAAGTGGCCTTTTTTAGAGGCAAATCTCTTCCAAGTCAATAGTGACTAAAAGTTGTTGTCATCCGAAAAGTGTATAGTAGCTTTTGTTAAATGACTGGAAGGTGGGGGTCTCAGTCCAATTTCCAACAGGCAAGAGTATACATCTCAGTTATCATTCAAAACCAAAAATTCTTGTGGACAGACACCAAGAAACCAAAGATTGAATGAGCTTGAGTGTGAACTACCTACTTGCCCCAGAGGTGTCTCTCTACATCAAACTTGGAGTTTATTAGTAAAACTACAGAAAGAAGCTTACATCACTGCTGGGCATGCAGCATCAATTCTACTGTACAACAGAAGACAAATTCTTTACAGGTGTCAATCTTTCACAAACACTCAGAACAGTTAATTAAGAAAACTGATGCTAATAGCACCCCATACTAAGGAAGAATGAAGAACCCCAGTAAACATCTATCCTGGTCTTGATAAATCCCCTTGCTCACCTGATAGTTGTGGGTAGCAAAATCTCTCTGGGACATGGGAGTGTTTAAGCCACCACTATCAGTAGAATAAAACTTTCCTTTAGAAAGAGTTTCTAGCCTTTATTGTTGCAAAGCCCTGGTTTACACTTAAAAGTTAGTTCGATGTAACTATAGCACTCAGAGATGTGAAAAATTCATACCCCTGTGCAACACAGCTATGCTGACCTAACCTCTGGTGTAGATGTGGTTAAGTGAAAGGAAACACGCTTCCATCAACCAAGCTACCATCGCTCAGGAAAATGGATTACCTACAGCAACAGAAAAACCCCTTCCATTACTGTAGAAAGCATCTACACTACGGACTATAGCAGCTTAACTATGGTTCCAGAGCAGTGCCATTGTAGCATCTGTAGTGCAGACATGGCCAAAGATAACCTTCCAAACACAAATGGACATAGTGTCTCCTTTAACCTGACAGCAGTTCTAGTGCCTCTGTTCAGTTTCCTCAAGCAAAAGAGTGAATTGACAAGATGGATGTGTGACGGGTTCGGTCACAGAGACCCCTTTGGGACTGCCACCTCATGTGCTGAGACTACCTCTGGGCCCGTTTTCCCTGGCAGCTTGGGGCTTCAGAACCCTGCCTTGTTGAGCCAGACACTCTAGCCTCCTGCAAACACAGACCCAGGTCTGAACCACGTCCCCCAAAAGCTGCAGCCTTAACTGAAAACGGCTTAGGAAGTGCTCCTGTCTAGCACCCAGTTCCCAATGGGATCCAAACCCCAAATAAATCTGTTTTATTCTGTATAAAGCTTATACAGGGTAAATTCATAAATTGCCCACCCTCTATACACTGATAGAGAGATATGCACAGCTGTTTGCTCCCCCAGGTATTAGTCACTAACTCTGGGTTTCAATAATAAGCAAAAAGTGACTTTATTAAGTACAAAAAGTAGGATTTCAGTGGTTCCAAGTAATAGACAGAACAAAGTAAGTTACCAGGCAAAATAAAACAAAACACGCAAGTCTAAGCCTAATACAGATAAAATCTCACCCTCAGAGATGTTCCAATTAGCTTCTTTCACAGACTAGACTCCTTTTTAGTCTGGTCCCAATCCTTTCCCCTGTAAAGTCTTTGTTTCAGCTCAGGTGGTAGCTAGAGAATTTCTCATGACTGCAACCCCCTTTGTTCTGTTCCACCCCTTTATATACCTTTGGCACAAAGCGGGAATCTTTTGTCTCTTTGGGTCCCCACCCCTTCTTCTAAATGGAAAAGCACCACGTTAAATATGGATTCCAGTACTAGGTGACATGGTCACATGTCCTGTGAGACCCCAAGCCTTCATTCTTCCCGGCCGAAGTAAACAGAGCCATCTACAGTCAATTGTCCTAGTTGCTGGGAGCCATCAAGATTCTAAACCACTACTAATGGCCCATACATTGCATAAATACAATAGGACCTCAGAGTTATATTTTATATTCCTAGTTTCAGATACAAGAATGATACATTCATACAAATAGGATGAACACACTCAGGAGATTATAAGCTTTGTAATGACAACTTACAAGACCTTTTGCATGAAGCATATTCCAGTTACATTATATTCACACTCATTAGCATATTTTCATACAATCATATGGAGTGCAACGTCACAGGATGTTTCATAGGTGCTATTCAGAAATCTGCTAAGATTAATTAAACTTGATAATGTTGTCAATTAGGGTTGGGGTTCCCAGGATCTTTAGGAACTGGGATGGGCTTCTCATTAGGGCATTGGGCCTGGACCTTGCACATGGCACACCCCAAATCTATCGTACCAGCCTCTAGCTAGGTGTATCATAAGATTTTTCCAAGCTCTGCTCCCACAAGTGTTGTAATTAGTAAATCTGTTTCAACCTGAAATTTAAGTTTGGTGAATTTAGGAGATCAGGTAAATTGCAGTACAGCACTAAAACACAGTTGAAAATCTATGAACAAGCCAAGATAGATGCATCAAACTGATGTCTATAAGGATTGTTTTCACTCTCCTGCCTTTGACAAAAGTTTTACCACATACGAGAGTGCATGCAGTGTTTGACTGCCAATGACAAGTGGAGAAGAGTACTAAGCAAGGCAAATACAAGATACCAGCACAGACCTGCCCACATGGTGTCAAGAAGAAACATTTTTCTGAAATAGAACACAAAAAAAGCTAGCTGGGGAAAAAACAAAGAGCGTACGTGAAAGAGAAAAAAAGATTTTCATGGTCTTTCTTTTCTTCAAGAATTAACCATGGAGCTTGTTTGCTAGCATCAATTCTATCTACATCAAGAAAAATTCTTTAGCAGCAGAAAAAATAATTTGCAGCTGGAAACTACTTATCAAAACCAACATAGTAAATTACTAACAGACTTAATTCTGGTAAAATACAAACATATGAACAATCCCTGTCCCGGATATTCCTTATAATCTTCTCTTTCCAGAAATCATATCTCCATTCTCACTTGCACATAGCATTCACTGTTCAGTTCAGTGGCCATCTGCAGTACAAATTTCTGGGATTTTACTCGCTTGGTTTCTGTTGCAACTGGTAATTCTAATTTAGTGACTCAGGAACGTTTTGATCCACATGTCCAATCCCATTATTCAACAGGCCAGATCCACTGACCCAGAGATCTACACAATACCCAGCCTGTAATTACTTGTAAATACCTTCCCTCATTATTACATTGTGTTCAGAATAAAAACAAATGGAGCTGAAACAGAAGGAAAGAACCCCAAAAACAAAATGGAAAATGTTCAAAGACAAAATTTACATATGCTCCAGGGTTGTCTGTCCCATTTAAAGACATAGGAGGAGTAAGAAAGGCCAGTGAGGATGAATAAGTGCTTAAAAGACATGTGATGGATGAACAGGTATACAAATCAAACAAAAAGATCAAAGAATGCCAGAGCCAAGCAGATTGCAACTGCAAGCAAGTAACAAAATAGCAAAGCAAAATACAATAATATACTAATATTAATGTAAAAAGTTTTTTAAAATCTACATGAATTTTGGTTGAGGAGTATCCCTGTCCTGTCAACTGTGTATTATTTATTCACAAAAATTCTGTCTGCCTCATTTGCCCTAATTATTTGAATCAATGCAACTATTGCACATTAAAAGATAACTTTCTCTGCTTCCCCTCTATGCTTTGCCCCAACTAATGTTTTCAGGATCTCTTCTTTGAAGAATCAATCAAGCCATATGTTCCCAGCTTTTCTACAGATTCCTGAGTCCATCAGTTTTCCTGTCATGTTCCTGATTCTCTTTAGTATTTCCACTTCCTTGTGAAAGAAAAAGTATGCCTATTTCTAACATTTGCCCCACTCTTCTCCCACACACAGGAAGAGGGTTTTATTAAGTAATTTCTCCTTTCAATAAAATACTGTTGTCAATCTGAGTCCAAACCCTGATCTTCACTTTTTGTTTATGTATCATTAAAATATCTTATCCTGTGATGTGATACATCAGAACAGTGAGAAAAGGATAAATTCACATGAATTCAAAGAATCAGTGCAAATAAGGTGACTGTATTAACTATTCAAATAATTCTGAGTTGTCATACAGGGAAACTCCCAACCATAAACATGGATTTTGGGGGAAACACTTTTCATATAACACTGCACTGATGATCAGTCTATACCAGCAAGCATGATATGCTCACAAGTTTGATTAGATAAAACTATTACTGTAACTAGATATTGTTCTGAGGTGACATCTGTAAATGTCAAAAGTTTGATGAAAAGATGAAAAAGGTTGACTAATGAAGTGTAAAAAGGATCAGTATTATCAGATGAAATAGACTACAGATTAAACAAATTGCTAAAAGCTAACAACCATGCACAGAAAGGCTTACTGTTTAAACACTCTAGATATGGACAGTTTTACCTGCCTTAAAATAGTAACTGCAAGTATATTGATAAACAGATTGAGAAGATGGCTTGGTTCATTGCAACTTCGAAGTGCAGTACTTCCACATGCTCTTCTGCAGTGCTACTTGTAACTTCCCATAGCAGTGTCCTTTTCCAAATCACAATACAAAGCCTTTTGGTTACGATCTAGTGTTCAGTCTGCTATCTGATATGACCTTCATCAAGGAATAGATGCTGCCCTTGCAAGAGGATGCAACGTCTATTAGGTTCTTCCAACTCTAAGTACTATGTTCCTGTGCATTAAAGAGGATAGATCTTAACTACACCTCCACCTCGATATAACGCTGTCCTCGGGAGCCAAAAAATCTTACCGCGTTATATCGAACTTGCTTTGATCTGCCGGAGTGCGCAGCCCCCCCCCCCGAGCACTGCTTTACTGCGTTATATCAGAATTCGTGTTATATTGGGTCACGTTATATCGGGGTAGAGGTGTATATACACAAGAGGAAACTGATGAAGCAAACAAACTGCCTGCCAACACAGCACAGGTTAAAGAGAGCCCAGCTAGCCCCACCCCACTATAATTGCAGACAATGCCAGGTATGGAGGGGGGAGAGAAGGAGAGAACCTGGGTCAGCTCGGGGCTGCCTGGAGAAGAGGCAGGAGCTAGCCTTCCCGACCTGAGAAGAGACGCTAGCCTGCCAGCCAAGGCAGCCATCTGGGAGTAACTACGGTCTCCTCAGCCAAGGGAGACTGCAAAGGAGACCTAGGAAACTCTGGCATCTAAGGTAACTAAGTGAGAAAAGCTCAGAGACATTGTGGGATTTGGCCTCACCAACTTGCCCGCCCGAAGGAGCCTGGGACCATGGCAGGGCACTGCCCAAGACCATGAAAGGGTGCTATGGGAGACAAGACACCCAGCAAATTGGACTAGAGGGGCCATGCCACAAACTGAACAGGACCCCACAAGGTTCAGGGGTTGACACACACAGGACCCTGGGCTGGGACCCAGTGGAGAGGGAGGGCCTGGGTCCCCCTACCCACCACTGCCTTAAAGACTCAGGCTCCTCAACCAAACAGGGAACAGAAAGCCAAGCGTGCCAAACACTAGGCCACCCGCCCTCCAAGTCACCTGGTAGAGAACGATTTTTCCTTTTTAACCAAAGGGATACTAGTATTATGAAGCATTGTGCTTTAAGCCACTAACTGTTTGACCTACGTGTCAGTTTGAACTGAAGTTTGTGTTTTAAACATTAATGTGTAGACTATTTTTGTGTTACAGAAAGTGAGAAATAAATGCCAGTGACTGAGCCAGACATGGCTGCAACAGACATCCTCCACTTAAATCCTGATCTACAACAACCCTACTATTCTGGTCATGGACTTCTCAACACAGTCTCACGGTGTCAAATTTTGTGATGAAAATAGAGGGACCATGAGGAGACCGAACTCATTTTTCACTTGGAATAGAACCTAGGTCTCCAGCAGTGAAAGACTACTGCTCTAAATACTGAGCCACTTCTCTGAAGTAGTACGAGTTACAAAAATACTTTTAAAAAAAGCAATGCAAACTACTAAATAGTTTTTAGGAACAAGAAATTAGGCCAGGATAAACACAGCTCCTTTGCTAAATGTTAAGTCTGGATTGATTTTTATAGCCCTTAACCCATAAAACAGGGGCTATGTTGAAACTTAAGTACAGCGGCACAAATGCCATCTCCATGATAAGCTTAGTGGATTAAAATTTAAGGCTGATTGAGCAGCTTGTTATAAAGACTTGTGACCTCGTACACTATAGAAGAGTAAGATTCAAATCTACTAAAGAAGAGCTTTCACATCTTGAAGAAAGAAATACCTTACGTTCAACTTCCCATTTAGGTGCTCCATCCTGACTCTCACCTTTTCCCCCCAATTAAACCAAATATACAAAAATCTTTGTTTAAATTTGCATTCATTGTTTAAAATCCCATTCCTCCTATTTCATCCTGCAGGGAAGTGAAATGATTATGTATGACATTACTGTAATTTCCACGCAGCATAATGGTGGCACAGCTTGGATAGTGCAGCAAACTCATAATTAAGATGGAGAAGAAAGCACTCGTTTTGAAGGGGGGGAAAAAATAGCTGGAGGTCCATGAAAACCTGCAAAGTAAGTTGTTTTTTGTATTAAGGTTTTGGTTTGCTAACCCCCCCCTTTAAAGTTTCCCTATATTGGTCTGCACAGTTTTTGTACTAGTATTACTATTTTGGTCAGAAAAGAATGTGCCAATTTATACTCTTCCTGTGAAAAAGTGAGCAAATTACACTGGAAGTTATCAAAACATAGCCAGACCTTGAAAGTACTCTCTCCCAAACTCTTCTGCCACTTGCAACAATTTAAGCATGGGATTCCCAAGTACTGAAAGAAATGAAGCTAGATGGAACACAACATCCAATATGCAAAAAAGCAAAATGCAAAATCCATTCCAACCTAGCCTTCCCAAAATAACATCAGATCAAACAAAAAGCCCAGTCTCTAGTGACTGGAGGAGACAGATTTATGCACGTTTTGGGATGTGCTCACATGCTTCAGTGGAGGGTGCCATATAAAAATCTAGAAGAAAAACAAAGACTGTGTAAGCGTCTCGATCTTTCCATTTAACAAACTGCATGTGTCGAATTATGGCTATACTAGATTAACTGAGTTATCTGGGAAGGAGAGAGGTTGATCCAACAAGCTTCTTTCTCCAGAGCCAGTTTTGAGTAGTCAAAAATAATTACAAACAAGTTATAAGCAAATTAAAATTAGTGTTGTAGAGAATATCTAAAGAAAAATTGCCACCAGAGTGGACTAAGAAAAAAATAATGTTGTCATAATATTCCAGGATATTAACACATTCTTTAATTAAAGTTGGTCTGCCAAGTAAAAGCAATTACTTCACCAGAAAAGGCACACATTTACTGGAAATTCCCCCCCATCTACCTCCTACAGTAGTGGAGAACAGAAAAAAGAGGCAAATATTTTATCTGCCTTCATAAATAATTGTTGCCTTCATAAATAATCATTGCAGGTACTATAAAGTAACAGAGAATTACTGAAAAAATGGATTTACCAAAAAACCCAAATAATGCTAAATGGCCTTTATAAACATAAAACAAAGGGATCCTGTCCATTCACATTTTTGGCCCAAAAATTAAATTCTTATGTAAAAGCTTCTTTTTACAAAACTTAAACCCAAAAGAAATGTTTCCATGATTTAGTTACTAATTCCAATAGCAACAGGCTTTTGGTTTCCCACTCCCCAACAAACAAACATTGCCTTGCACCATTTCAATCTGAGCATTGCAAAACTAGTGCAAGAGAACCTGAAAGCAAAACTGACTAGACTATTTTCATTGATCAAGCTGAGAGGAAAGGAAGAAATTAAATCATACAAAACAGTAAAAATAGAAATATTAAAATTCTCAGCTGCATCTACCCAAGATCTTATTGGTAATAGATGTAAGGTGGTTAGTCAAGACCATGACTGTTCAAAAAAGAAAGCCTCTTTGTGAAGAATTAGCTTTGTTTGTGTTCAGTTTCTTTTCTCTAAGGTTCAGTTCTGCACTTCCCTTCACCCATGTGAGCACACAACCTTACTCATGATGGGTCTACTTTGACATGTGAGAAAGCAAGAAAAAGATCCATCAGAACCCTTTGGGATACTGATGTCCCTTCTTGAGCAGTTCAACATATCAAGAATGCTGCATGTAATTCTGGTCACCCCATCTCAGGAAAAGATATTAGAATTGGAGAAAGTATGGAGAAGGACAATAAAAATGATTACGGGTGTGGAACAGCTTCCATATGAGGAGAGATTAGAAAGACTGGGAATGTTCAGCTTGGAAAAGAGACAACTGAAAGGGGATGTGATAGGGGTGTATGAAATCCAGAATGGTGTGGAGAAAGTGAATAAGGAAGTGGTATTTACCCCTTCACACAACACAAGAACCTAGGGTCACCTAATGAAATTAATAGGCAACAGGTTTAAAACAAACATAGGAAGTACCGGGTACTTCTTCACACAATGCAGTGTCAACCTGTGGAACTCATTGCCAGGGTATGTTTTGAAGGCCAAAACTATAATGGGGTTCAAAAATAAGTTCATGGAGGATAGGTCCATCAATGGCTATTAGCCAAGATGGGCAGGGACACAACCCTATGCTCTGGGAGTCCCTAAACATCTGACTGCCAGAAGCTGGGACTGGACAACAGGGGATGGATCACTCAATAAATTGCCCTGTTCTGTTCACTGGCTCTGAAGCATCTGGCACAGGCCACTGTCAGAAGACAGGGTACTGGGCTAGATGGATCATTGGTCTGACCCAGTATGTCCATTCTGATGTTCTTCTGTTCAGAGTAACAGAGCCAATTTTAAGCATAAACAATGCAAGCAACTACTTCCCCTAATGCTGGCCTACACAAGGTCTCACCGCCACATGAAATGATAGGCTGTAGTGATCCCCTCTTGATACAGCAAGATCGAAGAGAGAGACAACTCTTGGACTCAGGAAAAGCTACTCACCGTCCAACCCCTCTCCGTCTGGTAACTTGGTCCCTCACATAGAAACCAGCTCTAGAAACAGAATAGCTTACGTGTCTTTAAGAAGTCACCAGGAATCTACTGCAACTGTTCATGTACAAACCATGAGTTTGCCCCCACCCCCACCCTCCCTCTCCCACACAAACATTTCCTATTTCATAACTACTATTAAGCAGTTTGTGTTGTAAAAAAGCAACGGTCAAAAATGATTCCTGGATGGCAGGACTAAGTCAATTTTTCTGAACAGTAGTTGCATTTTCAACAATCTTAAAGATGGTCTGCAAAAGGGTTATTTTAAAATATGGCTTATTTTCTGTTTTGCTTCTTCATGATTAATAGAGGGAATTAAAAGCGTGGGTTTGGTTTTCTGTTTTTGTTTGGGTTCCACCCACTTTCTTTTACCTCAGAAATATCTGGTAAATCAAATCTGGTCTTCCCAAGGGTCTCAGAGAATGTATATTTAATTCTCACACCAGGGGAGCAATGAAGGAGCTCCTGAGTCGCTTCCAGGACTCAACTTCCAGGCTATAGGGAAGTAGCCCAGGGAACCAGAGCAGCAATTAGTAAAGGGACACAGTATGAGGCTGCTATACGTAAACGGTCCCTGGGTTAGGACCCGAAGCAGGGGGTGGGACAGGCCCCCTTCCCACCAACCACTGGGGAGAAGTGGCTACACCCTAAGGAAGGGAATTAGAACTGTGGCACTCCAGGGAAGGGAGCCACACTACTGGGACTGACTTAGCAGGGAGCTGTGGTTAGCAAGTCCAAGACGGGTGGCTCAGCACGAAGGCTGGGGTCACTGAGGCCTCAAGTAGAGGCAAGGAGTCTCCAGAGATGCTGCTCAGTACTAGAGTAGGAACCGTGCAACCTAGCTGGACCAACTGAGGGTACTGTGATGGGTTAAAGACTGAGCCCAAGGAGGGCTGCAGGACATTTTGGACTGTATACCCCGGAAGGAGTTTGTTTGTTTCACACATGGACAGAGTGCGACTCGGCTGGAGGGCTAGGTCATCGAAGACCCGCCTGGCAAGTGCAGAGACCAGGGGACACGTGCGCGGAGAAAAAACTCCAAATGAAGGGAACTGTGTTTCACAATGTAACAAAGGGCATACATTAAAGACAACGGTGTAGCTGAGAATCTTTATTACTGGTGATAATCAAGAAATAGCACATCTTGAATTTCAGATCCCAGTTTCAGTCTGCAAGCTGGGTAATTAGAAAAAATATTCTGCATCTGAAATGAGCAAATTTGATATAGAAATCATTGGGACAGTAAGATGGAGAACCCTTAGATTCCACTTTTATAAACTCAGTTTTCAGAGCAGAACCACACTTAAAATAATCTTCAGGGGTTTATAATAAGAGCACTTATATTACTCTACTGCATCATTACAAGTCACTCCCATTCTCAATTTATATTGGTTTTAGTACTGTAAGGTATCAAGTTATTAAATGTAAACTTTTCTTCCCCTAAAGAAAATAAGAGAGATCACACCGCCAAATAATGACTGGTTTTGAGACTAGTTTGAGTGAGAGAGAAATTCTGTATCTACTTTTTTGGTGTTGACCAACACTAGAACATAAAAAGCATCCTACGTAACCTCATGCCATACTGCTTTCCACAGAAGCAAGCATCACCCCTATATATTAACTTACCGCTAATCCCCCCACGAAGAGTAGTACCTCCAGAGAACCCACATCAATGTATTGTTTGTAAAATGTTTTGAGATCCCCAAGTGAAAGGTGCCACAGAAGTACTATTGAATTCAAACTGTCAAACTAGAGAAGGAGGGAAAATGAGATAGACCAAACACATTGAGGGAAAAATGCAATGCACAACCCACTTTCCCCTACTATCCCTCTTACAATAGTACCTTTACACAACCTCACATTTTAATTTTGTTTTTCTTTTTAACAAACCCTGCCACATGACAGCAAGGAAGGAAGAGTGAAATCTCTTTTGTAGGATTTGTTAAAAAAAAAAAAAAAAAACACTCAAGAGGGACAGCAAGAGATTAAGGGAAGGAGAGAAGTCGGATTTTTATCATTTCAAATGTACACAAATTAATGTTACAATTCTCTCAGAGATATGGCGACAGGAACAAAACAAGTTAACTTTGCTCACAGTTTATATTGTTACCAGAATCCCTTAATTCAACTATACTTTATGTATTGTACAATTGTAAACATATTAGTCTTCAAGCAACGATTGACAAAAATCCACTTGCCTACTCAGACTTTGCAAGTTAAAATCATGAATTAAGTGTTGTAGCAAAATGGTACTTACAAGTATAACAGGAACTCTTCCCCACAAGAGAATGGAAATCAGGAGTTCTATGGGATAAGACAGAGGGAATAAACCACAGGTGGTCAGGAATAAGGAAGTGAAATCAGAAATCTAGTTTGTTAGTAATTAGGGAGGGGACATTTTCTTACAGTTTACAAAGGGCTAGGATACCGGAAGGCAATGTAGATGGTGATTTTACATTGACTGCAAGAGCTCCTTGCGGGCTTTCACAGACACATGAACATTTAGCTATTTTTGTTTGCCCCTCAGACCTCTTGATCATCACATGCCTTCCACGCAGGAAGTAGATTGCCACTCTCCAGTACAATATTTGAGCAAGATCTTACATGTTCAATTTGTCTGCTGACAGCACTTCTCCTATGTTTCTATCAGAACTGTGAACCAAGCAAAATTACACTGAATCCATGACTTTGGAGGTAAAAAGGACTACAATCCTCTAACATGCTTTTTCCCCCTAGCCTTATAAAGATTTGCTTTAACTCTTCACAGTACCTTAAATACTGTGATTTTTTTTAAAGATGTAAGAATTATTTTGGGAAAGTTCTGTGGCCTGCCTTATATAAGGGGTGAGACTAGATGATCACAATAGTCCCTTTTAGCTATGATAGCTGTGATTTTAATTTATAAAAGCATCTCACTGGAAGCACTTGAGGCTATTAAGTATTAGCGGTATGAATTTCCTGTACCTGACACATTTCTAGATAGCTATATAAACTCTTCTCTCTACTTACTGCCCTTGGCAATTTTTGTATGTCAGCATTTTTTTCCTGCAAACAGCTGATTCAATGGTTAAAAAGCAAAAATAAATACCAACTTTTCCTATTTACCTACAATTTAGTTTCTTCTTATGGCGTTATCAACTGATTTGAAAGCAAAAGATCTTTTGAGGAGTGTCCCAATCTGTGCAAAAGCTTAAATATATTACAGAGTATGAGTCAAATGTTTAATATTTCAAAGCCTGGAGAAATATTGTTACAAGATATCAATTAACAAGATTTTCTTCTACCATTATTAAGACAGAAAATAGCATTTGGCTTCATGTTAAAATATGAAAAATGGAGAGTAAAAGGGAATATTTTGTTGCAAATGTGATCATTCCATATTCTTTATGAAAATATGCTTATGATAGGAATATAACATAACCGAGATATAAGTTATGCAAGATGGCTCATGTGAGATATCATTGGAAAGGTTATGATTTACTGAATGTGATTATCCTATTTGTATGCCTGTATCATTTCTGTATCTGGAGTTAGGAATATTGACTAAGTATCTGTATTTCAACTAACTGGGAGAGAGGGATAGCTCAGTGGTTTGAGCATTGGCCTGCTAAACCCAGGGTTGTAAGTTCAATCCTTGAGGAGGCCATTTAGGGATCTGGGGCAAAAATCTGTCTGGGGATTGGCCCTGCTTTGAGCAGGGGGTGGGACTAGATGACCTCCTGAGGTCCCTTCCCATCCTGACATTCTATGATTCTATGCTACTTTAGGTGACGCCCACTGCTAACTCTTCAGGTACAACAATGGAAAACCCAGACAGGGCGGATGCCCCATCAGTGAGAATAATGGACTGTGAAAAGTTTGGCCTTCCTGCAGAAGCTCCATACTGCCACTGACTCATGGACGCTGTGATTCTACAGAGTCAGGTGGTCTTGTCACCTGATACTAAACATTACCTGGGACTTCTGGTAACTTTCTACTGGAAGGGAAGTGGGGTCAAGTTTGGGAAACAAAGAATTCCTGCCTTACATAAATCCTATTTATGGGTGGGGAGGAAGGTAAACCAAACTCCTCCTCTCCATGGCCTATCTGTCCAAGAAGAAAGACTGCAAAAGCCACCTGAAGGGAAGGCGGGGGGGGGGGGGGGGAGTCCAGACTGAGACAGGGGACCAGTTTGAAAAGGAATATACCTGGAACTCTGAACCGCAGAAACTTTGCAATCTGCCTGCAACAATATCTAGGGTGAGAAGCAGTATTTGTAACCAATTTCTTTAGTGAAACTAGCTTAGTTTGCATGTTTGATTTCATTTGCTTGGTAATCTGCTTTGTTCTGTTTGTTACCCCTTTTACCACTTATAATGGGCCTTTTGTAGTTAATAAAACTTGTATTGTTTATAATATAACCAAGTTTCTGTAATTTCTAATGGGGGGGGGGGAGGGGAAGAGAGAAGTTGTGCATACCTTCCTCCACATTGAGGGAGGAGGCGGATTTCATAAAACCTTTGAGTTTGTGTCCCTTAAAAGGAGTGAGCACCAGAGCGTTGGAGCAAGTCCCTTAAGCTGAGTCTTCCCAGAGCTGATCTGCAGCTGGGTGTGGCCCTGCCTGTGTGTGTGTTAGAGGAGGCTTTAATAGCCTTGCTCAGCAAGACAGGTTAAAGGGGGCCCAGGCTGGCAGAACAGGTAGACTCAGTGGTATCTCAGCATATCAGGTGGCATCCCCAGGGGTTCAACCCATCACAAAAATACAGCCAAAAATTAGACTTTTAAAAAGATAAGGCAGACTGTGCTTTTGTCAGTGATTATATTAATAAAACCAAACATCTTGAGAATAATATGCACTTCATCATAAATTTTATTTTTACTGACAAATTTCAAATATGAAATTTATTTAGAATTCTATTTTCCTGTAATAGGTGCAACACACACCCCAGAATGCTCATTATTACTTCTGATAACAGAATTTCTTTCAACTCCATCTGTATCTGATTCATGCTTGCAGTGTCCTTTGGTAAGACACACAAAAAATAAAGCAGTACATCTTAGTATTTCTGAAGCAACTAAGGAAACCTAAGTTGTTTTTGTAACATGCAATAACCTTATTTAGAATAAAAGAAGGACCAGAACTAAATTATTTATAAAGCCCACTCATCCAGTGGAGATTTGACATAATGGGCCTACACATGGAGTGGCACCTAGCTTCTCAAAGTAAGGCTTGAGCAACAGAAAACCAAGAAACCTGGAAGGGTACAAACTTGTTTTCCTACAAATTCCTTCCTAATCTGATTTGAGGAAATTATACATGACATGACATGTCTTTGCACAAGATCCACCCAGGCATACAGACTCAAGGTAGGTCTAAATTAAAACACAGTAGCACTTCAGTGCAGACACTCACTACAGTGATGGGAGAGATTCTCCCATCACTGAAGGTAATCCATCTCCCCAAGAAGTGGCAGCTAGGTCATTGGAAAAATTCTTCCATCCACCTAGCACGGTCTAAACCGAGGATTAGGTTGGAATAGCTATGTCTCTCAGAGATGTGTATTTTCATGCCCCTGATAGAGGCTGTTAGGCTGATGTAAATTTTCAATGTCAACCAGCCCTCAGAAACTGACTTTTAAATCTCAAGAGCTCACCTGAAATACAGATTCCAGCCAGGTGTTAATAGATGATCATCATCAAGGTAAAAAGTAAGTCAAGCAAAATTTACAGATATCTGTTCCTCTTGTTAAAATACCAACAATAAGGCCAGGTCTACACTCAAAAATTAATTAGACCCAGTTATGTCACTCAGGGGTGTGAAAAATCCACACCCCTGAGTGACGTAGTTAAGACGACCGAACTCATGTAGATGCATGAGGTCAACAAAAGAATTCTTCCGTCGACCTACCTAGTGCCTCTTGGGGAGGTGGATTAACTACACTGATGGGAGAACCCCTCCCACTGCCATTGTTAGTGTCTACACTGAAGTGCTGCAACTGTGCCACACGGAACTTTGTTCAAAGCAAGAAATATTTAAAAGGGAAACTACAGTTATTGTTACACAAATTATTTAAAGATATTATAAATGAAAGGAGCAAAACACACTTTTTTACAATTTGTTTCCTTAGTGCACTGGACATCACTTTGCACCATGTTTCACTATCACTCCAATCCAGTAAAGTATATGTCTGTGGTTAACTAAGTGCACAAGTAGTCCAACTGACCTCAATGTGACTACTCACTTGCTTGAAGTTAAGCACATGCTTAAGTTCTTTAGGCCTACATCACTTCCCCTGTTTGTGTGGGATTTTTATCCAGAAAGAGGTGAGAAAAGAGTATTTCAAGACAACTGAGAAGTGTAATTGTAAACAAAAGTTAGCAGGGGGACTGGTGAATCTTGGTCCTTTGTGCCTTCTTTCTGTTAAAGTTAACAAGTTTGGGTTCAAATAGTGAAAACACCTTGCCAAACAGAAGACCCAACCACTTTTTGAAACCTTCATTCCTCAGACCAGCAAAGCTGGAGCACCCAGGAAGGGAGGGAGACAATAGCAGTTGTCCCCTACAAATAAATTCCCCTTCCTGATGCTACTCACTCACCTATTCAGCCAGCTGAAGAGGAGACAGGTGAAAGTGAAGAGGATGAAGACAATTAGTGAGGATCTAGGCGGAAAAAAACCCCAGCTGTCCTTTCATTATTCTGTGTTGGATAGCTCCCAAAGGAACACTGATTAATATGGAGAGGTCCATGTGTTTCAGTTTTCTGGATAGAAGAACAATCCTTTAGCCTTATCTGAACCTGCCTTTATACTGACCCCAAAAGCATAATGGTGCAACCCTGTAAAGTATTAATGGGTAAGCAAAACATAAAGGAACAGTCACTTGTGGCCCAAATCAAGTTTCAGATTAAAGCCAATTAGTTTATTATGATTGCTGGTATTTAAAAATTGATCCTAATCTCTGGGTGCTTAACAAATTTAAAATATTATGCACACAATTAAATGAACAAGTTATTTAATAAATTGCCCAGAACTCATAAAACACCCATCATCATTTTTAAACTAAGGGCTGGGGGAAAGCCAACAGGTGCAGAGGAGCATGTGGTTCGGACATCCCTTAAGGTAGGATGTATAAATGGAGATTCCCTATGTCCTAATAAGGAGGAGACAGAGGATGGAAGATGATAAAATACAGGTAGGATCTGATGAGAAACAGTTAAAAGAAAAAAAAGTTACATTCAATTACGTCATGTAATGGCAGACAGCTAAAAAGTGACACGTTTTTAAAGTGCTTACATATCAGTGCTAGAAGTCTAAATAATAAGCTGGATGAACTAGAGTGCCTCGTATTAAATGAGGATATTGATATAATAGGCATCACAGAAACTTGGTGGAATGAGGATAATCAATGGGACACAGTAATACCAGGGTACAAAATATATCAGAAGGACAGAACAGGTTATGCTTGTGGGAGAGTGGCACTATATGTGAAAGAAAGCGTAGAATCAAATTCTACGACAGGAAAGTTTGGGCACCACTGACCTAGAGGATAACAGGGTTATGAGAAATAGCCAGCATGACTTGTCAAGAACAAATTACACCAAACCAACCTAATATCCTTCTTTGTTACTGTTACTGCCCCGGGGAGGAGGGGGTAAGGGGCGGGCTGTAAACATGATATATCTTTATTTAGTACAGCTTTTGACACAGTCTCACATGACTTTCTCATAAGCAAACTAGGGAAATGTGATCTAGATGAAATTACTATATGGTGGGTGCATAACTGGTTGAAAGACCATACTCAAAAAGCAGTTATCAATGGTTCGCTGTCAAACCGAGGATGTATCTAGTGGGGTCCTGCAGGGGTCCACTACTATTCAGTATTTTCATTAACAGCTTGGATGATGGAGTGAAGAGTGTGCTTATAAAATCTGCAAAATGACACCAAGTTAGGAGGGGTCACAAGCACTTTGCAGGACAGGATTAGAATTCAAAACAACCTCAACAAAATTGTTGAATTGGTCTAAAATTAACAAGATGAAATTCAATCAAGACACGTACAAAGTACAACATTCAGACTGGAAAAAATCAAATGCACAAATACAAAATGGGGAATTACTGGCTAGGCAGTAATACTGCTGAACAAAATATGGGGGTTATAGTGGATCACAAATTATATGAGTCAATGTCACGCAGTTGCAAAGAAGGTTAATATCATTCTTGAGTGTATTAACCAGGGTGTAGTATGTAAGACACAGGAAATAATTGTCCCACTCTGTTTAGTATAGGTAAGGCTTCAGCTGGAGTACCGTGTCCCATTCTGGGTGCCACACTTTTGGAAAGATGTGGACAAACTGGAAAGTCCAGAGGAGAGAAATAAAAATGATAAAAGTTTAGAAAACCTGACCAATGAGGAAAGTTTTTAAAAAATTGGGCAGGTTCAGTCTTGATAAAAGAAGACAGAGGGGGCACCTGATTACAGTCTTCAAATATGTCAAACGATATTATAAAGAGAATGGGGATCAATTGTTCTCCTTGTCCACTGAATGTAGGACAAGAAGTAATGGCTTAATCCACAGCAAGGGAGATTTAAATTAGATATCAGGAAAAACTTTCTAACTATAAGGACAGTTATGCACTTGCAAGGGAGATTGTGGAATCCCTGTTACTGGAGGGTTTTAAGAACAGGTTGGACAAACAACTGTCAGGGATGGTCTAGGTTTACTTGGTCCTGCCTCAGCGCACAGGTCTGGATTAGATGACCTCTCATTACATGACCAGCCCTACGTTTTTATGATGCAATGATTTTTGTTACCTATATTTGAAGTTTACAAAGTAAGCAAGTATGATGATCAAAGGCACAAGCATCAATAATCAGAAATACTATCTGCCGAACAGGTTAAACTGCAATAATTCAACTAGGTCAAGATTTTCAAAACTAGAAACCTAAAGCTAGGATCCCCCAAAAAAATCACATTTTTGGTACCTGCCTAATTTTCCAAAGTACTAAGCACTCAATAGCTCCCACTGATGACTTTATAAATGCTTTAAATACAGGTAAAGGAAGAAAATCTTGGCCCCATTCAATAAGTAATTTAATTATCAATCAGATTATCAGTTGTCCAGAGCAACTATCTGACTGGCTGCTAATCATCTTTGGGTGATGAATCCCCAGTGACTGCTCTGGTATGACAGCCTCACCATCTCATTTACAAACTCAGTGAAATTACCCCAATTACTGTACTTTATTTTTGTAGCTCAAGTGCATTAACTTATCAAAATATAGGTTTCTTGGTATTTTAACTATGAAAGACTGCAGGAGATACACTGATTAGTCATACTCCTTTGAAAGGCCTCCCGACCCCTGCACAGCCAAGGCATGTGTTAATGACTTAGTAAAGTGTGTTTTGTCTCTTGCTGTTTCTTTCAGGCACATATTGATAAAACACATATATTAAATTACAGAGCACACATACACCATGCATTTATCAGAGGGGTAGCCGTGTTAGTCTGAAGAAGTGAGGTTCTTACCCACGAAAGCTTATGCTCCCAATACTTCTGTTAGTCTTAAAGGTGCCACAGGACCCTCTGTTGCTTTTTACACCATGCATTTAGGTCACCTCTGTGTGGGGGCATCAAGGTACTTAGACACTACTACCTATGACTTACCAATATGATGCATCAAAAACATGTAGCAGAAAATAAATGGTGTCAGACTAAAGTGACTCATCTACAACATGTCATTTTATTCTCTTCATCACCACCACCATAAACAGTCTTTTGCTCAGATTGTGCTTACATTTAACATTAAGATGAAATATGCAAGGAAAGGGAGGATATTTATTTGCTTAATGCTCATAAAAAGGTGCTAGATCAACAATCCTGAAGCCCAAAGACCTGCTTATCCACAGAACAAGTACACCATGGACATAGGTAGCACAAGTTTCCCTACACTGCTTTCTTAAGGTACCATATAGGGAATCTAAAGTTAATTCTACCTTCTGTGTATTAGATACGATTTCTTCCCAGATCCAGCTTTGCATTAAGAAAAGCAGCACAGTTATAATTATTACAGAGCCTGCTCATCAGTATCACTGGCATCTATCCCCCAGCACTAGCTCCTCAGTCTAAGACCAGGCCACTTCTAACAACAAAATATACGTACACAATGACCCTGGGCAGTTTGAATGGTGGATATTAAAACACGAGCTTGTTCTTACAGTTTAACTGAATTTCTCCGTTGCTTAACAAATCTAAAACAAATGCTTCTTATGCACAACTGACAATATCCGATAGCCATTTGACCTGCCTCAGTGCACTTCACATGACATAAAAAACCCTTGGCTCTTTTTAGATTTGCATGCTTATCACAGCTTAATATACTCAATGAGATGGCTAAAATGTTACCAAAGCCAACCATTAAGTTGGCTCCAACCTACAAGTTTTTGCTTCAATGCTAGCAGATTATAATAATGTCAGATATACTATAATTTCACTTTTTCTTTTCCCAAAAGAAACTGTAGTAATAACACACCATGGACTGAAGAGACAGACATCCACTGTAAATTCAGGCTCATCTTTGTATTTCTCCAAGAAGATATTCTGAATTTGTCATTCACACTGGCATACACATTTTATTATACAGATTACAGCCTCAGAGAGAGCATTAAATACACACAGACAAACCCATAGCAATGACTTCCTGCACACTCTGCAAATTGATGCTTCACTGAATCAAATACAAGCAAGATACAAAAGCTGAAAATCTCCTTGTGTGTCACACAGCGCCAGCATCAGGCATGGATGGCTTTCACCTTTCTCTCTGAGGGAGAAATGGCTCCATCTGTACATTATATTCCAATAATAAGCTAACTGCCTTGTGTTACCATGCATACAATTGCAAGATATAGCTAAAGCATAAGCAAAACAACAAAGTAGGTTAGTAAACTGACTACCCCATCCACTTCATCCACATCCAGACGGAATACCATTGGAGTCAAACATTCTTCATTCAAGCATCACAAAAAGCAGCACAAAATAAATGAGTTCTCCCCTCTCTCCAAATTCCTGTTTCAAAGATAGGTTTCCCATTGGTTCTTAATGCATCATTTAACAAAATCAAGTGTGTAATATTCTGAGCAGCCACTAATTATAAAGATCCCAAGCAGCAACATAGGGGGAAACAACATCTGAAATCCCCTGAGCTGTCATTTGTCATTATGAGTCTCAGTTAACACAAGCCCTAAATGCAAA
Organism: Terrapene triunguis; assembly: GCF_002925995.2. Lineage (NCBI taxonomy): Eukaryota > Metazoa > Chordata > Testudines > Emydidae > Terrapene > Terrapene triunguis. Next base: position 4,145,675 of record NW_020664481.1, on the reverse strand, counting down.
GTTATTATTTATATCGTCTTTGAGGACTTTTTACTGTTATTTTGAAGTCCAAAGACAGAGGACACAAGCACACAAAAACACTAAGTCCCCCTGGTACCAGGTATGGAAGTGTGGGAGGAGGGAAGGGGAAGCTGGGCTTTCTTCATTCCCCCCACCCACCCCCTGGAAGCAAGAGGTTCCCAGGGAAAATACAATGTCCATAATTTTTAATTATTATTAAACAGGTCTGTAATTATATGGCACTTATGACAAACTGAGATGATCCCTTGTCCCCATACACACATACTGCCCCTCAAGCGCTACCTCCCCCCCAATACAAAGATAGATAATGTTTAATTGTCTCTGTTTCATGATCCAACCCAAGCAGAAAGCAAGGTGGTGGCAACTGGGGGTGGGATGAGGGATATTCCACTTTCTAATGAGATCCCCTACTCTAGCCCCTCCGCCCCCGCCCCCATCCTATCACCCCCCATTCCCTCCCACGCCCCCATTCCATCCCCCCATACCCCAAATTCCATCTCCCCCCCGCCC